>NC_135623.1:14521380-14824857 GCF_053574225.1 Canis aureus | reverse complement strand
GTCCGTGGGCTGGATGTTGCGGTCGGTACATCGGGTTCTCGAACGTGGCCCGGACGTTGGTGTTCTCGTGGCCCGCGTAGCCGTTGAAGGGAACTTTGGGTCTTCTCCTGGGGGCGGGGTAGGGTCCGGGTCGCACGGGGCGGGCCCGGGGCGGAGATGGGCCTGGCCGCGTCCTGCAGCCCCCGTGCCCCCGCCCCCACCTGTGCTCCGAGACACGACCCCGCCCCCCGTGCCCCCGGCCCCCGTGCCCCCGCCCCCACCTTGCTCCGAGACACGACCCCGCCCCCCGGTGCCCCGCCCCCACCTGTGCTCCGAGACACGACCCCGCCCCCGTGCCCCCCGCCCCCGTGCCCCGCCCCCACCTGTGCTCCGAGACACGACCCCGCCCCCCGTGCCCCGCCCTCACCTTGCTCCGAGACACGACCCCGTCCCCCGTGCCCCCGCCCCCCACCTGTGCTCCGAGACACGACCCCGCCCCCCGTGCCCCCGCCCCCCGTGCCCCCCGCCCCCACCTGTGCTCCGAGACACGACCCCGCCCCCCGTGCCCCCGCCCCCACCTTGCTCCGAGACACGCCCCGCCCCCCGTGCCCCCGCCCCCACCTGTGCTCCGAGACACGACCCCGCCCCCCGTGCCCCCCCCCCCCGTGCCCCGCCCCCACCTGTGCTCCGAGACACGACCCCGCCCCCCGTGCCCCCGCCCCCACCTGTGCTCCGAGACACGACCCCGCCCCCCGTGCCCCCGCCCTCACCTTGCTCCGAGACACGACCCCGCCCCCCGTGCCCCCGCCCCCCGTGCCCCCGCCCCCACCTGTGCTCCGAGACACGACCCCGCCCCCCGTGCCCCCGCCCCCACCTGTGCTCCGAGACACGACCCCGCCCCCCGTGCCCCCGCCCTCACCTTGCTCCGAGACACGACCCCGCCCCCCGTGCCCCCGCCCCCCGTGCCCCCGCCCCCACCTGTGCTCCGAGACACGACCCCGCCCCCCGTGCCCCCGCCCTCACCTTGCTCCGAGACACGACCCCGTCCCCCGTGCCCCCGCCCCCACCTGTGCTCCGAGACACGACCCCGCCCCCCGTGCCCCCGCCCCCCGTGCCCCCGCCCCCACCTGTGCTCCGAGACACGACCCCGCCCCCCGTGCCCCCGGTGCCCCCGCCCCCACCTGTGCTCCGAGACACGACCCCGCCCCCCGTGCCCCCGCCCCCCGTGCCCCCGCCCCCACCTGTGCTCCGAGACACGACCCCGCCCCCCGTGCCCCCGCCCCCACCTTGCTCCGAGACACGGCCCCGCCCCCGTGCCCCCGCCCCCCCGCCCTCCGTGCCCCCGCCCCCACCTGTGCTCCGAGACACGACCCCGCCCCCCGTGCCCCCGCCCCCACCTGTGCTCCGAGACACGGCCCCGCCCCCGTGCCCCCGCCCCCACCTTGCTCCGAGACACGGCCCCGCCCCCCGTGCCCCCGCCCCCACCTTGCTCCGAGACACGGCTCCGCCCCCCGTGCCCCCGCCCCCTGTGCCCCCGCCCCCACCTGTGCTCCGAGACACGACCCCGCCCCCCGTGCCCGCCCCCACCTTGCTCCGAGACACGGCTCCGCCCCCGTGCCCCCGCCCCCGGTGCCCCCGCCCCCACCTGTGCTCCGAGACACGACCCCGCCCCCCGTGCCCCCGCCCCCACCTTGCTCCGAGCACGGCTCCGCCCCCCGTGCCCCGCCCCCCGTGCCCCCGCCCCCACCTGTGCTCGAGACACGACCCCGTCCCCGTGCCCCCCGCCCCCACCTTGCTCCGAGACACGACCCGCCCCCCGTGCCCCGCCTCCCGTGCCCCGCCTCCACCTTGCTCCGAGACGCGGCCCCGCCCCCGTGCCCCCTCGCCCCGGGCCCCTTGCGCTCAGCTCCGGACAACGGCCCCGCCCTCCGTGACTCCCCCGCCCCCCGCGCTCCGAGAGACACGCCCCGCCCCCTCCCCCCTCCGTGCCCCCGCCCCCACCTGTGCTTGTAGAGATACAGCACGAAGCCCGCGATGATGAGGGCGATGAAAGGCACCAGGATCGCGGCCGCCACGGAGCTGCTGTTGGAAGCAAAGTGGCGGCCGATGGACTCGGGGTCGGACTCCAGCAGCCTGAGGTCTGCAAAGTCCCAGAGCAGAAACCTCAGGGCGCGGGCGCGAGGTGAGCGGGGACCCCGCCCCAGGAGGCCCCGCGGCTCAGGGGACAGTCGCCCCCAGTCCACACCGGCCGCAGGACGAAATCCTAAGAGGGTGGAGCCTTCAGAAGTTTCTAAACTTCCTTCAGTGCAGGAGCTTTTTGATCTGGTGAAACCTCACCTGGAAGCCCAAGTTCCGAGAGGGGAGGGGGGAGGGGGAGGAAGAAGGGGGAGGGGAGGAGGGGAAGAGGGGGGATGGAGGGGGAGGGGGATGGGGGAGTGAAGGAGGGAGGAGGGGAATGGAGGGAGGAGGAGGAGGAGTTGGAGGGGGGAGGGGAGGAGGACGGAGGGGGGAGGGGTAGGAGAAGGGGGAGGCGGACAGAGAGGAGGGCGAGGGTGGAGGTGGGGGAGGGGCTAGAGGAGGAGGGGGAGGAGGACTGAGGGGGGAGGGAGGGGGAGGAGGGGTTAGAGGGGAGGGGAGGGGAGGAGGAGGGCTGGGGGTGGGCGAGGGCCACTCCCCTGGGCACAGGCCAGGACAGGGAGCGACCAGGCGAGTCCCCTCCCAGTGGGGCTCCTGGCACAGGCCGGGGCCCAGAGGGGCGCGGGGACCCGGCTGCCCCGTGGTCCCTGCTGTGAGGGGTGGAGGGGATGTTCGAGCCCCAGGGAGGGGGGCTGCTGGGAGGGCAGGCCTGACTGCAGGCTGTGCAGAAGGCGGGTTCCCGAGGCAGGCCGGGGCCCTGGGGGCTGCTGTCCAGTCAGCACCCCCCACCCAGAAGCCCCAGGGCCTGCGGCTCCCTGCACCCCTGGGAGAAGGGGCCCCGGGGCCCCACACCTGCGGGGCTGTGGGCCAAGGCCTAGGGTCCCTGCAGCTGGGCCCGACTGCCCCGGCGACATCGCGGCCCAGGTTGGGTAGCACGGTCTGTGGGCTCAGTCCCAGCCTTTACTCAAGCCTCAGGGCAGCCATGAAGCCCGAGTGGTCGAGAGCCTCTGGATTTGGCCCCTGAACCTCATTCACCACCCCCCCCCCGTGTCCCCCTCCCCTCCAGGTCCCCTCCAGGGGCCAGATGCTCCTCACCGAGTCTTTGAAGCCAAACTGCCCAAAGCCGTGGCCCTTGACGGAGCCCTGGTAGATGAAGGTGCCCCGGGGGACTCTGAGGACACCTGTGAAGACAGGGCTCTGTCACAGCACAGTGGCCCCGGCCTTGGCCGGGGCTGGGGGCACCGGCGCAGGCGGGAGGGCCGCTCACCCCCCCGTGTGGGCCTGGTGGGTCAGGTGGGAGCACCAGCAGCGCAGGAGGGGGCAGCCAGGCCTGCGCGGGGCCACCTGGGGCCTGGGGGACCTCGGCGTCACCCCGTGAGGGAAAGGAGCCTCGGGAGCCCATGGAGCCCCCGTGATGGCCGTGCAGCCAGCAGCCCAGCACACCCTCCAGGAGCCACTGATTCCAGCAGGCGGCTGGAGACACTGGTCGCCTGGCACCGCCGCTGCCACCGCGCAGACTCCCAAGGGCAAACCTGAGCAGGGCTGTGGCTCCGCAGGGGGGTCCTGAGGATGCTTGGACTTCGGGGTGCCCACCCTCCCTCCTGGGGCCCTGCCCCTGTGGCTGCTGCGGGCTCGTCCCCCAGCTCCCTCCCCTTCTGGCCTCCAGCCTTGCTCTCGGCCCCCTCCCTCCCTATTGCTCTGCAGTGGCTTTGGGACCTACTGCGACGGGGTAGCCAGGGCTGGGGCACCTACAGGGCTCCAAGGGCGCTCAGAAGGAACTTGGGGCGCGGAAGCCCTGCGCTTCTCCTTGCGTGTTTGGGCAGGTGTGCTCTGTGCCCCACGTGGGCTGGAACTCACGGGGGCCACAGGTCTCCCGACTGAGCCCACCAGGTGCCCCTCTCCGGCATGTTCATGAAGCAGAGGCGCGACACCACAGGTGTCCCCCCGCGCGTGCGCCCTGACTCCTCAGCTCTCTGCCACCCGGACCCCTCGCCCTTCCCACCCTTCCACGTCCAGCATCGAACATCTGGGCAGGGAGACCGAGGCCTGATAGGCGACACTGCCCCACTCCTCTCTTGTGATGTCAGGAGTTACCACGCGGACCTGCCCTCTGCCTCAGGGGTGCCCCAGAGTGGGCCCCGCTGCCACACGGGAAGCGAGGAAGCGGTCTGGAACCCTCGTCCTGGGCGGGAGCGGGTGTTTGAAGGAGGGGCCTGGCACCACCGCCTTTGCCCTCGCCCAGCAGCGCAGCACCTCGGCTCGGGAATTCGTGGACACCGCTGACCCCCCGTGCTGTGGCACCCCAGCCTGCCCCGGAGCGCTCAGACGGGCCCTGGGCACCCAGCCTCCCCACCTCCTGGTCGTCTCCTGTGCCACCCCAGGCCCGACCCCCCAGTTCCCGTGTTGATCGTACCCACCCCCCGCGCCCCCCGCCTGCGATCGGGGCACAGGGCCGGCCCGGGGGCCCCGGGGTCAGGGCCTGGCCTCGGCAGCACTTACGTGCCCGTCCAAAGCCCAGTGATCGTCCTTGAACTTGTTCACAAAGATCTCCACGGGCCCCGCGATCTGGTAGACCTGGAGCAGGAGATGGAAATCCTCTTTCTTGTAAATTCCTGGGAACAGGAAGTTCAGAGAGCACACTCAGGGCCTGCAGGAGTCCCCGGGCCCACATCTCACGTTGTCGTCGTCGTGAACATTCCGTGCGTGACGCCAGGAGTGAGTGTGTGGGCTGAGTGCGAGGATGCACAAGAGCGTGTGCACGTGCCTCAGAGATAGCCGGGCTACTGACCTGTGTTTGTGACCCTCTGAATGCACACACATGTGATAATAGAGTGATTTTGCACATGTTAACCTGTCAGTTGACGCAAGAGCCCGCGGGCGCGGGAGGCACGGACGTAGGTCCGCGTGAATGTCTTCACGGCTCTGCCTTGGAGCCAACGATTGAAACTGACTGTGTGTTCGTGCGCACACGTGCGTGAGCGGGAGGGACCATGTGTGGCCGGGTCCTAATGTCTACGTCCATTTGCTGGCGCATCCCTTTACCTGTCCGTTTCTTCTGGAAATGTTTGTTTCCTGAGAGATTTAGTTTCTCTGATTATAAAAAGATTGAAAAGTGGGGAAATTTTGGAAAATGCAGGAAGAAATAAACCATTCCTGATATTACTAGGAAATAGCTGCTGTCGACCTTTGGGTGGAACGACTTCCAATTTTTTTCTCCTTTCCTTCCTTCCTTCCTTCCTTCCTTCCTTCCTTCCTTCCTTCCTTCCTTCCTTCCTTCCTTCCTTCCTTCCTTCCTTTCTCTCTTTTTAAGATTTTATTTATTTGAGAGACAGAGAGCACGATTGTGTGGAGGGGCAGAGGGAGAAGCAGACTCCTTCCTGGTCAGGGGGCCTGACACAGGGCTGGCTCCAAGGACCCTGGGACCGTGACCTGAGCCACCCAGGCACCCCTCAGTTGTCTTTCTCATGAATGTTATTTTTCATTTAAAAACTGGAGTCGGGCAGTCGGGGTGGCCCAGAGGTTTAGCGCCGCCTTCAGCCCAGGGCGTGATCCTGGAGACCCGGGGTTGAGTCCCACGTCAGGCTCCCTGCATGGAGCCTGCTTCTCCCTCTGCCTGTGTCTCTGCCTCTCTCTCCCTCTCTGTGTGTCTCTCGTGAATAAATAAATAAAATCTTTATTAAAAAAAAAAAACAACTGGAGTCACATTATAAATGTGCTGTAGTGGGTTCATTTCTCCCCAAACTGGCATAGTATTTTAGCTATCTGATATATTATAATTAATATGCATTAATATATATGCATAATAATACATACAGTATGTGTATAAATGTATAATATACATTAATATTAATTTAGTTATTTTCAGACAATTTTGTCCTTCCAGTTTTTATGTAATATAAATAACCATGTAATATTAAAAATTCTCAGAAACATAATTAACGGGGTCAGTAATTTTCAAAGATCTTGACGCAAATTGCCAAACTGTTTTCTGGGACTGTATTATTTTATACGTTGACCATCAAGTGCATCACTCCCTTCACTAGACCTTGTCCTGCACTAAAATTTATCATTAAAAAAAAAATTCTTAGTGGGATAAGTGGAAAAATCACATTTTATGTTTACTTTTAGTGCTTTTATTACTGCTGAAAAGTACGTTTTCCTTTGTTTATTAACTGTCCAAATTTTGGCTCCTGGGAATTCTCTGTCCCTTTTTTTGGTTCAGTTTTAGGGATATTGATCTCTTTTTGAGTCCTTTCCTGTTCAAGTTATTAATATTTGTCACCTAGCCATTTCCCTTTATTATCTCTGGTGACCTTATCATGATGAAGATGAACACGTTGTCGTCCTCGCACCCATCACACAGGCCCCGCAGGACGCGGGGAGGCAGGGACCGTAGACCCGTCCCCGTAGAGGCCCAGGCCTGCCCCCACTGGCGACGCACCTGGAGGTATGACCTGCCCTTACCCGCCAAGTGCACCTCGACGCCGCTGTGGTCAATCATGGTGGCGTTGACTTTGCTGCTGACGGTCTGGAAGCCGGTCACTCTGAGCATGGCCGGCTGCTTCTTTCCCTGGTACTCGTAAGCCCCTTTCCATAGGGAATTCTTGGCAAAAACGTCCCCGGGCACTGGAGGAGCGGAGAGACAGATGACAGACGTGAGGGGACTCCCGGCCCCTGCTGGCTGCTCCACTTCACTCACTGGGTGACTGGGACAGGATGCTCCAATGTCCCCTCGTGACCCAGAGCGAGCAGGAGCTGAGCATGACGCCGACTCTAGTTTCCTTCTTATGGAACACACATGCCAACGTGGTGAGTAAAGGTATAAAGTCCAAAAAAATATAGGGCAGTCTGCAGTCATTTTGCACGGTCAGCCCGCATCTATAGTTACGTGCCCAGCTGTGCACGTCGCACTTCGAAAGGAACAAGCCCCGTGTTAGAAGTGTAAGCATTTCCGGGAGGCTCCCTGGGCAGGTGTCGGGTCTCCGGTCCGAATGACTGGACCCTGGCCTGGCCGTGCTGGGCAGCTGTGGTGGTGGGAGGCACCAGAGCCTGGCGCTCCCCTGTGTTAGTGGAAGGCGCTGGCTCTCTTGCGGGAGAGCCTGCTGTTTCCTTCAGGCTCCCTCTTCCCCCTGCAGTTGCCGGGGTGGGTAGTGGGCGGGGGAATCTGGCTCTTAGACAGTTTTTCACACCCTTTCACTGAGCCCGTGTTTCTGGGTAACTAGGCGAGGGAATCAATGCCAGTTTCTTGAGCTGAACATCTAGACCGTACCTACCGGAAGCCTGGGTGAGCGGTGGCTCCCGGGCGGTATTGACGGGTCTCCCACTAGGCCGGACCTCTGCTGGGGAAAGAGAATTGAAGAAAACACATTCAGCCTCGGGCTACGCTCTATTGGGAAAGTCATGGCCACTTCTCCGACATCAGGTTAATGGATTCCCGGAGACCTTGCTTTGGACAACTCTTGGATTGGGAGTCGATACTTTGACCGTCTGGTGATACCATGGGCCCCTCTGGGAATAATAAAACATAAAGAGTTAAAAGCAAATCCATTTTATCAATTATTGTCATTGAAGTATTAAACCAAGAGTGAGGGTGCAGGTGAGTTCTTTATTACTCCATGACATGACAGCCCAGCCACCACCATAATCCTGAAGCAGTCAGGAACGTAAGCAGTGTTGCACAACACCAGGGACAACTGTCATCTGATATGAAATGTCTGCAGTGTTTGCTGGTGACAGAGTCAGAGGCGTTATTAACACTACGATGGGTTTTCGTCTACGTTCCAAATTAAAGGAGGCGCTACATTTTGGTGAGAGGGAAAGGAAAGGAAAGCTATCCAGGAAAGCTACCAGGCCCCAGGACCCAGGCCTGCCAAATGCCCTGATCCGCGACCCCGGTGTGAAAAGCCCTGTCCCGGACTCTGCTTTTCTCCCAAAGGCCTGGTACGAAGAAGGACCTTCCACCAATCAAGAGTGAGCTCCTTGAGGCCTGGTGGGGGTTCAGGTGGGGTGCTCCCTTCCCTCGGAGGCTGGATGTTAAGGCCGAGAAGCCCGTAACAGCTTCTGTCTCACACTATGCACCATAACTCCCAGCTCTTCCTCTTCGGTGTCCACACCGGCCTCCTTCCCAACCTATGAGAGGCTCAGGGGAGCCCGAGGGGGTGCACTTGGGGTGCCCCAGGGCTCAGCTTCCGTGGTGACCACTACCACCATCAACGTCCACAGCAAGAGCTCTGTGCCCGGTCCTGCTCTCTGGTCCCTGTTCGACACAGTCTCCGCGGACTTGTGCTGCCCGGGCTTCCTGCTGTTTGCCTGCTCTGTGAGGCCTAGGGACTGGAAGGTGGCAGCTGACGTGGCTGGGGCCCGGGCCTATGTCTCTGTCACCAAGCGCCTGAACATCTAGGCCCCGGTCGTGAGCGTTCTTCTGACCGTTATGTTCACTATTACTTTACCATTGGCTCACTGATGATGCTCCAAACAATTTCAGAGCTCACAAAAGGCTGTGGAGGCTACTAGTAGCTGCCCGTGGCCTGAGGCTGCCCCCCGCCCCCGTTCAGAGCAGTTTCTATGCACAGCAGTCTACGACTGAACTATTATTATTTTTTAAATTTAAATTCAGTTAGTCAACATATTACAACTGAATTCAAAGAAGCACTTGTGTCTGGAAAGGAAAAAAGGCCGAGAAGCCCTCACAGGTAAAGTCACAGATCCTGGGCCTGAGCCAGATGGTGCAGGTTCAGGTCCCTTCCTGGCATGTGACCTTGACTAGTCACTTTACCCCCGGCATCTCGGTCTCCTCACTGGGAACATGGGAAGTGCTGAAACATACCTCGCAGGTCGACGCTGAATAAGTGAGGCTGTGAACATGAGGTCACACTTAGCCAGTGTTAGTATCTTTTGTTCTTTTGTGCAGAAACAACAGAAATACCTGCTTCACCACCAGAGAAGGGCAGACTGTCCCTACTGCCTCCTCGAGGAGCTGGGGTTCGAGCACGGTCTTCCCGGCTCCAGAGGGCAGCTTACGTTTGTGCATGAAGAAGGCTGTGGAGAAGCTTTCCACGGTGACTCAAAGTATTGTTACGAATATAATGTCTCTATTGTCTTAGGTTTTATAAGAGGACGGCAGTAAGAGGGAGAAAGCACTTTATGGGCCAGGAGCTGTGCTGGGTCATGTTATTCACATTATTTCATTTATTCCTGCTCTCAAAACTGTGAGGTACAGATTACGGTCTCTGTTTTATAGAAGAGAGACTCGTTAAGAGGCAGACAGGTGAAGAGACTTGCCCCAAATCACACAATAAGGGGTGGAAGTGAAATTCAAATGCATCTAAAGCATTTTGTATTTTTATATACAAGTACATAATAACATGAAAAAGACCCACTTTAGACTAAATGTAACCAAGGAAGTTTAAGACGTATAAAGGGAAAATGACAGACCTCAAAAAAACCGAGGAAGACGCAAAGAGATGGGAAAATATTCCATGCTCATGGATTGGAAGAATTAATAATGTGAAAATGTCCATGCTACCCAGGGCAATTTACACATTCAATGTAATCCCTATCAAAATACCATGGGCTTTCTTTAGAGAGTTGGAACAAATAATCCTAAGATTTGTGTGGAATCAGACAAGACCCCGAATAGCCAGGGGAATATTGAAAAAGAAAACCATAGCTGGGGGCATCACAATGCCAGATTTCAGGTTGTCCTACAAAGCTGTGGTCATCAAGACAGTGTGGTCCTGGCACAAAAACAGACACATAGATCAATGGAACAGAATAGAGAATCCAGAAGTGGACCCTCAACCCTATGGTCAACTAATAGTCGACAAAGCAGGAAAGACTATAACAGTCTAACAACAGTCTCTTCAATAAGTGGTGCTGGGAAAATGGGACAGCCACATGCAGAAGAATGAAACTGGGCCATTTCCTAACCCCATACTTGAAAATAGACTGAAAATGGATGAAAGACCTAAATGTGAGACAGGAATCCATCAAAATCCTCGAGGAGAACACAGGCAACACCCTCTTTGACCTTGGCCACAGCAACTTCTTGCTAGACACATCTCCAAAGGCAAGGGAAACAAAAGCAAAAATGAACTATTGGGCTTCATCAAGATAAGAAGCTTTTGCACAGCAAAGGATACAGTCAACAAAACTACAAGACAGCCTACAGAATGGGAGAAGATATTTGCAAATGACATATCAGGTCAAGGGCTAGTATCCAAGATCTATAAAGAACTTAACTAAACTCAACACCAAAGAAACAATCCAATCATGAAATGGGCAAAAGACATGAACAGAAATCTCACAGAGGAAGACGTAGACATGACCAACACGCACATGAGGAAATGCTCTGCATCACTTGCCATCAGGGAAATACAGATCAAAACCACCATGAGATCCCACCTCACACCAGTGAGAATGGGGAAAATTAACAAGGCAGGAAACAACATATGTTGGAGAGGATGTGGAGAAAGGGGAACCCTCCTGCACTATTGATGGGAATGTGAACTGGTACAGCCACTCTGGAAAACTGTGTGGAGGTTCCTCAAAGAGTTAAAAATAGATCTGCCCTATGACCTAGCAATTGCACTGCTGGGGATTTACCCCAAGGATAGATGCAATGAAATGCCGGGACACCTGCACCCCGATGTTTCTAGGAGCAATGTCCACAATAGCCAAACTGTGGAAGGAGCCTCGGGGTCCATCAAAGGATGATGGATAGAGAAGCTGTGGTCTATGTATACAATGGAATATTCCTCAGCCATTAGAAACGACAAATACCCACCATTTGCTTCAACGTGGATGGAACTGGAGGGTATGATGCTGAGTGAAGTAAGTCAATTGGAGAAGGACAATCATTATATGGTTTCATTCATTTGGGGAATATAAAAAATGGTGAAAAGGAATAAAGGGGAAAGGAGAGAAAATGAGTGGGAAATGTCAGTGAGGGTGACGGAACGTGAGCGTCTCCTAACTCTGGGAAACAAACAAGGGGTGGTGGAAAGGGAGGTGGGCAGGGGGTTGGGGTGACTGGGTGACGGGCACTGAGGGAGGCACCTGACTGGATGAGCACTGGGTGTTATGCTATATGTTGGCAAACTGAATTTAAATACCCCACCCCCCAAAGAAAATGACAAACCATCGTTAGAAGGAATTAAAGTTCTAAATAAATGGGAAGACATCCCATCCCATGCTCATGGATTGGAATATGTAATACTGTTCAGATGGCAACACTCCCCAAACTGACCTACAGATTTATCGTGATTCCTGTCATAATTCCAGCTGTCTGTTTTGCAGGATTTCACAATCCAACCCTAAAATTTATATAGAAATAAAAGGGGCCCAGAACAGCCAAAGCGATCTGGAAAAAAGAAGAAAAAGGAGGACATACACTTCCCAATTGCAAAACTTATCACAAAATTATTATAATTCGAGCTGTGGTGGTGGCAGGGAGGCAGCTATACAGGTCAACGGATAAAACCAATGATCCAGATATAAGCTCACATATTTACGGTCAAAGGATCTTTGACAAGGGTGCCAAGACAATTTAATGAAGAATAGTGAAAAATAGTCTTTCCAACAGCCAGAGCTGGGACTACTGGATATCCATATGCAAAGAATGAATTTGGACTCCAAATGACCTTTCTCCCCCCCAAAAAAAATCCCCCACAAAATAAGCAAAAGACCTAAATGTAAGAGCTAAAACTGCAAAACTCTTAGAAGAAAAACCATAGACATAAGTTTTCATGACCTTGGACTTGGCAATAGTTTCTTAGGTATAATATAAAGCACGAACAATGAAAATATAGATAAACTGGAGTTTGTTAAAATTAAAGACATTTGTGCTTAAAAGGACACCAAAAGTAGGTCAAAAGATCCAAACTCATCAAATTGTATACATTAAATTTTTTTATATATCCATTTTTATATATCCATTATATCTCAATAAGGCTATAAAAAAACCACGCTATAATTTGAAAAAAAAATTAACCTAGGGACTGAAATGGAGTTTAAAATGTGATAGTCTAATTTCATTTTAGGTGATGAGTGAAATAAAGGAGAAAGTACTTGTAAATTAAAAACAGAAAGTGAAAGACAGCCCATAAAATGGGAGAAAATATGTGCAAATCTTGTATCTGATGAATATCATATACTAGATATACAAAGAACTCTGGAAGAGACTCTGGACTAGGATGGTGACATAGGAGGCTCCTGAATCCCCCTCTTGCCTTGGACACACCGAACACACAGCTACATATGGTTCAACAGCAGGAGTTCAAGTAGAAGAAAGGATCTACGTATAAAACTCACTGACAGAGGTAAGTGGACAGTTAAATTCAGAATACTCTAATATTGTAATTGTGGTGGGTAAACCAGATATAACTGTAGCATAAAGATTAAAAGAAAAGTATTAAAAATAACTACAACTGCAGGGGCACCTGGGTGGCTCAGTTGGTTAAGCATCTGACTCTTGATTTCAGCCTAGGTCTTGATCTCGGGGTCATGAGTCCAAGCCTTGCACTGGGCTCCATGCTGGGTGCGGAGACTACTTAAAAACAAAAAAACAAAAAAACAAAAAAAACCAGGGCGCCCGGGTGGCTCAGCGGTTTAGCACTGCCTTCAGCCCAGGGTGTGATCCTGGAGACCCGGGATCGAGTCCCACGTCGGGCTCCCTGCATGGAGCCTGCTTCTCCCTCTGCCTGTGTCTCTGCCTCTCTCTCTGTGTGTCTCTCATTAATAAATAAGTAAAATATTTAAAAAAACCCCAAAAACTAGAACAGCAATAATTTGTTAATGAATACATGATATAAAAGGATGTCAGCTGTGACATCAAAAACATAAAGTGGAGGGAGTGTAAAAAATGTTGAGCTTTTGTATGCACTCACACTTAAGTTCTTATTTGCTTTAATTAATTAATTTATTATTATTATTTTTTCAATTAATTATTTTTATGTAGGCCTCCATGACCTGGCATGGAGCCCAGTGTGGGGCCTGAACTCATGACCCTGAGATCGAGACCTGAGCCAAGATCTGAGACCCAGAGCTGGACACTTAACTGATGGAGCCACCCAGGCACCCAATTTGCTTTATTTTTTTTAAAGATTTTATTTATTTATTCATGAGAGACAGAGACGCAGGCAGAGGGAGAAGCAGGCTCCATGCAGGGAGCCTGATGTGGGACTCAATCCTGGGTCTCCAGGATCACACCCTGGGCCGAAGGTGGCGCTAAACTGTTGAGCCACCCAGGTTCCCCCCTGCAATTTGCTTTAAGAGGACTGTCATAACTATAAGATATTTTATGTAAGCCTCGTGGTAAACATGAAAAAAAAAAAGTTAATTGATACATAAAAGGTAAAGAGAAAGGAATTAAACCATACCACACAGAAACCCATCTAATCCCGAAGGAAGAGAGCGAGGAAAGAAGAAAGCAGCCAGAAAAAAAAAAAAAATTAAAAAAATACCAATAGGAAGTCCGTACTTGTCAAAAATTACTTTAAATGTAAATGGACTAAATTTTCCAATCCAAACATTAAGGAGTGGCTGAATGGACAAAATAAAATACAAACAGAAAACCGCAGACCCAACTCTATGCTGCCTATGAGAAACTGACTTCAGCGTCAAGGACACAGAGCTGAAGGTAGAGTGAAGGGAAAAGCTGTCCAAGCTGACGGAAACCAACCAAGAGCAGGGGAAGCCACGTTTCTATCGGACAAAACTGACTTTAAGCCAAAACCTGTACCAAGAGACAGAGGAGGTCATAAGATTTTGATAAGGGGCTAGTTCACCCCAAGGGTATAACAAATATAAATATTTATGTGCCTAACATCAGTGCAGCTAAATACAGAGGAAACGTTAACAGGTCTGGGCGAGATGCAGGCACAGGCACAGGCACGTGGTCACAGGAGGGGACTCCGGGACCTTCCTTCTAAGCACAGACTGAGCCTCCGCACAGCAAATGAGCAAGGAAACGCGGGGCCTCCCTGACCTTAGGTCAGAGGGATTCAGTTTCCATTTTTTAAGGGAGGTCTACATTTTTTTTTTTTTTGAGAGAGAGAGAGAGACTGTGGACACCCTTTATCTCTCAAATAAATAAACAGATATTTAAGCCCCAACAGGAGGAAGCAAACCCAAACCTAGGTCGGCCTCACTGCGTGCGTCCTTTGACTGCTCTGGTTTCATCTCCCAGAGGCTCGAGACCCCAGGAATGCAGAAGCAGGGTCCAGCTCCCGGGAACTGTGTTTCTCCCCCCTCGTGTGCCGCCTCCCACTCTGGCTCCGCGGCCACGTTTGGCCTCCCACCCTGCAGGGCTCGCCCGGCGGGTGCACTCACCCAGGCAGATGGGCGGCTTGCCTGTCCAGCTGCCGTCGGCTTTGCAGGTGCGGTGCTCGGAGCCGCCCTTGAGGGAGAAGCCCTCCTGGCAGGAGTAGAGGAGCGTGTAGCCCATGGAGGGCAAGTCCAGGGCCCCGACGTTGGCATGGGACGGCGTCTCTGGCTGCTTGCAGTGGTGGGCTGGAGGGAGACAGCGTTGGGCCACGCGGGTTGGCTCTTCGGGAGGCCTTGACTGCTGCTGTCCCCGGACGGAGTACCTGCTTCCTCTCCCTGCCAGGCCCCTGGCGCTCGGGCCCCCCTCCCGGGCCCCCCTCCAACCCCAGCCTCCACGTCTGTACACGTGGCCAGGATGCGGACGACCAGGTCACTCGCTTGGCCTGCACGCTGTCACCCGAGGGCTGACCTCATCGCTGTTAGTGTTTGCTGCCCTGACAGTTGTGTTCTGCCGGAGGCACAGGAGCTGCCTTTGGAACCCCCCAGAAAGGCTATCGTGGGGAGACATGCTCCACGAGGCCCCAGGGGCGGAGGCCACAGGAGTTCTACCGGCCCCGGGGAGCGGTGAGCGCCCTGCAGGGGTGTCCTGGGCCTCGGGCTCCCGTCCAGCTGCCGCGCGGTGTCACTTACGGACGCAGTCGGGTGGGGTTCCGCTCCAGGTCAGGTTGGGGAGGCAGGTCCTGCTGGTGGAGCCCTGCAGCAGGTAGCCCTTCTGGCAGCGGAACAGCACGGTGCTTCCCACCTGCAGGCCCGGGCACCCTTAGCCTTGCGGCCGCTGCCCCCCCACACCCCGCTGCAGCCTCCCTGCCCTCTGCTGGCCTAGGCCTCGTCCTCAGCCCCCCGTGGGCATCCCTCGCCGAGCAGGGGCCCGGGCGGGCGGGCTGGCGGCCAGCGCATTACCTGGTACCCCTGGGAACTGTTCTGTGTCCCGAACTGCGGCGCACCGGGGTCGGCACACGTGGTCAGCGTCGGGTCTAGGTTGCAGAATGTGTGGTCAGTGGGGCTCTCGGCCCTCCGTTCGTCGCGGGGCCAGGGGCGGGAAGGACGGGGAGCCACCTGCTGCCCCTGCCCCCCGGGCTGGCTCGGCCCGCGGCCTGCTCTAGGGGCCCAGAGGCCGCTCCCTGCCTCCTGCAGACGAGCCCGAGGGCGGGGAAGGCATCGCCCTGGGCCCCCCGGGAGGCGAGCCCTGCCGGGCGCCCGCTCACCTATGCAGCTGGGCTGGGTGCCACTCCACGTCCCATCTGACTGGCAAAACCTCCGCGGGGAGCCCACCAGCACCAGGGGGGGCTGGCAGGAGAAGGACACGGACGACCTGTAGGAGAAGCCTCGGTCCTCTCTCCTGCCGCGGGCGGGGACTCCAGGATCTCCGCAGAACACGGCTGGGGAGAAGCGAGAGAGGCGGGTCCCAGGATCTGCGCCCCCCGCCACCTGCCCCCCGCCCCCCGCCCCCCCGCAGCCTCTCAGCCTGCGCTGCGCAGCGCTGGGCAAGGCCACCCGAGCCGGGGGCAGCCCTAGAAGAGCTTAACTTGGGAACAACTACAACTCAGCGGCCCAAACTATTTTGTTTTCGTGCTCATTCCCTTCTAGTCTTTGCTCGGTTGCGTGTAAGCCTGTGTGTGGCTCTGAGCCCAACGTCCAATGCTGGAAATCTTGCTTTGTGCACTTACTTCCTGGCCGGTAAACCCCTTCCACGTTGATGGCACTACCATCCCTCAGCGGCTACACGACTTCGCAGCAAGAGGTCGTGCCCTACTGACCCTTTGTCCCAGCCTTCTTATCTGGCGTTTTCTATTATTGCGCTGTGAGCCGTGCCCTCCCCCAACCCAGGGCTCTCTCCTGCGGAGGCTCTGGGAGTGGACCTGGTCTGTTCAAGCCTGGTGGTAGCTCCTCACGTGAACTGCCAAATGTCTTCCTGAAGGGTGTGCGTTTACACGCAGTGGCCACGAAGGCGCCTACCTCATGGAGGGTCTCAGAGATTCCCGAAAGAACCACTACCAAATGCAAATTTGTGACAGCAAATAGAATAAACACAGGCCCCTCTTCTGTCCCTCCTGCTCGGGCTCTTGGGTGTTTGCACACATGGCCTACTGAAATGCTTACTTCCCCAGGACGTTGCGGAATGTGTTCTAGAGGGCATTGGCTGCAAATGTGATTTTGATGCCTTTGAAATAAGCACAAAGGGATCTATCTACCTGTGATTGTATTCTGAGAACCGATATACTTTATTTTATTTTACTTTTTAAGATTTTATGTATTTATTCATGAGACACACAGAGAGAGACAGGTAGAGACACAGGCAGAGGGAGAAGCAGGCTCCATGCAGGGAGCCTGATGTGGGGCTCCATCCCGGGTCTCCAGGATCATGCCCTGGGCTGAAGGCAGACACTCAACCGCTGAGCCACCAGGTGGCCCTGAGAATCAATATACTTTTGAACAGCCTCAGGACCAAAGACGGCACTCAATACCAGCCGGTGGTTTGTGGTGTGGCGTGAGCAGGCCCACGGGCCCGCCAGCACTCTTGGGTTGTGCTGGTCAGAAAGCACACTGAGCTTGCACTTATTTCCCATAAACATTCACTGCAGCACTTACCAGAACAAGCCCGTTGCCGTGGGGAACACCAGATGGGCCCCACGTACTCTGTGAATAGGCTCTACTTAAAAGAAAGGGTCTCATGTCGATCATATGTGGTTTTGGAGTTTTGGACTGAAGCAGTCTAAAACGCAAAATTAAATTTTATGTCTGTTCTTTTTTCCTACTTTAAAAGTTCTAGTGGTGATAACACGAGCTGTAAATTTGAGTAAGAATTTTAGAGAAAATTGTCTGGAGAAATGATTGTTTTCAGACCAGATTTTGCTACTAGCTCACAAGGTCAGGTCCTTTTTCTGAGCCTCATCTTCCCTGCTGCTCGCCTCCTAGGATATCTCGTTGTGAGAATCAGAGGTGACCCTGTGTGCAAAGGTCCCTATAGGAAGCAGCACAGCACTGTGAAATGCGAAATGTTATCTGTGTGCACAGGCTGATATGCTGTGACCTCCCAGCCGATGGGATCACATGTGGGTAATCACCAAAGCTAACGGCTCAGTGTGACTCCTCTTCCTCATCCCCGTCTTGCCTTGAATTAAATTCACTTCCTTCTCCATTAACTTTCAAACACTATTTAATAAACATCTTCAGCTCCTGATTTTCTGCTGCTTCTGGCACCAAATAAGTCCACAGACACGAGCCCTGCCTTTTGAGATCTTAGAATCTAAGCCAGGTAACACAAGAGAGTACAAAAGATGGAAGATACAGATAAATTATATGGCTTGAACATGAACAAAACTTACTGAAAGTACACAAGTGCATTAGGTGGTCATTTGGAAATGGTGGGATTGGGGGAAAAGTCAACTTCAGAAGCTACTTTACTGAGCAGTCCACCAAATGGGGAGGCGGCATGGAAAGAGCTGAGCGGGTCTGGGGAAGCCTGCAGGAAGTGGGTGAGGCTGAAATGAGCTCCATCCTGATGGGGACAAAATCCCTGATTTAGGGACTTATATTAAGAGGAAAAAGTGGTGTTCTGAGGGATACCTAGACAGACTAGGTCTGAACGGCAGGTCTATGCAGGAAGAGGGAGCACCAAGCACTGTGGAAGGCCCAGATGCAAAGTTTGCAAACAGTGATAAGAATTCCAAGGGTTATTGCCCATCTCAGTGGTCATCCACTTGGCCACAGAAAATATGTTGTAGAACACAGCAGGTTAGAAATAAATATATTTGACTTCTTTACAGTGAGCTACAAGAAAGCAGACTACCAGAGTGAAAGTTCCCCAAGACGTCACTGCAAGCATGAAGAACACCCTTCCTGCTATGATGTGAATGTGTATGTGTGCGCACAGTCAGGAGGTTCATAATCATATACAAAATAAAATGGAAGCAGGCTAGTATCCAGAATCTAGAAAGAACTTATCAAACTCAATACCCCAAAACCAAAAAAAAAAAAAAAAAAAAAAAAAAAAATCCGGTCAAGATGTGGGCAGAAGACATGAACAGGCATTTCTCCAAAGAACAGACACATGAAAAAAATGCTCAACATCACTCAGTCTCAGGAAAATACAAATCAAAACCACAGTGAGATACTATCTCATACTGGTCAGAATGGCTAAAACTAACAACCCCGAAAAACAACAGACGTTGGTGAGGACGTGGAGAAAGGGAAACCCTATTGGTGGGAATGCAGGCTGGTGCAGCCCCTCTGTGAAACAGTATGGAGGTTCCTCAAAGAGTTAAAAATAGAGCTGCCTACAACCCCGCAATCGCACTACTAGGTATTTGTCCAAAGGATGCAAACATAGTGATTCGAAGGGACACATGAACCCCATTGTTTATAGCAGCAATGTCCACAAGAGCCAAAATATGGAAAGGGCTCAGATGTCCACCAACAGATTGACTGGATAAAGAAGATGTGGTGTATGCATATATATACAAATATTATTCAGGCATTTGAAAGGAATGAGATCTTGCCATTTGCAACGATGTAAATGGAACTAGAGGGCATTATGCTAAGTGAAATAAGTAAGGCAGAGAAAAACAAATACAAAGATCATATGATCTCATATGTGGAATTTAATAATCAAAACAAATGAACATAGGGGAAGGGAAGGGGAAATAAAATATGATGAAATTTGAGAGGGAGTCAAACCATAAGAGATGCTGAACTCTAGAAAACACACGGGGTTGCTGGAGGGGAGGGAGTGGGGGTAAGGGTAATTGAATGTTGGGCATTAAGGAGGTGACATGATGTAATAAGTACTGGGTGTTAGATGCAACTGATGAATCACTAAATTTTACTTAGGAAACTAATAAAAATCTGAAAAATATATTCTAAAAAATTTTTTGAAAATTGAAAAAGATAAAATGGAAGCAGGATCAGCACCTCTGCTGGGGGAAGCCTCTATGGGAGCTGGGGAGTCTAGACCAACCAATCAGAAGTCAGTAACAGGCTGACTTGATCAGAAGTCCCCAAATCCAGGAAGAGGCAGCTTAATGAACAAGAGGTACAAATGGATGACAAAGAAAGAGCAGCTCTGTCTTGATAAGAAATGTGGTTCCAATTAAAACAACGAGACACCTTTTTAAACTTCCTGGGCTAGTAAATATTAAAAGATATTGGCAAAATCCATTATTAATGAGGACATGAGTCAAGAAATATTCTCGTAAACTGTTGGCAGGAGCTTGAGGTAGGATTCTTTCTAGAAGACAGTTTGGCAACATGTAGCAAGACATACAGAGGCATGCCCTCTGGCTCAGCATTTTCTCTCTCCTAGGAATTTACCACCAGAGTAAAGAAATGTTATCCTCAACAACAATTATTGCAGAACTGCTTCTAACATGATTAAACCAAAGAAACCTAAATTCACCATCAGTAGAAGATTTTTTTAAAAAAGATTTTATTTGTTTATTCATAAGACACACACACACACACACACACACACACACACACAGGCAGAGACACAGGCCGAGGGAGAAGCAGGCTCCATGCAGGGAGCCAGACGTGGGACTTGATCCCAGGACCCCGGAGCCATGCCCTGAGCCACCCAGGCATCCCCCAGTAGGAGATTAAACCAGTTGTGGTAGCTACAATAAGGAGATTCTTTAAGCTATTACAAACGATGATGTGCAGATCAGTATGCATTGATGGAGAAAGGTGGTTATGGCCTATCGATGAAGACAAGTCACAAACATGTCTGCACAGCATGATTTAATGCCATTTACAGAAAATTGTACATATCTGTGTACAAAAGCATTGCGGTTGGGGTGGAAGCACAGTCAAGAGCTCAACCCTGGTTATCTTTGGGGGGCTAGAGCTCAGATGACTCTCATATTCTGTGTCTTTTCAGATATGGTACATTGTTTTATGAAGACCATAATTCACTGTTTAAAAGCAATTTAGCTATTTCTCAAGAAGTAGAAAGAAGGGATCCCTGGGTGGCTCAGCGGTTTGGCGCCTGCCTTTGGCCCAGGGCATGATCCTGGAGACCCGGGATCAAATCCCACGTCAGGCTCCCTGCATGGAGCCTGCTTCTCCCTCTGCCTGTCTCTCTCTCTCTCTCTCTCTCAATCTCTCTCTCTCATGAATAAATAAATAAAATCTTAAAAAAAAAGAAGTAGAAAGAAGAAAAGCAAGGCTTCTGAGTCCATACTCCACCTTGACACTTGCTTGCTACCTTCCTAATGTTTCCCTGAAGGTGTCCAAAGACCTTAAGGGATGACCAGACACCAAACGCTGTCTTTCCTGAGTCCACTTTTGAGCTTTTGGTCCTGACTTCTGCTGAAATATCCCAAACTGAAGCACATTTTCAGAGGAACCCAATGTCATGGGTATGTTGACAGTTTTCTACAGAATTAGATAAATGCCTAGTAGGAACAAAAATTGGTCCTAGTGTTTGTTCAAAGCATGGGCACCAAGAAAACCTACCAGAACCCAATTATGTGGCTTGACAAGAATAAGTGACTAAGTGAGCTCTGGGATGGACTTGGGCTCCTGGGGACACAATTAGACCAGATGGATAAGAAATAAACTCTTTCACCAAAAAATCATGTGTGCCCCAGGATCTTTTCTGTGCAGGTTATTTTCCATAAAGACAGGCATGTTTCCAGCAGAGGCCCCTTCCAGATCTTTGGGAACTAGCCCATCCACTGAATAATCTTTCATGTTAAGAAACACCTTCCTTATTTCTGGCTTATTAACCTCCTTCCACCATGACTCCACACAGTGTCCACAGTCAGGGCTCAGTTAGGATCTTCTCATTATTTTCCTTTAAACTCCCTTTAAAAGTGTCTCTGGCAGGGAGTTTCCAAGATGGCAGAGGAGTAGGAGACCTTAGAATTGTTTGGTCCCAGGAATTCAGCTGGATAGCTATCAAATCATTCTGAAGACCTGGGAATTCAACCAGAGATGTAAGAAAATAATTGCTGCAATTCTACAAATAGAAAAGTGACCACTTGCTGCAAGAATGACAAGATGGAAAAGTTCATTTCAAAAAAGAGGATAAGAGGAAGTACTGACTGCCAGGGAACTAATGAGTATAGATGTAAGAGAGATGTTGGAACTAGGGTTCAGAATAATGATTATAAAGATATTAGCTGGGCTTGAAAAAGGCATAGAGACACTAGAAAATCCCTTTATGGAGAAATAAAAGAACTAAAATCTAATGAAGTCGAAATAAAAAAGGCTATTAATGAGATGCAATAAAAAATGGAGGCTCTAACTGCTAGGATAAATGGAGAAGAGAGAATTAGTGATATAGAAGACAAAATGATGGAGAATAAAGAAGCTGAGAAAAATAGAGATAAACAACCACTGGATCATGAGGGGAGAATTTGAGAGAAAAGTGATTCCTTAAAGTGAAACAACTTTAAAGTCCTGGGGGTTTTAACCACCTACTCACTGCAATGGACAGATCATCTAAGGAGAAGATCTACAAGGAAACAAGGGCTTTGAATAATACACCGGACCAGATGGACTTCACAGATATTTTTAGGACATTCCATCGTAAAGCAACAGAATACACATTCTTCTTGAGTGCAAATGGAACATTCTCCAGAATAGATGACATATTGGTACACAAAGCAGGTCTCAGCTGGTACCAAAAGAATGGGATCATTCCCTGCATATTTTCAGACCACAATGCTTTGAAACGAACTCGATCACAATAGGAAATTTGGAAGAAACTCAAACACTTGGAGGTTAAAGAACATCCTACTAAAGAATGAATGGGTCAACCAGTAAATTAGAGAAGAATTAAAAAGATTCACGGAAACAAATGAAGATGAAAATACAACTGTTCAAAACCTTTGGGATGCAACAAAGGCGGTCCTAAGAGGGAAGTATATAGCAATACAAGCCTTTCTCAAGAAATAAGAAAGGTCTCAAATATGCAATCTAACTTTATACCTAAAGGAGCTGGAGAAAGAACAGTAAACAAAGCCTAAGCCCACCAAGAGAAGAGAATTAATAAAGATGAGAGCAGAAATCAATGAAATGGAAACCAAAAGAACAGTAGAACAAATCAATGAAACTAGGAGCTGATTCTTTGAAAGCATTAATAAGACCCTTAACTCCCTGGCCAGACTTAGCAAAAAGAAAAGAGAAAAGACCCAAATTAACAAAGTTATGAATGAAAGAGGAGATCACAACCAACACTGAAGAAATACAAACAATTGTAAGAACATATTATGAGCAATCATATGCCAAAAAATTAGGCAATCTGGAAGGGATGGATGCATTCCAAGAAACATATAAACGATCAAAACTGAAACAGAAAGAGCTAGAAAACCCAAACAGACCATAACCAACAAGGAAATTGAGGCAGTAATGAAAAATCTCCCAACAAACAAGAGTTCAGGGCCAGACAGCTTCCCTGGGGAATTCCACCCACCATTTAAAGAAGAATTAATACCTATTCTTCTTAAGTGGTTTCAAAAAATAGAAATGGAAGGAAAACTTCCAAACTCTATGAGGCCAGCATTACCTTGATCCCCAAACCAGACAATAATTCCCCCAAAAAGGAGGATAACAGACCAATATCCCTGATAAACATGGATACAAAAATTCTCACCAAGATACTAGCCAATAGGACTCAACAGTACATTAAGAGGATTATTTACCACGGCCAAGTGGGATTTATTCCTGGGCTGCAAGGCTGGTTCAACATCTGCAAATCAATCAGTGTGATACACAACATTAATAAAAGAAAGACAAGAACCACATGATCCTCTCAATAGATGCAGAAAGAGTGTTTGACAAAATACAAAGCATCTTTTCTTGATTAAAACTCTTCACAGTGTAGGGATAGAGGGAGCATCCCTCAATATCATAAAAGTCATACAAAAAGCTCACAGTGAATATCATTCTCAATGAGGAAAAACGGAGAGCTTTCCCCTCAGGTCAGGGATGTCCACTCTCACCACTGCTGCCCAACATAGCATTGAAGTCCTGGCCTCAGCAATCAGGCAACAAGAAGAAATACACGGGCATCCGAACTTGCAAAAAAGAAGTCAAACTCTCTTTCTTTGCAGATGACATGATACTGTACCTAGAAAACCCAAAAGACTCCACCCCAAGATTGTTAGAACTCATACAGCCATTTGGCAATGTGGCAGGATACAAAATCAATGCCCAGAAGTCAGTGGCATTTCTATACACTAACAATGAGACTGAAGAAAGAGAAATTAAGGATTCAATCCCATTTACAATTGCACCCAAAAGCATTAGATACCTAAGAATAAACCTAACCAAAGAGGTAAAGGATCTGTACCCTAAAAACTACAAAGCACTTCTGAAAGAAATGGAGGAAGACACAAAGAGATGAAAAAATATTCCATGCTCATGGATTGGAAGAATTAATATTGTGAAAATGTCAATATTACCCAGGGCAATTTACACATTTAATGCAATCCCTATCAAATCCTATACCATGGACTTTCTTCAGAGAGTTGGAACAAATCATCTTAAGATTTGTGTGGAATCAGATAAGACCCTGAATAGCCAGGGAATATTGAAAAAGAAAACCATATCTGGGGGCATCACAATGCCAGATGTCAGGTTGTACTACAAAGCTGTGGTCATCAAGATAGTGTGGTCCTGGCACAAAAACAGACACATAGATTAATGGAACAGAATAGAGAACCCAGAAGTGGACCCTGAACTCTATGGTCAACTAATATTTGACAAAGGAGGAAAGACTCTCCACTGGAAAAAAGACAGTCTCTTCAATAAATGGTGCTGGGAACATTGGACATCCACGTGCAGAGGAATGAAACTAGACCACTCTCTTGCACCAGATGCAGAGATAAACTCAAAATGGATGAAAGATCTTAATGTGAGACAAGATTCCATCAAATCCTAGAGGAGAACACAGGCAACACCCTTTTGGAACTTGGCCACAGCAACTTCTTGCAAGATCCATCCATGAAGGCAAGAGAAACAAAAGCAAAAATGAACTATTGGGACTTCATCAAGATAAGAAGCTTTTGCACAGCAAAGGATACAGTCAGCAAAACAACAAGACGACCTACAGAATGGGAGAAGATATTTGCAAACGACGTATCAGATCAAGGGCTAGTATCCAAGATCTATAAAGAACTTATTAAACTCAACAGCAGAGAAACAAACAATCCAATCATGAAATGGGCAAAAGACATGAACAGAAATCTCACAGAGGAAGACATAGACATGGCCAACAAGCACATGAGAAAATGCTCTGCATCACTGGCCATC
Organism: Canis aureus; assembly: GCF_053574225.1. NCBI lineage: Eukaryota > Metazoa > Chordata > Mammalia > Carnivora > Canidae > Canis > Canis aureus. The sequence goes on along the minus strand of NC_135623.1, from coordinate 14,800,161 downwards.
AGGGAAATACAAATCCAAACCACAATGAGATACCACCTCACCCCAGTGAGAATGGGGAAAATTAACAAGGCAGGAAACCACAAATGCTGGAGAGGATGCGGAGAAAAGGGAACCCTCTTACACTGTTGGTGGGAAAGTGAACTGGGGCAGCCACTCTGGAAAACTGTGGAGGTTCCTCAAAGAGTTAAAATAGACCTGCCCTACAACCCAGTAATTGCACTGCTGGGGATTTACCCCAAAGATTCAGATGCAATGAAACGCCGGGACACCTGCACCCCGATGTTTCTAGCAGCAATGTCCACAATAGCCAAACTGTGGAAGGAGCCTCGGGGTCCATCGAAGGATGATGGATAGAAAAGCTGTGGTCTATGTGTACATGGGATATTCCTCAGCCATCAGAAAGAACAAAATCTTGGCATTTGCAATGACGTGGATGGAACTGGAGGGTGTTATGCTGAGTGAAACATAATCAGAGAAGGTCAATTATCATATGATCTCACTCGTGTGGAATTTAGGGACCAGCACAGAGTGTTATAGAGAAGGGAGGGAAAAGTAAAACAAGATGAAATCAGAGACAAAGACAAACCCTGAGAGACTTAATCACAGGAAGCAGACTGAGGGGGGCTGGAGGGGGTGGGGGGACGGGTATTGGGGTGACAGGCAGTAAGGAGGGCTTGGGGCACGAGGAGCACTGGGGTGACGTGAGCCTGAGGGACACCGACCTCCACCCCTGGAAGCAGTAATACATTACATGGTAACATGACCCCACGTCCCCAGCCCGGCTGACCCTGCAGGGGGCCGTGTTGCCCCAGGTCTTCCCAGCCGGCGGCAGGGCCCCCACCGAGGCCCCGCGGTCGGGACACTTACGGAAGCACTGAGGCAGCTCTCCGGTCCAGGACCCGTTCCCCTCACAGGTGAGCACGGCGGGCAGGGACAGCTGGTAGCCCTCCAGGCAGGCGTAGGTCACGCTCGAGCCCCACGTGAAGTCGGATCCCACCACCTTCCCGTTGGGAAGCAGCTGAGGGGGCTTGCACACGATGGCTGGGGCCAGGAGACCGAGGCACCGGGTTCTGCGGCTGGCCCCCGCCCCCCACCCTGCGCCCCACGTCCCACACCGCATGCCCCAGGCCCCAAGCCCTGCACCCCAGGCCGAGGGCCCACGCCCCACGTCTCACATCCCATGCCCCACCTCCCAGCCCCACACCCCATGCCCCAAGCCCCACCCACGCCCGCTGGGGCTCTAGGCTACACAGGGAGACCCAAGGACGCCCTGTCCTAGATGGGGAGCTGGTGTCCCTTTGCCTTTTACGATGTCCTCGAGTGCCCCGGCCCCCCCACGAGGTGTCACCAGGGCCCGGCTGTCGCCTCCCCCGATGCTTCAGGGCCCGTGGCCGTCCCCTGTGCAGCCCGGACGCACCTTTGCACACGGGCTTGGTGCCGTTCCACGTGCGGTCCTTGGTGCAGCTCAGCACGGACACCCTGTGAGACTCCATCGTGTAGCCGGGGACGCACTGGAACGTTACGGTTCTGTTGTACCTGAAGTCGCTGCCCAGCCGGAGGCCGTTGGCTGGAATCCCAGGGTCGCCACAGTTTATGACTAGGACCAAGGGGACAAGGCCTCGTCGCTGTCTGCACAGGCCTCCGCCATGCCGGACCCCGGGAGCCCCCGGCCCCGAACCGTCCAGAAGGGCAGAGGCCTGCCCAGGGGCCGCGGCTCCCCGTGAAGGTCCCCTGCAGCCCCAGCGCCCCCCGACCCTGGGGTGGGAAGCCGGCCGAGGCCCGGAGAGCTGTGCGTTCGGTGCCGAGGGCTGCGGAGGCTCCTGCCGTCCTGCCTGGGGGGCCCTCGGGACATCGCGATGGCAAGTGGGGGAGGGTCTGCTGAGCTCGGGCCTCGGAACAGAAGTGACCCGGATGTGGGGATCTGGACGGAGCCCCGAAGTCACAGGGCTTGGAAAGGCCCCTGTCGTCAAACTCGCTTCACTCCATCGGGGAAACCCAGTGAGTTGCTTCCCAAGGGACGAGGTCTGGGGCCGCCCCCAAGAGGGGCAGGAAGGGGGCAGTGGGGCTGCGCAGGCTGGAGAGGCGGCCGTGTGGGGTGGGCTGGGGCCCAGGGGACCCACAGGGACAGCGAGGCAGGTGGCGGCTGTAACCTGGCTGAGAAGCAGGCCGAGTGCGGACAGTCTGGCGGGAGAGGGACCGGGAAGCCGGTGGGGGGGCGGGAACCCCAGGCACTGCAAGCCCCCTGTCCTCTGCGCTGCGCGGGGCCGCAAGCGACACATGCACCCCAAGTGACCCCTTCGTCCTGTGGGGGTCAGGCGTGGCGGGGGAATGGGCCCGTGCCCTGGTGCGACAGCCCGCGGCGGCCTCACCTATGCACTCGGGGTCGCCGCCTGTCCAGGTGCCGTTGACGGAGCAGTGGCGGCTGAGCAGGCCCGCGGCGTAGTAGCCCTCGCGGCACTCGTACACCACGGAGCTGGCGAAGCCCAGGCCGTCGCTGAACACCACCCGGGCGTTGCTGGGGGTCCCCGGGTTTCCACAGGAGATCACTGGGGGCCAGAGGGGCGTGTTAGTCACCGGGTGGGCAGCCGGGAGTGGCCGGGGGCCCCGTGTGCCACGGGGGTGCCCTGTGGTCCCCGATGATCCTCAGGCTGTTTTGGTGTCTGGGCCTCCCGCCCTCAGAAGGGAAGACACACCCGCATGCACTCTCCTTAACCGTCATCTCTTTTATGATCTCCCCTAAAGTCCTAAACAATTCCTTAATGTCACCAGATGTCCAACCAGAGCTTAATTTGCTTCAAGTGTTCCCCCTCCCTATTTTACAGTTGATTTGTCTGAATCAGGGTCCAAAGGGGACTCCTGATGGGCACGTCTCGGAGACTGAATTCAGGGATTCCTGTCCCTCGTCCTGCATCCGTCGGGCTCCAGGGCTTCTCCGGGGCAACTCCCCCCTTTCCGGACATCACAACAGCCCCCGGAGGCCCTGCCCACGAGGTGCTCTGTCCCTCGCAGCCGCTGGAGCCGCACAGGTGGTCCTGTCTCCCCCCATGTCGCATCACAAGGCACAGGACGTCTGGCTGGTGGCTCCCTCGTGAGGCTGAGGCCGACGGGGTGGGCTCGGGTTCGCCCACGTCACCAGGGCAAGGCTCTGCGGGCCGTTCACTGAATGGTCTGGACAAGTGCTTGATGACTGTCGGCCGGACTCCTTATCTCCTTGGGGGACAGAAAACCGTGGCACCGACCACTGGTTCTCTCCACACCAGCTGGCGTTCTTGAGTCGGGACTTGCCGTCATCAGATACTTGCCTTCCCTCAAATACAATTCATAAAGGAAGGCTCAGGAATGTTCGATTTTCTTTTTTATCAGGTGTGAGATAATGATTTGGTTTCCTAGCAAGCTCCGCGGATGACCCATAGGCCCTGGGGCTCGTGGATTTAAACTTATTGTGTCGCCACCCACTGCTGCTATTGTTCGTATTAGCAGGTCTCTGGCTGGAGGGAGCCTCTCCAGGTTGGCTTGTGTGCTCCTCGGACTCGATCCCACTTGCCTCCGGTAGGTTCCCTGCGGGAGTGACAGGAGGGCCTGTGTTCATCGTGTATATCCTGGCCCCATCCCGGAATCAGCCACTTCTCTGGAGAGCTCTGCTTCCTTTCGATGGAGAAGGGACTTAAGAACCATAATCTGAAAGCTCGGAGTACTCATTGCCACGGAGGTGCTCGTGGATTCCACACTTTCAGGATGGCTAGAGCTGGGGAAATGACTTTCTAAGCTGAAAATTCACAGAGTTTATGCTGAGATTACCAATCCAAATTTAAAATTGAGAGTTTTTCCTTAGCTTCTTTATTTTTCTATCTCTTTAATGCCAAAAATCTTGGTTCTTAATCACAAATAATGTCCTCAAAAAAAAAAAAGAAAAAACAAAACAAAACAAAACAAAACAAAACAAAAACAAATAATGTCCTCAAAAAGTTTCAGAATGGTATTATCCATATTATTACTGACAATATGAGTGCTGAAAACAATTTAGGATTTCATTGTCATTCTCTTTGTCCTCGGGGCACGTACGCCATAGTCAAAGTCCACTTCTTTTCAAGTCAGTTGAGATAATTCTCTGGATCATTGAGTCACTGCTTCACTATGTAGTTAGGTTCATTCGTTTTCATTTTGATTTTGATATTTAGAGATTGCTCGTTTCTTTTTTTTTTAAAGGTTTTATTTATTTATGCATGAGAGACATAGAGAGAGAGGCAGAGACACAGGCAGAGGGAGAAGCAGGCTCCACGCAGGGAGCCCCATGCGGGACTCGATCCCAGGACTCCAGGATCACGCCCTGGGCTGAAGGCAGCACTAAACCACTGAGCCACGGGGGCTGCCCAAGATTGCTCATTTCTGATCTTCGATTTAACTTTACTTTGCTGCGGATATACAACATGTATGTGGTCCCAAAGTCAAATGTGCAAATGATTCCTATATAATGAGCCCACCCACAACAAGTATCTGTGCTGCCTACGTGCTGGGAACATAGTGGACGTCACGTCCCCTATCCTTGAGGAGCCTTAAGGACCTACTTATAAATAGTTGAATTAAAATATGTAGTAAGTTTTACACTTTAAGGAAGAAGACGCTGTAAGAAGGGAGGAGCTCATTGGGGCTGCAGATGGGAGGCTGAGTAGTGCTTTGACAGGTAAGTGGGAGTTTGTCAAGGAAAGCCACGGAGAATCGCGGGCGTGTCATACACACACTCATCGGCCATTCACCTCCAGGTCTGAGCTCTCAGCCACCCACTTTCTGTTCCCTGGACGCTCCCGACATGGTGACTGACTCCATGCTGGGATCTGAGTGGCCTGAAACAGCGGGTCACAGCGGGTATTTGGGAAGCATTCTGCATTCTGCAATCTCCTGCTGCCAACACTCTTCCACCGCCACAGATCTCTTACGATGCCTACAAAATCCTGTGGCAATAGGGGCTCCTGGGTGGCTCAGATGGTTAGGTGATCTCAGCCCGAGTTAGATCTCGGGGTCGTGAGTTCAAGCTCCCGCGGGGCATGAAGCTTACTTAAAAAAAAAAAAAAAAGAAGAAGAAATCCTATGGAAACTAACTTTGCAAAAGCAAAGGCAAGTCAGAAAGGCAGACGGGTGGGAGAGGGCCCCAGACCGTCTGTAGCCTTTCCTGGGCAGGTGCCCCCTGACGGGGGCCAGAACATCGCCTCTCCCTCTGTAGGACTTCACAGCCTCGGCCTCGAGGGCCAATCTCTGACCATCGCCTCTTGTCTCTTTAGCTCCTACCCTCAGGGATTCATTCTCTGGTGACATTTTGATTTCAGTGGGACCTAGAACCCACCGGTCCCGCCACCTTGCCACTGCCCCTTATTTGTCTCATTGGCCATCTCCCTTCTCATCCAGCAGGTGCCCGAATCCATCACAGTCACTGCCTTGCACGCACCCTCGGTTCCCTTGCCACTCGCTGCCAATGTCTTGGCTGCCTGATAAAACCCCAGCTGTTCGCCTAGTGCTTTGCCTGCCTTATGTCCACACCCGTGGGACAAAGACACAGGTGGAAGCTGCAGCTCTCACCTTAAACCAATGGCCTGGTTCCTTGAGTGAGCCTTTGGCTCCGCCAGCCACGGCTTCTTTCCCTATTGGACCCCCTTGCCTCTCTTCCCGCAGCCTCCTCCTTCTTCCAGCACCTTCTCACACACCCTAACTCTCAGCGGCTATGCCGATTCCTAACTAGCAGGCTGTATTTTAGGGAGAGACAGCGAGTTCCTGGGAGCAGCTACAAAAAGTTAGACTCTGGGGAGAGAGGCTTTAAAATCAAATTATTTTCAGAAATTTAGAAGCGGGTGGAGAAATGCCGCTTCCCCCACTGGAGCTGCGTCAGGACCCATCAGTACCGGCTTCCCTTATGTTTAGGGACTTTTAAAAATTAGATTTGTATTTCTTTTGGCACTTTGGGAACTTGCCCTACAGTCTCTTCCCTTACGCGACAGTGCGAGAGTGCGTGGTGTGTCGGCCACACCACCGTGAGCTGGGTCCCCACTACAGCGTGGGACACAGCGTCACTGGGGGGCCGAGAGATGGGTGAACAGGAGGGGTTCTGGGTCCCTTCTGCGGCCTTCCCTAGGCGGGGCCAGGGAGCGTCGATGGCCCCAGGCCGGGGTCCAGCGGGGGTGCGAGGGCAGCCGCAGGGCGCGGGGACACGGGCTGGGGGTGGGGCCCACGGACGTTACCTCGGCACTCGGGCTGCGCGCCGCTCCACGAGCCGTTGCCCTGGCAGGTGCGCTCGGACGATCCCCGGAGCGTGTGGCCCGCCTCGCAGCTGAAGCGCAGCAGGCTGCCCGGGCTGAAGCTGTCCCCCAGCCGGATGCCGTGCGCGGGGGTCCCCGGGTCGCCGCAGAGTCCCGTGCTCGTTCCTGTAGGGGCCAGAACCACAGTGGCCCCGCTGGGTGAGCCTGGACCGCAGCGGGGGCACCAGGAGACGCAGACACAGGCCAGGGTCGTGCTCCCGCTGCATGGACCCGGCCTCGCTGCCCAGGAGTCAGAGCGTACGAGGCCCGAGGTCCCGGGTGGGGCCCCGGGGACCGCGCAGCACGGAGAAAGGGAACCGCCTCACACAGTCACAGTGGCTGCAGCCAACAAGTGCGGGAGCGGAGGTGTTGGCGAGGACGCAGAGGAGGGGTACTCCACACCGAGTGTGGGAAGCCAGGCTGGTGCCACCACCCGACGGCAGCGTGGACGGTCCTCAGAGGGTCAGAACTGGGCTGCCCTACGACGCAGCCACCGCACTGCTGGGGCTTCACCCCAAAGATACTGATGTACTGAAACCAAGGGACACCGGCTCCCCAGCTTCACAGCCGCAGTGCCCACAGTAGCCACACTGCGGGAGGAGCCACGGTGGCCATTGACAGGTGATGGATGAAGAAGACGCGGTCTATGTATACAATGGGGTAGCAGCCATCAAAACATGAAATCTTGGTATTTGCAACGACGTGGATGGAACTAGAGGGTATTATGGTAAGTGATGTAAGTCAATCAGAGAAAGACAATTATATGATCTCGCTCATATGTGGAATTTAAGAAACAGCACAGAGGATCATAGAGAAAGGGAGGGAAAAATAAAACAAGACAGAAGCAGAGGGAGACAAACCATAAGAGACTCTTAATCACAGGAAACAAACTGAGGGTGGCTGGAGGGGGTAGGGGGGACGGGGTAATGGGGTGACAGGCATGAAGGAGGGCATGTGATGTAATGAGCAGTGGGTGTTATATAGGCCTGAGGAATCACTGAGCTCTACCTCTGACACTAATAATACACTGTGTTAATTAATTGAATTTAAATAAAATTAAAAAAAAAAAAAGAGAAAGCAGAGGGAAGGCTGTGTGGTGGAGATGAGGCCTTTGCTCTCTGGCCAGTGCCAGTGTGGCATGTCAGTGGGCCAAGCTGGCCCTTCCCTCCTGTCCTCCTCCTTCCCGTCACCCCTTCTCCACAATCTCTATGGACTCTGTGCACTCTGAATCCCGAGTTCCAGCATTTTAGCTCACATGCCCAAAATTCTCTTGGCCCAACTATTGGGAGCGTCTCCTAATGTCTCTATCTCCTAAACTCTCCCTGTAACCCATCTTCCACTTTATCCTCAAACCTGGACAATGAACAGCCGCCAACCATCTGGTCTTGTTTCTTTCCTGCTGAGACATCTCCACTGGCTTCCTGTTGCCTATGGGTCAAAGTCTAGAGCCCTTAGTGTAGTCTCGTCTTCCCAACAGTCCAGCTGGAATCTGGATCCTGGGCCTGTAGTTGAGGATTCCTGAATTCTCCAAGTAAGCAACACAGCTGAATTTTGGGCAACGTGTTTTGGACTCTCTCATTCCATCCTTTGCCCCTTGCCTCCTGCTACATTTCTGCGTTTATCTGGGTCCTGATAGTGAACAGACCCACCCATCTACGTTCATTTGGGTCCTAATAACGTACAGACCCACCCATCTGCATTTATCTGGGTCCTGATAGTGTAGAGACCCACCCAAGAGAGTGCTAAGGACCCAAGAGGCAGAGGAGGGTAGAGAACAGGAGACAAAGCCACAAAGGAAGCATGAGGAAGGAAGAGGAAAACTAAGGAAAAAGTGGCAACTTCATGAGAAGATAGGTTGCCATCTGACGTGGCAAGTACCTCCTCATGAACCACGTGTATGGGCATTAAATGGTAACGTCTGGGTGAGCACATCTAGCTTGTGGGAGTAAATAAATGTTTTGTGTACACCCCACCATTTACCATACCATCTTCTTGATCTTGGAATTCCTTTCTTTTGTCATTTAGTCTCAGAGTGTGAGAACACTGTAGAATCCGATGTTGCTCTCTACCAAGGAAGGGGGATTTGTTCGATCTTCAACTCAAACATTTGGGAAAAAGGGCCTATCTCACTTGCCTAGATTTTCTTCCCTGTTCAAGTTTTCTGGGGTGGAGCTAATTTTAACAGGCTGCACTGGGTCTCCCTAAAGGCAGCTCTGATGGTGAGTACACTAACTCTCACTCCGGCTAGGTGACCTCAGCTGGGGCCTGAGGGTGGAGGTCTCCAGTCTTGGGAGTTTATTTTGACAGAATGGTCCCCACTGTAGCGTTTAGGGCGCTGTTTTGGTGATATAAGGGAATCTGGGATGGAATATCGTCCCATGGGGGCAGACGGTGACTACCGGCCCTCTACTGAGGTGTATCAGCAAGATAAGGATGGTAGAAATGGGCGATGTACAACCTAGAGTGTCTCAAAGCTAGACCTCGCTGCATGCCCTGACGGCCCCGGGGCTTCTAACCTGTTACGCGTCACCTAGGTGCATGGCCACATGGAACGAGCCTCAGAAATCTGACCCTGGCTTTCTGAAAGCATATTTCTTAGGACTGGCAGGAGATGGTGCAGCAAAAGATGGTGTCTGTAAGTCTCAGGAAGGGAGGAGTGATATTCTCACGAGTGCACGTCTAGTCACTTATTCTTCACACCTCTCAGTTTCTTATCTAGGGAGGCCTGGGCTCCTCCTAGAAACGTACAGAAATAAGTATCTGGACAGGGCTCTGGCCAGAGAGGGGACCTCACAAACTTGCGTCTTGTCTAGTGTTGCAATGTCTGGGCTACATGGGCTTGGCCAGAACAGACTAAAGGGAGGAAGCTGCGCTTAGATCTCCAAAGGCTGAAGTCTGGTTGGGACTTCCGATAGCTGTGTTCTCTGCCTGTGAGATGGGGGTCTCTCTCCCACTGATCTGTCACACTCACACCTTGGGGGCTTGTCCATCTCCCCCCTCCCCGCCAAGGGCTCCCTCATGCCAGGCTCCATACCTGAGCAGTGGGGGAGGGTGCCAGTCCAGTGTCCATCCAGCCCGCACATACGGGTGGCATTTCCAATCAGAGTCCTCTTGCCGGTGCAACTGTAACGCACGACCGCTCCCACGGTGTAGCTGTCCCCGGACATCTGGGCGTGGGGTGGGGAGCCTGGATGGCCACAGGACACCACTGTGGGGAAGAGCAAACATGTCAGCAACTGCACAAAGGGTTGGATCATCATCACAGGACACATGCTAGGCTTTCCGTAGCGACAAGCAGAGAAGAGGAAGCCTGGGTATCTACTGAAGTTTGCCTCCTGCTGACATGCCCACCTGCCATCAGTGGACAAGGCCCACCCGCCATTTTCCATATGTGACATGAAGAGTAATACTTGTTTTAAGAGTTAAAGGAGCTAATAAGTGGGAAACTGCTTGGCGTGTAGCAGGTATCCAATGGCATCTGTCTCCTCTCTCCTTTGCCTCTTTTGCTCATCTCTCCCTAGTTCCTCATTGCCGGAGGACATACCCAAGGGGTCTCGGGCAGGAAGGCAGTATACATACCAAACCTAAGGTAGGAGAGACCACTGTCATCCTAGGACTGTCTGCACTGGCTACAGTTCCAGAATAAGGCCAGTTCTAGTCTTTTTCCAGCTGCATCTTACAGATGCCCACATCAATCGTCCCCAACTTGTCCCCTTGAGTCTGCAAGTTCCCTCTCCCGAAACACCAAATTGTACCTGAACACCAGTGATAAGATTCGAACACCAGATTATCCGAAGAAAACGAAAGTACTAGCTTGAAAAGACACGTGCCCCCCATGTTCACTGCCGTGCTGCCGCGGGGGCCCCCGACATGGTGTTCACCCAAGCGTCTACCGGCAAATGAACGGATAGAGACGATGTGGCGTGTGTACAAGGGAATGTCATTTGCTTATAACAAGAATGAAATCTTGCCATTTGTGGCAACATGAACAGACCCTGAGGGCATTATACTACGTGAAAGAAGTCATTCAGAGAAAGACAAATTCCATATGGTCTCACTTCTCTAAAACAAAGCAAAACAGAACACCCAAACAATAGAGCTTTCAGATACAGAGAATAGACTGGTGGTTGCCAGAGGCAGCGGATGGGAGGCCAGGGGGGTCGAAGGGAAGAAACTTCCAGTTACAACATCAGTAAGTCACGGGCTGTGATGTACAACAGTGACTAGAGTTACTGACACCTTTCATGGTATACCATGGTATTCCATATTTGAAAGTTGCTAAGAGGCTAGATCTTAAAAGTTCTCATCATAAGAAACAAAATTCTAACGCTGGGTATGGTGATGGCTGCTAATCAGACTTACTGTGGTGATGGTTTCATGATGTATACAAGTATCAAATCATCATGTGGGGTACACAAAACTAGTATTATGTTGTACGTCAATTATACCTCCTTTAAAAAAGAAAGATTAGGGGCTCCTGGTGGCTCAGTTGGTTGAGCGTCTGTCTTCAGCCCAGGGTGTGATCCTGGAGGCCTGGGATCGAGTCCCACATCGGGCTCCCTGCATGGAGCCTGCTTCCTCTGCCCGTGTCTCTGCCCCTCTCTCTCTCTCTCTCTGTGTTTCTTGTGGATAAATAAAATCTTTTAAAATCTTTTTAAAAAAAGTTGGATTTAGATACACATATAAAATATAGATATAAAATCTATACCTATATCTGTATTTATGTAATTTCTTACTGGCTTTTGTTCCTGTTTCTTTGGAGAACTCAGACTAATTGAGAACTGAGATGAATCCTAGATCTATATTGTTGTGGGAAAATACAGACAGTTGTTATTTTAAGGCAATAAATTGCGAGATATTTGTTACACAGCAATAGATAACTGACTGGCTTCCCCTAGAGTGACTGATCCAAGAGACCAAGGTGGAGGTGGAAATGTCCTTTATGACCTAACTTTTTCTTTTTTTTTTTAACTTTTTCTTTTTAAACACAGTTCTTTATATCAGAGTTCTTTTTAAAATATTTTATTTATTTATTCATGAGAGAGAGAGACAGAGACAGAGAGGCAGAGACACAGGCAGAGGGAGAAGCAGGCTCTATTCAGGGAGCCTGACATGGGACTCAATCCAGGGACTCCAGGATCACACCCTGGGCTGAAGGTGGCGCTAAACCGCTGAGTCACCCAGGGATCCGATGACCTAGCTTTTTAAGTCACATATCACCACATGACACAGACCAACCCTGGTACAATATAGGAGGATATGACATATGGATATGAACAACAGTAGGTGAGGCCATTGGAACCATCTTCAAGGCTGACTATCCTATCACTGTGTGAATGTACCACAATTTTCATCCATTTCCTGTGGATGGATTTTGGATTGTTTTCTGCTTTGGGCTTTTATGAATAACATTTATAAGAGCATTTTTCTTCATGTTTATCAATGCATATATGTACACATGTATGCTGGCTACTTACTGAATGAGGTGATTGCAGTTGGCTATTTTCAGATCTTATTTAGCTATACAATTTTTCTTTGGTTAATTTGAGGATAGTGTTAAATTATGGTAATATCTAATAGTCTCTGAAAAAGTGTATGCAAAGCCTGAAATTATTTATTTATCACTGGGTTGATTGAGGCTACTTAGGTATCTGTAGAATTAGCAACCAGAGTATACTCTATTGTTTTATTCCTTTCCTGTGGTTTGTTCTTTTCAAAGAGGAAAAAAGTCAACAATAAAATGGAAAGATAAAACAGTGTCAATACCATTTGGCTGTTGTGGGTAAGGAAAACCCAGAAGATGTAAGATAATAAAGAGGAACAACTTATACTCAGTGTGTATTTGCATACAAACCAGGGAGACGAAGAGCACAGAGAAGGTGAGTAACTGTTTCTGCATTTCTCAATTTGTCAATATAAAAACATTTAAAAAATGTATTTAATGTTTATGCTTTTGTCCAAATGGGATCTCCAGATCCTGCAGTGGCTGTTTAGTTTCTAACTGCAAATAAGTTTTTTTTTTAATTTAATTTTTTTCTAACTGCAAATAAGTTGAGATGTGTACATGAAAATAGGCAAGATAGATATTTAGCACTGCTAATAATAGACTTTCTTATATTACAAGGGTACATACATAATGGGATTGAGGAAAAGTATAATATTGTAATTAAAAAACAACACAAATCACGATTAATGGTTGGGTGTGGACTATGCTGAGTCCCACAGCAAAATAAAAAGGACCCCATGATGGTTCCTAGGCCTTAAGTATGAGAATTGTACTTGATGATGGGCCAGCCTCCAGGGCTTCCACTGTTTCTTAAAGCACTTTATCAGGGAAATGGCATATGATATGGATCTGGGTCATGCATTGCCCTTGGTCCCCACACATCCATGCCAATTAAAATAGTTTGCCTTCACCTGGAAGGAACAGCTGATTTTCACAGACTGAATTGATCAGGGGATATGTAGAGTACTCTACAATTTTCTATAAGCCTATTCACAGGTACTTTGGTCTTTCAGAAGTAAAAATTCAGTTAGCCCACTAAAATAACAATCATGTCATGACAATCATGAAATATTAGTGAAAATGGTTATTCTGAGAGTCATTTGGTATCTTATAGGCAATGAAATTTCCTCAGGGTCTGGTGTTTTTGAAACATTCTCACCAAATCTAGGAAAAAACTTTACTTTTCCCCATCAAAAAAAAAAAAGTGAATAGGGGATCCCTGGGTGGCTCGGCGGTTTCGCGCCTGCCTTTGGCTCAGGGCGCGATCCTGGAGTCCCGGGATCGAGTCCCACGTCGGGCTCCCGGCATGGAGCCTGCTTCTCCTTCTGCCTGTGTCTCTGCCTCTCTCTCTTTCTGTCTATCATAAATAAATAAAAATAAATCTTTTAAAAAAAAGTGAATAGTCTAATTGGGTTCTAGTGTTAGTATGTCATCTTTCTGTAAATCTTGCTGAAGCTCATATTCAGAGTGAGTAATAAACATTGGTGTCCTCAGGAATGTGTTCTAAAAAGAAGATCAGATCTCTCTGTCCCTAATAATGATATAATGTAGTGGTCTCAGTAATTAGTGAATGCAGAGTTTAGCCCCTTGTAAATCCCAATGAGAAAAAAGTCACAACTGGCTTTCTGAAGTAAAAAATATTGGCAACTATTGAGCATTAGTCATTTTTTCTTTTCTCTTTTCTTTTCTTTTCTTTTCTTATTTCTTTTTCTTTTTCTTTTTTTTTTTTTGGTGAGAGATAGTGGCTATCCTGTTTCTAGGCTTTGGCTTCTGCAAGACTGAGAGCCTGATTCTGGTTCCCGCAGATTAAGATCAGTCCAATAAAAAAGCACAATGTAAACATAATAAAACACATGAGAAATGAGTCACAATAAGTGAGAATCAACAGAAACAATAATAACAGAATTAGACTCATAAAGACGATGATACTGTAATTATCAGATATGGAGGGCATTATGAGTATATTTAATATGTGAAAGACATAAAAAGAGCATGTTTATAGAGGCACGGCACACAATGGAAATAATCAAGCAAATTTCAACAACAAACAAAACATCTCAAATACAAAAGAAATAACTGAAAATAGAAACTCAGTGAATAGTTAAACCTCAGCTAAGACATAGCTAAATGGTAATTAGTGAATGGTAGGACAGATGAGTTGCTTATGAACAGTTTTGAAAGAACAAACTCATGTAGAATGGTGAGAAGATTTATACCTCTATAGGTAGAGGTGAAAAGCCCACCAAGACTAGTGTAATAGCTGATTATCCAGAACAGAATTTTAGTTCAACTTTAAATTAGTTCAACCTAAAAAACACAATAATATTTATGTAAATTACTAATGTGGAGAGACCTGGGGAAATCTATCAGAAATGGGAAATATGAATGAGAGTTTCAGACACAGAAAATCACAAGAAGGTCTCATGTTGGAGTCCCAGAAGTAGCGAAGGAAGAGAATGAGGAAAGACAGTATTTTTAGAACTGATAGCTGAGAATTCCCCAGATGTCAAAAAGCTTTGAAGCCTAAGGAATCATCAAAAGGATAAATAAAATATCCAAACACAGTGTAGAAAAATTCAGAATGCCAACAAAAAAGAGAAGATCTTAAAGGCATCAAGATTAAAAAAAAAATCAGACTACCTCAAAGGTACAATGATTAGATTGAAGGTAGACTTGTCATTAAGAATAAATGCCAGCAGAGTGCACCAAGGGAGATATGTCAACCTGGACTTCTGATCCAGCTAAATTCTCATTTAATAACCAGGGAAAATGCAGAACACCAAAGACAGAGACAGATTTTTTTCAAAGGAGGGAAAGACTTATAGCTGACTCCTCCAGAGCAATAAAAGAGGTCAGAGGATATTAGAAAGATTTCCTTAATGGACTGAGAGAAAGTAACTGCCAACCTAGATTTCTAATCCTACCAAAAATATCTTTCAAAAATGAGGGACATATAAATGTATTATAGACAAACAAAAACTCAGAGTGCTTGCCACTGGGAGATCTTCATTAAATAAGCTTCTAAAGGATGCCCTTCAAATAGCAGGAAGATGATCCCATGGGGAAGGACAAGATATAAGAAGAAATGAAACAAAGAAACTGGCAAATATATGGATAAGCAAAAGTGAACAATAATTTCATAGAACAACAATAATAATACATTGTGGGTTTAATAAACAAGGCAAAATTAAGATATAAGAAAACAATAACGTAGAAGTCAGAAAAACAAACCAAATTAAAGTGTTCTGATGTTATTGTATGATATAGGAAGAAGAGAGAGAGATTATTTTTAGACTTTTATAAGTGAAATTTTCCTGCTATAATTTCTTTTTTTTCCTGTTATAGTTTCTAACATAGCTATTAAATGTAGAGCATATAACTTACTAGAGAAGAAAAAGGGAATTATAAAAATAATCCAGTTAAAAAAAGAAAAAAAAGAAACTCATGGGTAGAACAAACACAAAACACAGAATTAGATGGTAGATTTAAAATCTAAATATATCAGTAGTTTGACATGCTTAAAGTGATTAAAAAAAAACTTTCAACCAAGAATTCTATAGCTAGCAAAACTATCCTTCAAACATGAAGGGGAAATTAAGATATTCCTGGATAAACACAGAGAATGCACCATTTGTAAACCTAGAAAGAAATTCTAAATTATAAAGAATTTCTACAGGAAGTCTTTCAGGCTGAACTGAAAGGACATGAAGGCATATGCAGAACTGAAAAACCCTGGTAAAGGTAACCACATAGGTAAATATAAACCACAGTATAAATGTATCTTTTTGTTTTAATTTTCTTCTCCTGAGAAATGGCATGAAGCCATAATTGGAAATTTGTGTTGATAGGCATGCATTGTCTAAAGATGTAGTATGTCCAACAGTAACAGCACAAAGGAGGAATATATATATATATATATATATACATATATATTCGGCTCCATACTCAGCATGGAGCCTGCTGGAGATTCTTTCCCTCTGCCCTTTCCCCTGCTCTCTCTCTCTCAAATAAATAAATAAATAAATCTTTAAAAAATTGACAAACGTGTAAGTAGAGAGAGAGAGAGAGAGAGAAAGAGAGAGAGAGAGAGAACGATTCAAATTACTAAATAAATAAAGAATGAAAGTGGGGACATTACTACTAACCTACCCTGCTGGAATAAATAAATACTAAATAATTAATAATAAATATTAAATACTATGAATGTGAACCATTGTATGCAAACAAATTAGATAATCCAGACGAAATGGACAAATTCTGAGATGTACACAGACTACCAGGACTTCAGAAGAAGTGGAATATCTGAATCGAATTATAGTGAATAAACAGAATCAATTAATAAAAAACTTTCAAAGAAAACCCAGGAGTAGATGACTTCACTGTTGAATTCTATCAAATTTTTAAAGGAGTAACACCAATCTTCCCGTTCCTAAAAACAGAAGAGGGACATTTTCCAACTCATTTTATGAAGCCAGCATCACTCAGAGCCAACAACATCACAAAGAAAGGAAACTGTGGATCAACATCCCTTACGAACATAGCTGCAAAAATCCTCAACAAAATACTAGCAAATCAAGTCCAGCAGCACATTAAAAGGATTAAACCATGACGAGGTGTGATCCATTCCCTAAACACTAGAGTGGTTCAACATATGAGAATTAATCAATCAATCGATATAAGGCACTGTGTTAACAGAATGGGGGGGGGGAACCACACGGTCATTTCAACAGTTGCAGAAAATGCATTTGACAAAATCCAACACCATTTCATGGTAAAAATGTTCAACAAACTAGAAATAGAAGGAAAATTCCTCACTAGGAATAGAAGCGAAATTCCTCACTCATAAAGGGAAAGATTTACATAAACTCTCCGGCTAACATCATCCTTAATGGTGAGAAACTGAAGGCTCCTCTCCAAGGACTAGGAACAAGAGGTGGATGTCTGTTTTGCCTCTTCTATTATTATTTTTATTATTTTTATTTTTATTACTATTATATAGGCTCCACATCTAGCATGCAGCTCAGTTCAGGGCTTGAACTCATGACCCTAAGATTGAGACGTGAGCTGAGATCAAGAGTCAGATGCCTCACTGAGTGAGATACCCAGGCTCCCCTGTTTTGCCATTTCTGTCCAACGTCATATTGGAAGTTCTAGCTAGGGCAATCGAGTGAGAAAAAGAAACAAAAAGCATCTGGATTGGAAAGGAAGAAATAAAACTATGTCTGTTCACGGATGATATGATCTTGGATTATTATGTTACGTCGGATCGGCCAATGGTTTCTTAAATGTGCCACCAAAAGTGCAAGCAATGGAAGAAAAGAATACATAAATTGGGTTTCATTAAAACTAAAAATTTCCATGCGTTGAGGACGTTATCCAGAAGTGAGAAGGCAATCCGGAGAACGGGGCACGTCTGCAAATGATACATCCGATAGGGGTGCGGTAGCCAGAATATATAAAGAGCTGCTAAAACTCAACAACACAAAGACAAACATTCAAGTCTGGGAGAGGGTAGGGAGCTGGAACAGACATTTCTTTAGAGAAGAGATACCAAAGGCCAAAAAGCATAACAGAAAAAAGACACTTGACCTCGCTGGCTACTGGGGACAGGCAAATCAGGACCGGCACGGACACTGCATCACCCATTACGGCTGGGAACCCACCCCAGGGCCCGACGGGGCCACGTGCAGCACGGGAGTCACACGCGTGCACACGCGCACGCACACACAGGCACATGCATGCACAGGGCGGGGGCTCCCCTGCAGCCCAGGGCATGTGTACTTACGGAGACACTGCGGTCGGGGCCGGTCCCACGTGCCGTCCCCCTGGCAGCCGAGCACGGGCGTGCCCAGGAGGTAGAAGCCGCGCTTGCACTGGTAGGACACGGTGCTGCCATAGCTGAACCCGTGCGGGCTGCCGGCGTGCACCTGCCGCACGCTGTTCTCCTGGAGCCCGGGGTCGGTGCAGTTGACAACTGAAATGGAAATGGGGCGGTCAGACCCCGAAAGCTGGGGGGGGGGCTGCTTCCCTCGCCAGGCACCGGGACTGTGGAGCCTGGGGGGGGGGGTCCCGCCCGGCGGGGCCGGTCCTCAGCGTCACGGTTCAGGGGTCTGCGCCCTGGGGAAGCCGCCCCCCGCGCCGACGGGCCTCTCTGTCCGCGGCCCGCTAGCAGCCTGGGTGGCCCTGTCGGGGCACATGAGCCCTGGAGGCGGCTCCGGTGCCCCGGGCCTGGTGCGGCGGGTCCTCAGCTGCGACACGGGTGCACCCAAGCTGACCCCGACGAGCCTCGGGCTCTTTCGGCAACGGGCTCGACGGCTCTGAAGAGCACGATCCGGGGCTGAGTCTGACTTCCAGCGGCTGAAGTGTCCCGGCAGCTTGACCCCAAGTCAAGGCCTATTTTAGGGTAATGACGGGGTCACGGTGATGCTCGGGGTGCGCGCCTGCTTCCAGAATGCCGTCCCGGCCACTCCCTCACCACCGCCTCCTTCTCACCCAGTAAGGAGGCAGGACGGGGGGTTAAAATCTTTCCTTAGTTTTTGGAGCATAAAGCGTTTTCCGTTTGATGAGCCCTGAGGCTCAGAGCGAGTGCCAGGCTGTGTGCAGGGCGCCGAGGATGCCGCAGGACCTTGGGGGCCGGCGTTCCCCACCTTGGCCCTGTGGACCCGCTGGCCGGTCCTCCGCAGTGGTGGGGACGGCCTGGGTGCTCAGGGCACTTCAGCGGCACCTCCCCCTTCGCCTCCGCCTGCCAGACGTCAGGGGGCCCCTCCAGGGGGCTGTGAGGGGTGCCTCGATGCCAGTCCCCGCTCGGAGGTGCCGGCTCGGATGACGCCATCCCCGCTCGGAGGTGCCGGTCTCCAGGGAAGAGGACAAACCGGCAGTTTCTGAGTTTGATAAGCGCTCTGACGGGGGCAGCGCAGAACCTTCCAGAAGCTCTCGACAGCGCAGAGGCCGGGCAAGGAGGGCTTGCAAGACGAGGTCGCATTCATGGGTCCTGCTGGCTGGGTGGACGGCAGCGTGACAAGGAGCGCGTTGCAGGAGGCCGTGGGGGGCCCAGAGCCAGGCCAGGCCTGGGGAGGCACTGGAGGCCGGGAGCGGCGCCGTCAGGTCGGAGGAGGGACGGGGCGGTGGGACAGGATGGAGGCGCCCAGGCCCCGAATCCAGGCCCCGAGCCTGCCCTCGGGGGGGCGGGAGCTGCAGCCACAGGACGTCTGCACCTGCACCCATGAGCGCAGCAGCTCTTGACGGCGACACGGGTGAGGACAGCCGGATGTCTGGAGATGGGTGTTTGCTGTGCCACGCAACTGAGGGGCCTGCTTCCCATTTCGGCCTTTTTTTCCCATTTCGGTCTTGAAAGGTGCACCTTGCTTGCCACGCGCCCGTGACCCCATGGATGGGGTCCCCGCCTATGGCCCCGCTCGGGGCCCTGTCCTCCCTACCCCACCCGTGTCAGAGTGACCCCAGGGCTCAAGCCACCGGCGTCCGCCCCTGCGTAGCAGAAGCCCGGGGCAGCGGCACCGGGGCGAAGGGGAAGAAGAGGGGGACTCACTTCTGCAGGTGGGCAGCGTGTCGCTCCACTGCCCGCTGGCCAGGCACTGCGACCTCGCGGCGCCCTCAGCCACGTACCCGGGGTTGCAAACGAACTTGACCACGTCGTTGAGGTTAAACTGGTTGCCCTGCGTGAGCCCGTTGACGGGGTTGCCCGGGTGCCCACAGGTGATGGCTGCAAATGGAAGAGGACACGGGTTAGCCCTTGCGGCTCCGCGGCCCCGGCTCCTCCTTCCCGCGCCCACGAGGGGGGCAGCCCACTCCTGGAGACAGTCTCTTCCCTTCCTGAAATCAGCCCGGGGCTGAGCCCTCCTTGGCGAGGGCAGCTCTGCCGCCTGCACGTCTCGGGAGGACTCATCTACGAGGCCCCGTGGGGC
This sequence comes from Canis aureus, assembly GCF_053574225.1. Lineage (NCBI taxonomy): Eukaryota > Metazoa > Chordata > Mammalia > Carnivora > Canidae > Canis > Canis aureus. Next base: position 14,780,449 of record NC_135623.1, on the reverse strand, counting down.
CCGGGCCGGGACTGTGGGTCTGTCACAGGCTGTCACTCCTGCCTCAGTTTCCCTGCCTGGATCCCCGCGGCGGCACCTCCCTCTCCCAGCACTGGACAGCATGATGCCCCTCAGGGGCTTCGGGTGGCACTGGATTGGGCCGGAGGCCACGCTCGTCAAGCTGGCTCAGGGATTGCTGCCCTTGGGAGCCCCGGGAGCTGAGAGCACGCCCCCCCCGCCCCCCACGCTGTGCTCCCTCGGGAGGAAGGAATGGCTTCTCCCTCCAGCCCCGGGGGGACGATGGGCAGTCGTGCTCCACCCCGTGCCCCCCCGTCCCCTGGGCCCAGCGCCGTGCAGCAGCGTCCTCTGGGGCAGGTGCTCCGGGGCGCAGGTGGCCGACGCCGTGAGGCCGCCCCATTGGGGCTCCTCCCGCCGGCCTCACCGGGCTCTCCCGTTCCACTACAGCCTCCAGCTCAGACGCGGGATTTTCTCATCTGTTCCTCCGGCACGGGCGGTGCGGGGAGGACTCAGAGTGCTCTGTCCCCGTCTGCCCCCTTCCTCCCAGGGCCGGGCCCCCCTCCACCAGGGGCACTGGTCTCTCCGGGGCTGCCGGGACATACGAGGTGCTGCCCCAGGGCCTTGGTCCGCTGCCCCTCGGCCAGAACAGCCCCTGGTTCCTGCCCTCGCCCCCCCCCAGGGCTCCCCCAGATGTCGCTGCATCCGTGGGGCTGCCCCCGGCTCCCCAGCACTGCCCACCCGTCCCCATGGTAACGGACGCGCCCCTCAGGAGGGGCTTGGGGGCTCCGGCCGCATCTCCCTCTACTGAGGGCAGGTTCTTGGGTCTGCTCCTTGCTATGTCCTGGGGGTTGCCCAGCACCTGACACGCGAGGAGGGCCTGGCAGGTATCTGCTGAGGGCAGGCAGCTGTGGGCGCAGGGAGGGTGACAGCAGCCGACTCTTTGTGGTCGGTCCCCAGGCCTGCTGCGCACCTGCCTGTTGGCCCAGTCTCTTTAGATGGAGCTCTCGGGGGGATGCCCCGGCCCGGCCTTTCCCAGGTCCTGGGTCTGGAGGCTGACAAACCGCAAGGAGTGTTTTCTTCCCCAACAACTGGACCCATGGGGTGTCCAGCCCAAACCCACCCAAACCCAGATGGTGCGAACGGGGATGGGGCGGCAGGAGGTGACAGCCCAGGTCTTGCTGCGGCCGACTCTGGGTCAGCTCTCCGGCGTCCACTGCCACAGACGTGCCCGTGGGCTGCTGAGAGCGGGACACCTGCTGGCCGCGGGCTGCGGGGACAACGGCCGGCGGTCACCGCTCGGCTCCGCCCTTCCCTGACTTCCAACGGTTCACTCCGGGCTCACTCCTCGTCTCCAAGGTGAGGGCTCCGCTTGCAGCCGACCTGTGCAGGTGTCTTCCACTCGGTCTTCGGCCCTCTGTGCCCTGAGGACACCCGGGGGGACTGTGCTAAGGTCTGTGGCCTCAGAGGGCTCACTTCACAGGCCAGCGGACAGCAGTTGCTTGGGGAAGGGGGGAAGCAGGACAGAAGCGCCCGCAGAGGAGGGGCAGCTGCCCCCCCAGGGGAGAGCGGCTGCAGGAGGGCGCCGGCAGGACGCAGCACGCCATCTGGGCTGGGCCTCAGGGCTGAATGGACCCGGCCAGGCCACCCGGGGGTGGGACATAGCAGACGCTCCATAGGGTCTGCGACCCCCACCGATGACATGCCAAGTGCTGGGGGGCGCCGTGCGCCTGGGACACGGCCTGCTGCTCCCACCGACTCACGAAGGGCCGTAAGCCCCCCTCCCCAAAGGCTAAAAAACGACTGGCGCAAAGAGAGGGACATGTGCTGGGTAGTGACACCCTTGGGGGCGCCCCTTTTGGAAGGATGGGTTGCCAAGGCGCCTGCAAAGGAAATGGAGGTGTGGGCAGCAAGGTAGAAAAAGGGAACTGGATGGGCAGTGGAGGCGGGGTGTCCCTGAGACACCCTCCAGGGACGCAGAGACCCCGGAGGGCTCCGTCCCCGCGGGGCCCTGGCTGGTGCAGGCTGGAAGAGCCGGAGCAGCCCAGGGGACAGGGGAGCTGAAGACAGCTTAAGCTCACTGAGGAGGCGGGCGGGAGGGGGCCCGGGAACCTAGGGAGGGCACAACCCTGGGCCCTGAGGCAGGGAGACTCTGCCAGGAGGTGGAGGGCGGGAGGAGGAGACGCAGGGGTGGGAAGCAGCGGGCGGAGGAGCCTTCCAGCCTCTCTGCAAAACGAACGTGAGGTTAGCTAACCAGCCAGTAATTACGGCCTCTCTGCAGCTGCTCATCTGAGCCCTACAGCCCTGCAGGGCAGCGCCACCGTCACCCTCGGGCAGTCGGAGATGGGTTTGGGGACGCGGCTTCCAGGTGGCTCCCGGAGCGCTGAGCCCCGCTGCCCTGGTTCGGGGCCGTGGTCGCCACCTGCCACCTGCGGTCACGGGCCGCTGAGAGTGCGGGCAGGGAGGCGGAGGGTAGGTCTCCAGGGAGCACCAGGAGTCGCAGGCGCGTGTGCGAGCATGCGGGAGTGGGCAGGGGGCTAACAGACGGTGTGGGAGTGGCCCCTCTGCAAACCTTGGGTTGACAAGTGGTGCCAGCTACCAAGCGCCCACCACAGGGAAGCCACTCATAGACGCTTCTCCTTTTCCCCTCGTCTTGGTCCGCAGACCTCTGCACACCTCTGGGCCCCGGGAGGCGACGGGCTTGCGGCCCAAGAGGTCCCGGGGTCTGTCCCATGGCGGCGTTGACACCACCCTCACCGCAGCAACAGTGAGAGCACCTGCTTCACGTCTCTATCCGGTGCCGTTTGCACTCCTTTGGGTCCGAAATACGACTGATTTAGTCCTCACAATACTCCAAGGTATCTGCTTTTTGTAGATGAGGAAGCAGATTTGGGTAAACTAACCCACCTGAGGTCAGACAGCCGTGGACACACGGCGGCAGGTCTGGGCAGGACCCAGACAATCCAGATCGTGGGGTCACCTGTCCAGACGCTTGGTTGCCCTGCCTCCCAGCGCCCACCAGCTTTACAACCAAACATCTTTAGGCGGACACAGACATCCTCCACTTGTTTTCAGACCCCAACATTCTCTATTATTTATAACCCGAATCTCCGCACGCATACTCCGCGCCAATTCCTTGAAGGCATCTGAATTTGCATCTTCTGGATGAAACCGAATGTTTTGTGCAGACCCATCTGGAAGAGCAACTGAATATAGATGGGTCTGGCTTTGTGTAAACCCGACACTTAAGCAGCTATCAAGACTAATTTTTCACGCATTGCTTATTCAATACGTCTCATTACTTTATTGCTCCATCTCATAGACGAAGAACCAAATAAGAGGAAGAATCACAAACAAAAACCTGCCTTCGAAAAAATTAAACAAAACTAACCCCGCGCTTTCCATGAAGGCTCACTTTGGGGGAACTTTATTAAGTGAGGGATTTTCCAAATTACTTGCAGGCAGCTGAGAATAACGGTGGTCATCTGAATCCAAAAAAGAATATTGCAGATTAACGAGGACAAATAAAACTGTAGACAGCCCAGGCCTGCCGCATAACCCCAACGGAGAATGCTGTAAATTTTAAATTACGTGTGAGTGGGAAAACCAACAAAATACCCACACAGAACGGTTTCTCCCGCTTGTGTTGCGAGCCTTTGTGGAGAGCAAGGCTGCGCGGAGAAGAGAAGGAAGGAGCAGGGAGCGGCCTGATACTGATGTGAGGTCACTGCTGGTGAGAGAGGGTCCATCTTAAATGTGAACAGACTGAGAAAGGATCCTGGTGTGTCAGGGGCACGGACTACGGGAAGGGGGCATATGACTCTACAAACTTCCCTAAGTACCCAAGGAAAGGGCGGAAGTTGGGAGCAAGGAAACCATCACACAGAGAAGCGATACCTGAGATTGACATCTTCCCCGCAGCAGGTACATCGGACACAACAGAAGTCAGACCAAGCCTCTGAGGCGTAGTGATAAATGTGAGTGAGCGTAACTAACCTATTAAAAGAGAAATGTTTTCAAATGGGCTCACGAGGCAAGGCCCCACTCTCCACTGTTTACAAGATTTGGAAAGGCTACGATACAGGGATGGTTCAAAGTACACCCTGCCACCGGGAAAAGGACGACAGCAGGGTGGTAAGCCCGATACCAGGCCCAGTGCCAGTCAAGCTACAAAATACGAAGAGTGACAAAGAAGACATCATGAAGGCTAAAGTCACAATTTGCAACGTAGATATAATAGTTCTGAACAACTATGTGCCAAATAACACAGCAACTACCTTTAGGTAGCAGAAACTACAGGAAACGCAAGGAAAGATAGAAGCACGCTAAGAACGGAAAACTTTAAGACACATCTCTCAGAGCAAAATGGGTGACATGGAAAGAAGTGAGCATGCGGGGCAGCCCGGGTGGCTCAGCGGTTTAGCGCTGCCTTCGGCGCAGGGCGTGATCCTGGAGACCCGGGATCGAATCCCATGTCAGGCTCCCTGCTTCTCCCTCCGCCTGTGTCTCTGCCTCTCTCTCTGTGTGTCTCTCATGAATAAATAAATACAATCTTAAAAAAAAAATGTGTGCAGAAGGCACAGATGACATCACAAGGCACGTCTTATGATCATATACGGAACTTTATACCCGAATCCGCCTTCTTCTCAAACGCACATGGACCATTCAGAACAACTGATTGATTTTTACAACTACAAGGACATAAAGAGAGAAATTCCACAATGTAGAAATATTATACACAGTGCGACACAATCAGAAATGACTGACAAAATAGAAGTAGAATGGCCCTTCTGCCTAGAAAGTAGAAGAAAATAACTATTAAAAAACTTCTTGGTGACAGAAGGAATGAACCCAAATTACAGCATTTCCAGTAAATCAAACATTGATCATTGTAACCTGCGGGATCCGATTAGAGAAGTTATTGGAGGACATTTTACAACCTTAAGCCCTTATATCAGTAACAATAAAAAAATGGAAATAAATGAATTGGATCCCCGACTCAAAAGCTAGAAAACGAACAAACACGTTACGCAAAGGGAATCGCTGGGAGGGCGACGCGAAGGCGGAAGCAGGAATCAACGATGCCAAGGGCTGGAACCTGGAGACGTAAGGGTGCATCTTGCAGAAGGAATTAACAGAACGTACAAAACCTCCAGCGAACCTAACCTAGAGGGCAAGGGAGGAAGTCCATGCTGAGGCGGAGCCCGTGGCTAGGGACAGTGGGTGACATACTTACGCACACAGAACGGGGTCTTGCCCGACCAGAGGTGGTCCTGCTGGCAGATGCGCACAGACATGCCGATGAGCCGGAAGCCGGCGTTGCACTGGTACACCACGCTGCCCCGGTAGCTGTAGTTCTCCCCATTGATGTGTCCGTTGACGATGGGCTCCGGAGTCCCACAGTGCCCCGCTGCGGGGGGAGAGGAGGACAGAGTATAGATCGGAGGGGAGCTCAGAGAAGAGGAGTGGGGGCTTGGCCAGGGCGGGAAGTCAGGGACGGTGGGGAAAAGGACCAGGGCCCCCGCCACCCACTGTTTCCCCCGCTCCCTCCAAGAGTAGCTGTCCGGGAGGGGCTTTGGGAATCCCAGACATGAGGGAAGTGGTGACCCCAAATCCCAAGGCTGAATCCCAAAAGGCCATCCATCCATCTCTGAGCTGTAGCTTCTGGGTCTGTCCGTGGGTTAGAAATGATCACAGTCACCTCCGTGCCTCTGGGATTACCTCCCTCTTCTTTTCCTCAGCCAGTGTCAACAGCATCTGCTGCATGGAAGGCACCTTGGTCTACGTTAGGGCTGTGAAAGCCCGGAGGAGTCGAAGGTAACTATGCACAGCAGGTGCTTTGGCTGACTCCGTCCTTCCTTCCCCTTGGGTGGCAGGAGACTCAGGCAGCCCACCCTAGGTGAGGGACTTCACTGAATGGGGTTTGGGGGATGTTCCCAGCGCTGCTAACTCAGCAGTGCATCCCTAACAGCGGCCCGGGGCCAGTGGGAGGGTGGCACCGTTCACTCTGGAACAGAATCAAATCTACCCCGTGAGGTCTGTGTGGCCGGGACCCTCCTTGGCGCTCGAGGGATCCAAGAACGAACCGAGAGGAGAGAATACTTCAGAATCCGGAGGCTTGGTAGGGAACGGACGGGCTGTGGGGGAAATGAGGACTCCGTCCCGTGTAAGCCAGGTCGTTTCTACGCGTTTGTCATCTTTTATAAACACACACATGTACGTAGGCAATTATGCACATGTGCACCATGTATTAGACGTGTACACGCACATGTATACACGCACTTGCATGTTTATATGCACACCCCTCCTATGTATGTATACGTGTGTGTGCACACATATGCACGTACATATGTATACGTGTGTGTGTATATGAGTAAAGCTTTGTCTCATCAGGCTTGAAGCTCTCATTCTTCCAGATGCCCCCAGGAGAAACGAGTTCAGGGCTGTAGCATGGAAGGTGCCCGGTGGCTGGTGTCTGGACTCAAAATCTTACGCCATAGGGAAAGTGACGCCGTTTAAAGACTGGAGTCCGGCTTTAGAAAGCTCTCCCCCGTTTAAAGGAGGAACAGGGCGGCGGGATAGGTCTGGGGGGGGGGCGACTCACCAAGGCAGCGGACGTCCGAGCCGCTCCAGAGCCCGTTGGCCATGCACTCGCGCACCCGGGAGCCCACCAGCGTGTACCCCGAATTGCAGGAGAAGATCGCCGTTGCCCCATAGACGGACAGCGTTCCAATGCGGTGGCCGCTGGGTGGGACAGGGAGCTCTCCGCAGGAGATGACTGCAAGGATCACAGGCACTCAGTGGCTCGCGACGGCCTGAGAGAGGCCCCCGGTGGCGCTTCGTGGGGAAGCTCATAGGCGGGGCGACGCGGAGCCTCCTCCAACCCCGAGGCCCTACGCTAGACGGAGACTCTGCGGGGGCCCGGGCCCATCGGCTCCCTCGTCCTGGCTGCAGAGAGCAGCGCCCTCTCCTCCCCGGGGAGCCGCGCACAGGCGCGGAGGGGAGGCCCAGTGGCCCAGGCCGCGCTAGGTGGGGGCACCTTCCCTGCACCGCAGCCGCCACAGCCTGGGACTTCTGCTCGGCCACACCCATGGTTACGGTCCATGGTGGGGTCCAAACGTGGATGCGTAGAGACATAGTGCCTTGAATCGCGGGTGTCGGGAGGAGGTCCCTCCTCGTCCCACCCGGTCTCAAACTTGCCACTCCTCGCTGACAAGCTACCTCCTCTATCATGTCCTCACTGATGAGGTATCATGAGTGCACCCCACGGCAGCGGGTGCTGTGCTGGGCCAGTCGGACCCCCATTTAAGGTGGAAGCACAGCTTGCGACCCTTTGCTGCTAGCCCTCTTCGGGCTGCCCTGGCTGAACAGTCCTCCCTGGTAGATCACGCTCGCTCTCCGGGGCACCTGCACCTAGTGTTTGGTCAGCGTGCAGGCATGAAGGCTCTCGCCCCAACGTGTGGCAGTTCCAAAGGACCGTCCGAGCTGCAGAGCTCCCTGTGGGGCCAGCCGAGGGCTGCACTGACACCACATCAGAGGTCCACTTCGCCACCTTCCCTTACACAGCATGGCGGGGCTTTCAGGAGTACTCCCTAAGGAAGTCTGTCTCAGAGTCGCCTCCCAGGGACCCTGGTCTTGTAAACTATCTTGAGGAAATAAAAACAGTCATCCAGAAGGAGAGGCAGCCACTTGGGGCCACTCCTTGTGCTACAGCATTCCTCTACACACGCTCCCGTTATAGGTCTTGTCACACCCCGTTATCATTGCTTCCTTATTTTGTCTGCCTCTCCAGCAGACTAGAAGCTTCTCTGGGGCAGGAAGCACAATCTTTTATCTTCACACTTCTATAACAGCTGGCACGACTGTTGACTATGTGAATGAGTGGATACTCAACTGGACAAAGGCAACTTTTTAGTAAAGTGATAAGATGCTAACAAGTACTTCCTTAAAGGAGAAAGGCACCTCCCCAGCTCCCGGTCTAGGTGAGTGTTCAAAGAGAGGTCCACTGCTGTCCCTGGTGATGCCCCTCCTCTCCCTCCCCATGTGTGGTAGAGTGCAGGTGGGCGGCACTGTGCTGAACCTGCCCACCTCCCCTCCTGGGCTTACTCTGGCAGGTGGGCATAGAGTTCCCGAGGCTCCACTGGCCATTAGCCTGACAGCGGATGACCCTCTGGCCGGTGTAGTAGTAGCCGGGGTCACAGATGAGCATCAGCTGGGCCTGGAACTGGTACTGTGTCTCAAAGATGAGCCTCCATCGGCCATGTTCCACGCTGATGCTGCTGACATCGGGACAGGTCACAGCTGGGGAGACAAGAAGCAGCGAGGAGGAGTCATTGATTCATTAATTATGGAAGACACAGGCGAGAGTCCAGAGCTGGGGACGGGGGCACTGCTATGCGGTAATAAGAATCTTCGGTTGTCGGGCAGGTTTGTTTAATGCATGAAATGGACTGGGGTGGGGGCAGGGAATGCCGCAAACCAGGGTGGGCAGATCCACCAAAAAAAAAAAAAAAAAAAAAAAAAAAAAGTAGAAAAAAGAGAAAAAGGGGAGGTGGTAGTCAGTGCTGCTTGTTAGATGTGAAACTTGTAAGTTCTCTTTGGTCAGGTCTTTATTTTTCAAGAGAAGCTAGAAATATGGATTTTTATGGGAGCTCCTCCAATTTCAAAATGTTGGGAAGCAATTCAGAAATCTCGTAAAGCTCACTGTAAGTCAAAGAAACAAAATAAAACAAATCAGAAGTGTAAACCCCAGGGCGCCTGGGTGGCTCAGTTGGTTAAGTGTCTGCCTTTGGCCCAGGTCACGATCTCCAGCCCCACATCGGGCCCCCTGCTCATGGGGAGTCTGCCTCTCCCTCTCCCTCTGCCCCTCCCCACCACTCGTGTGCACTCTCTCTCTCTCTCAAATAAAAATTTTTAAAAAGTGCGTATATATAAAAAACATTTTAGAGTCTGTGATCAAAGGACATTCATGCAAATGTTCTGGTAGTTTTTCCTTCTAAAAGGAATTTATTCCTAAGTTCTGTGATGGCTCGTGGAGACATCTCCGGGCACACTGGTCTATCAATGCCTCGAGAGCAATTTTGGACGGAAGCCCAACTTGGCCGATGACACTCTCCGTCTGTCTGTTTCCCGAATCTCCGATCTCCGTGTACCTGCTTCTTTCTCATTACTCGGTGCTCAGCTCGCCCCCTCTAGGATCTTCTCAGCTGCATCTCCAACCCCGCCTCCACCCCTCTCCACGCCAGAGGACTCACGGACACACTGTGGGGGTACATTGTGGTTGCTCCAAAGGCCCGTCTCCAGACACTCTGCTGTGGCCTCGGCACCTGCCTGGAGGTGATAGCCTTCGCTGCAGCTATACACAGCCTTAGTCCCCACTGTGTACTCTTTGCCAAACACCATCCCATTCTTGGGGGCCTCCGGAAGCCCACAGGAAAGAGCTAGCAAAGAGAAAACAACATTAGGAGCATGGTCTGGTTCAAATGGCATTCTGAGAACATATTTTAATCTTCTTTCTCCCCAAAAGCCCTAATAAAATTATAGTGAAGACCAGGAAAGTGGAAAAGCCTCGTAACAGAAAACAAAATGGGAGGATCAACAGCAGAGAAAACTTCAAAAAAACTTCAGAAGATGGAATGCAGATCGAAGTGTGTTGATAGATTACGAGAAGCTGTAGCTGAAAAGGTACGAGGGAGCTATAGGTAAGACCAGCTCCCCTCCACCCTCTCCCACAAATACAGTGTAGGGGCAGTTGAGCATCTATTCCCCAAATAAAATAGAGAGTTTTCTTTCCCATTTGAGGAAAAAAAATAGGAAGTCCCTTGAGAGAATCAGGGCTGCTCAGGTGAGAGATGGCATCCCAGAGCAAAGCTCTTCGGATTCTAGGATTTAAGAGCTCTCAGGCCAGCGCCCCTCTGCAGCACCCCTCATGCTCAACATACCAGCTCAACTTCTTCACGCGGGAGGCCTGGCGGGCAAAGACAATGCGTGTAATCACAACAAAGGTGACTCACGTTTGCTACCTGGAAAAATCAACCTCGCCTTTCCTTTGAAATAGGAATGATCACGGATCACTGCACATATGAAGAAAACCAGTAGCATAAAAGACATAAAGGCAAGATTACTGATAGAAAAAAAAATAGAAATAAAGCTCTCTTTTAGGAAACAGGGCTAATTCAGGAAATAGAAAGTATATAAGCCTTAAGGTTTTGTGTGTTTTTTTTTAAAGATTTACTTATTTATTAATTCAGAGAGAGAGAGGCAGAGGCAGAGACTCAGGCAGAGGGAGAAGCAGGCTTCATGCAGGGAGCCCAACACGGGACTCGATCCCGGGTCTCCAGGATCATGCTCCGGGCTGAGACGGCGCCAAACTGCTGCGCCACCGGGGCTGCCCGCCTTAAGGTTTTGATTAGCAATATCTTGAGAAAGTCGGGGTGGCATATCATATTCATTAAACAAGAACAGAGGGCTTTGAAAAAAGAATAACAGAACAAGGAAAATCTCTCTTAAGTTAAAAATACGATCGCTAAAATAAGTATTAGATAGAAGAGATCGAGATGAAAAGTAAAGAGAATTTCCCAGAACGTAGGCCAAAAAGACAGAAACTGAAAACGGGAGAAAAAGCACTGAAGTACAGGAGGTTGACATCCAGGAGGTCCAACATCCCACCAGTCAGAGTTCCGGAAAGAGAGAGAGATCGCAGATGAGAATTTCCCGGAGATGAAGAGACACAAGTCTTTAGATTGGAAAAGGAGCCAAAGGGACTCAAAGGGAACCATTATTATAAACATCATTGTGGAGTTTTAGAAGATGAAATACACGTTCCTACAAGTTCCCAGAGAGAGAGAGAGAGAGAGAGAGAGAGAGAAACAGGACATCCCTGTGAAGGAGCAAGCATCAGGCTGGCATCACACTTCCCGTCAGCAGCAATGATGTCCAAAGACAATGGAGCACATTTCTGAAGGAAGTGATCTGCAACCCAGCCAACCTACCAAGCATACGTGAGGTCAAAAGTAAAGGTATTTTCAGACATTTGAAGACCTGGAGCATTTCCTTCTCATGAACCCTTTATGAGGGATTTACTCAAGGCTATGCTCCATGAAAAAGAGGGTGAAAACCAAGAAAGGGTGAAATATGGGATATAAAAATATAAAAAATGATAGCGCTAACGCAGCAGCACAAAGAAAGGTGACAGCTCAGGAGACAAACGTGTACGGCCACGTGGTGGCCGAGGTCATGACAAGGAGCAGGGTCAACGCTATGTTTATGGGAGGAACGCGCATTACTTAGGCAGGAGCAGTTTGTCCTTGAAAGAAGCTGATACAGCTGAGGAGCTAGTGCTCTGTCCGCGCATCAAGCCCAGGCCGCCCTCACTCCGGGGCAGCTCAAGCAGAGGAAGTTCCCATCCACCCAGGCCACCAATGGTCCTTGATGCCACTGGAACCCAGAAGAGACATGGGCCAGGGCTTCTGTAGGATATAGGGAAGGATGGACTCTTGAGAGGGAGGGGGATTGGGATATCGAGATGGAAGACACCTTCAAAGACTGGAAAAGAGAAGGAAATAGTGGATGAGGAGGAACTGAGGAGGAAAATGTGGAATGAAGACGAGTGTTTGAGTATGATATTCTCTTAATGCCTAAACAGCAGGACTTTAAGTTCCTCTGGTGGTAATAGGGGAGGCAAACTGTGACCAACGGATTGCCCTGCTTCCCTGAACCTCTTGTGAAGACCCTACTGGTGCGGGAGGAGTCAGTCTGGAGACGGCAGGTGAAGGAAGTGGACGGCAGCCCCGACTCCCTGCTCTGGGCCCAGCTCTTCCCACGCGGATAACTCCGAGGAGAGAGACACTGAAAGCCCTTCCCCTGATCCCCACGCCGAAACAGCCCCCAAACCCCGAGGTGAGAGGGGCACTTCCTGTGGGCAGGAGAGGAGGGCACAGAATCACCAAGTATTTGAAGCTGGGGCTGGGATGAGATCTCTGAGGGGGAGAATACGTAGTGAGAGGATGGGTTGGGGGGTTGGGGAAGGAGAGCGGACGCGTTAGAAGGCACGGGATCTCTACCGGGATGCACTTGGTGGAAAGGCACGGTTGGGGAGGAGCAACATGGAGTTGGAGCGATGCCAGGCCTTTCCTGGCCCCGGGTTACGGGGACCCGTTCCCTGAAGGGCCCCAGCATCCGTGTTCTTGGAGGGGAGCTGATCTGTGGAGGGAGGAGCGAGACAGCCTTCCAGGGAGAGACTAAGGGTGTAGGCTCGTAGGCTGCCCGCAAGCCGGGATTCCAGAGCCTTCAGCGGGAGGGCCCAGTGCAAGGGCAGCAGCAGGAGGCCTGGGGCTGGGGCTGGGCATGAAGTGCTGTGAGACGAGGACAGAGAAGCCTACGGGGCCTTAGTTTTGGGAAGTGACAAAGGAGAACGGACGTGAGAGGCGTGGTGGTTCCTAACTGGAGCCTCGGGAGACAGATAGTTAGAGACCCGGAGACCAAGCCCGGCACCACTGGCCACCTGTATGTGCTCTGGGACCTTCCCTTAGGGCATCAAATAGAGCATGAGGGACACATCGTTGGAGGAGGCTCAAGCCCAGGCAAGAAGGTTCTGAGGGGCAGAGATGACAGACGTCACTAGACAGGACGTCACCACACTGTGAAGCAAAGAACAGGAAAATCAAACACGAGTGTCATTTCCTGCCAATATTGTTGGCAAGCCTTTTCTTCTTTTTTTTTTTTAATGCAGCAGAAATGATGTGACTGCGGGAGAAAGGACGACTGCCATGCGCTGGTGTAAGTGTAAGTGAAGGCAAATGTCCTCAAGGGCAGTGAGTGTCAAAAGCTGAAGATCTTGCATAGGTTATGGCCCAACAATCTCATTTCTGGGAATTTATTTTAAGAAATAAACATGGATGTCCACAGTGATGGAATTACGAGGATTTTAACAGCGGCGCTGGTGCAGAAGCAAAAAATAGAGAAATTCAAATGACCAACAACAGGACGATACTTAAATAAATGAGTTCTTCCTTAACGCTGTGCGACCGCGAGAAATAGTGACGAGGAAGTGTATTTAATTATGTGACAGATGTTATTAAAGAATATTAAGAGCTCTGTGCTCCGAGGATGCCGTTTGTGTAAACAATATATAAAAGATTGAAAGGAAATGTGCTGAAATGTTACACGGAGATCTGGGGTGATGGGATTACAGGTCGCTTTTTTCCTGCCAAGTCTTTATTTAAATTACAGTCGGCCACCACACAACATAACATTAGTTTCAGGTGGAGGATTCACTGACTCATCAAAACACGCGCCCTCCTTAATCCCCATCACCCACTTAACCCGTCTTCCTCGTCTCTCTAGCCTTTTGTTTTTCCCGGATCCCTCCTCTGAGTTACTTTAAGGGAATCCAAATCCCATCAACTTGGCAAGGCAACACATGCAAACTACGGATCTCGGGCTTGCCCGCAGAGAGTGCACTGCGAGCCTCTACTCTTCCTGGGTCCCTCTGCCCGCGCCACCTCGGACCCAGTGCTCCCCCAGCCCACACTGCTCTCTCTCCAGTCCGTGGTTCTGCAAATGCTCTTGCTGTTGCCGAGAATATTCTCCTTGCCAATGTGTGGGCCCAAACCCCACCTGTCCTGGGAGCCGGAGCCCAGGCATCCCCTCTTGGGGAGCCGAGCCGCCTGTCACCTCCTTTCCAGTCGCTCCTCACCTTGACAGAGAGGAATGGCCTCGCTCCACAGGTAGTAGCCCTGGGGGTGCCGGGTACAAATGGCCATGCTGTGTCCCACCAAGCGGTAGCCGGCGTTGCAGCCAAAGTGGACAGAGCCTCCGGGCTGGGTGCTGGGCTGGCCCAGAAGGAAGCCGTGGAGTGGAGCCCTGGGCAGGCTGCAGTAGGGAGCTGGACAACAAGAGGAGGCTCAGGGGAGCACGGGCAAGCAGGAAGACAGGTGCACCCCAGGCCCCTTGCCCACCCTCCCTTCCCCCATTTTCTGTCTTGGCCACCGCCAGGTCCACTGCACAGTGGGTACTGCAGTGAAGCCAAAGAAAAGAGAAAGACCACGAAGCGTGTGGCCTAGAGCAGCGCGGCTCAAGCAGCTAAGCTCCGTCCCCTGAAACCCATCGGCTCCCAAGAGGCGCAGGAAACAGGCCCCGGGGGAGGGGGCTCCAGCAGCGTGTGACGCCAGGCAGTGGCTCTGGAGGCCCGGCTCTGACTGTCCGGGTCCGTGACTTGGGGCGCATCACTGAAGCTCCCTGAGTTTCGCTTTCCTCACCTGTACTGTGACCGGAAATGCCAACCTCAGAGGTTTTTGGACAATTGAAGTGGGATTGCGTCAGGAAAGCCCCCAGCCCAGCGCTTCAACAAAAGGCCCTTCCCCGTCGTGTTACGGGGCGGTGGAGAGGGAGCCGCGTGGTCCAGGACCATGGCCTCTCCGCGAGCGGCCTCAACGGGTTTCATCCGTTTATCCGACAGACATCGAGGGCCCACTATGTGCCCGGTGATGCTCTAAGCGCCGGAATATCACAGCGAAGAGAACAGTCACAACTCCCAGCGCGGGGGGCTGCCCATGAAGACTTGTCAGGGATCCCCAGTGGAAGTTCCAAGAGGCTGGCAGTGCAGTGGCCAGTGCACACGCCGGACATGCGCCTCCATTGCTCCAAGAGGCTCGGTACCCCAGGCAGGCAGGGACGGGGAGGAAGGCCCCAGGCCCTCAGCACGGCTGCCCCGTGGGGACATCCTCTGGCCTCTGAGTTGATGACCACACCCCTGTGCTGGCGCAACGGTGCTTTAAGGACGTTCCTCCGGGCTTACCTCATCTAGAACAAGCCCCTCAGCCACAGGACGCACTGAGTCCTAGTGATGGGTGCGGGCCAAAGTGTCCACTGCTTTTCCACTAAGGTTCTAGTGGTTTCACCGAGTAGTTGATCAACCTCTGTTGGCATGTGCTCTAGCTGTGCCCGACCCGTCACCCCCGAACACATATGGCTAGTCTTCCAAGACCTCAAGGACAGGGCAGCTCTTCGTGGTGCGCTGCTTCCCTACCTGCTGGGCCGGAGCAGCTGCCGGCCACCCCCGGACGCTGCCCGAAGCTCCCCGACGGCGACCCGAAGGTTTAGTTTTCATCCTAAGGAAACTGCCATCTGAAGGGTGACTTGTGGAATAATCACTGGGCTAGACCGGGACAAAGCCGGCCACCGCGCTGGGGGCACGAAGCCACCCTCCCTCTGGTGTGCATGGAAGAAAGGAATTTAGGGTTCACTCTGCAGAGACAGCGGACCCTGGGGCAGTGAAGATCCGTCTCCTCCCGGGCTCGGCTTGGCCTCATCTCCTGGAGCTCCTCACGGCCTTCAGCAGCTCCCATCCACCTCCATGCTTGCAGAGCCCCTCCAGTTGTCGGACCCGCTCCCCTTCAGAACGGGCTGGGCTGCTTATTAAGTTTTCTTGACAACCACATACGATAATCCCCACGACGGGAGTTCAGATAAATTCCACTTTTTTTTCCCCCATCTCATTACACTTCCAAGGATATTTGTGTGCTCCTTGTAGACTGCAGCCCTGGTCAGTGCCTGCCTAGCAGGCCTCAATCTGCCTCTGCCTGAGTTACGGCGGGAAGAGCCGAAGACAGGCCCCTGTAGGCCGTCCCTTGGCTGCCTGTCTGACATTTCCCACCCGAAGACCCAGATCTTAGGGGTTCTCAGTTTTAAGGAATGTTCATCAACACTTCAACAGTGTTAGGGATGGGGTCACCTAGTAGGCATTGCCAGGTGATAAATAATGAACGTATCCAAAAGACACTGTAGCCTGGCGGTACGAGCAGAAGAGAGGGGCGAGCCTACAGCAGGGAGAGGAGCGGAAATTGGGAGGTGAAAACCATGGGGGACACTCGGGCAGCTGTGGTGAGAGGTTCAGACGAGGGAGGAAGGCCCCCGCCATCGATGGGGATACGGCCCACTGCTAACTTGGGAGTTTGGGGTAAGCTACCTCAGGGGCCCAGGGGCTGTGGCCCTTCTCATGGGCCCTCTGGTTTACTCACCTGAATACCGGATCTTAAAGCCCTTCCGGTTGTAGGCGTGGTCAGACGACCAGCGCAGGTACACAGAGTTGCTTGAGCTGGTGACAATCAGGGGGGCTGAGTAATTCCCACTGAGGGCTTTCAGCAGAGGACTCTGTCCCGAGGGACCTGGAGGGAGTACAGGACACAGGATTACAGACCTTGATTCGACACCTCAGGTGTAACCGCCTCTCATTTCTCCTCCTCAGGAGAAGTCAGTAGGTTCAGACGGTCGGGGTCAGTGCAATGATCTGTACGTCTGTCCTGTCTCTGCATCCCCGCCCTGGGTGCTCCTCCCTCCTGAGCCCTACCTAACACAGAGCTCGGGGAAGTCACTGCCATCCTACAAGAGTTGGCAGGTGAGATGAAATCTATTTGCCATCTTGGGACTTGCCAAGGTCAAGCAGCTGGTTAATGCAAGAGCTGGTTCGCCACCGGGGAACTTCCACCATGTCACCCGCTTCACACGTGCACGCTAAAAACAGCTCCGTGCTTGTCATATAGAAGAGTGTGTGCTGAGTGAATACGTGGCAATAAGGCTACAGGCAAACACAGCGTCTCCGTGTCACACGTAACACAGTTCCTTAATGTTCCTTTCCAAGGTTCTTCCAGAAAGCCCTCCCTCTTCCTTTTTCCCAGCTTTAATGCCGCGGGAGTGCATCCTAAGGTGGCTGGTTCCAGGGAGGCAGGATATAAAGTGTGATGACTGTAACAGGATTTATTGCCCTGGAAATAGCCCTGAGTGATGGTTCTAGTATCTGCCAAGACAGCTCATGGAAGCTTGGCAGAGCTAATGGACCACATTAAACAAAAGAGAACCATCAGAACTGCTGTGACAAACTATGAAGGAAGGGGTCCAAGGCTCTGAGAACTGGCAAGGAAGAAGAAAGGAAGAAGAGGTCCACTACACCAGATCAGAATGCCCGCTAGCTGATATGTCCCTCAGGAGGGCCCGGGGCTACTCCAGTTCCTTTTTTTTTTTTTTTTTAAGATTTATTTATTTATGATAGACACAGAGAGAGAGAGAGAGAGAGAGGCAGAGACACAGGCAGAGGGAGAAGCAGGCTCCAAGCTGGGAGCCCGACACGGGACCCGATCCCAGGACTGCAGGATCGTGCCCTGGGCCAAAGGCAGGCACCAAACCGCTGAGCCACCCAGGGATCCCTGCTGCTCCAGTTCCTAGAGCAAAAAGGAATACACTTCTGGAAGGGTGAGCATCAGCAGTCTTGACAACCTGCATAACAGCCGTCCTCTGTAGCCTAAACTCACGGAAGGAGATGCTGTCACAGAGCTGGGCTTCCTAGTGTTGATGGGGGGTGAGAAGATTCTAGAATATAGGGGCCAGGAGGAGGCACTCAACAATCAAAAGTGAGGCTAGCATAAATACTAAAGTGAGCGGCAAGGTGGGAGGTGGGAGGTGGGAGAGCCTACCCTGTAGGGTCTATGGTGATGCCTCACAGAACATGATATTCCTCAGGGCAAGATAGATGGGAAGCCCCTCAATATAGGAATATATGAACAAAACATCAGGAACATATAGTTAGAGCGTGAGGAAAGCTGACCCCAATGGAAAGCTGCAACGCCTCCACCCAATTTAGAGACTTGAGCCCGGTTCTATTTCTTATTAAAGAACACTTTGGCTGAAGGACAGACTGGGTCCCCTATGAAAAAAGTACTCCCCTAAATGACATCAATTACATATACTAGTCATTGTCCAGTCCTTGCCCAAAAAACCCACAGCTATTTCCTCAGGCAACTGAATACCGGGGAAAAGGGAATCTCCAGGTGGTCCGAAGATTTCGGATGCCGAGTGTAAACTGATGCTGTCCCTGGGTGCCCAAAGCACTATTGTGGCCCCTCTGCTAGGTGACAGTCAGTGGAGCCCCGGCCCGTCCATCACAGAACCAGCCTGGCCAAGCAGTAGCCCCGCACTGTGTCATCTGTGCCAGGTGCAGTATCTTCATCAGAGCAGATTAACACAGCCCCGGTTACGCAACGCGCAGTTATTGACCCAGCAACGCGTTCTTTCCATACCCCTCGGAAAGGAGGACCGTAAGCAATTTGCATTCACATGAGAGAGACGGCAGTACACACGCGTGGTCCTGCCCCAGAGCGGTGCTAGTTCTCCTGCTCACTGTCGTCATAAAGCATGAAAAGAGGTGGGCCATCTGGACCTCCCGCAGGATGTAGCAGGCTGGCTCTCTCCATGATGACATGGTATTAATGGCGTCTGATGAGCCAGAAGGGACAATTAGTGTAGATGCTTTTAGAAGACCCATGTCTCCAGGGGATACAGGGTAAGTTCTACAAGGAGTCAGGGGAGGTTTCCCCAGTGGTGTGAGGACACGCTGAAATGTCTTCTCCAAATTGAAGGGCGAGTTAGCGTGCCTTTTCCCTTCCACGACAAAGAAAGCAGCGCAACGTTTGGTAGACCCCTTGAGTTTCAGAGGTGCATACTCTCCACGTGGGGATCTTGCTAGGATCCATTTACTGGGTGACGTTAAGGGTGGGTGCTGGAGTAAGAAAGGGTTCGGTAGCGGGACCAGGCTGCAGCACGAGCACCCCTGCCTGTGCACCATGCAATTCATGGGCTCTCATGGAGGGGAGGGGTATTGGGGTTCTGGTGGTAGAGGAAGATGTGGCTTGGGGCCTCCAGAAAGCTCTCACAGGGGGTGACGGCGCAGGCCCCTAGGGCTTCGAAGCAGACCTGCACCATGGGCGGCAGGCAACTCCTCAACATTGGACTGACTTACCGTCGAAGATCTCAAACTCATCGTACTGCTTCTCACTGAGGAAGTACTCCACTGTGAGGGAGATGTTGTAGTCGGGCTGCACTCTCACCAGCCAGGAGCAAGTCTGGAACTGGGGATAGCTGCCCGGGTAGCTCTGACTCAGGATCACACCCGTGGAGTCCGTCAGAAGCTCATTCGTGGGGCAGTGCACTTGGGAGAAAGAAACAGAAACGCCAGGTTCATGAGACGGAGATGGAACCGGGGCTAACGAACTTCCCTGGGACAAAGGACAGTCACCGGGACAAGAGTATTTGGGTGCAAACAGGATCCCAACACCCACCATCACGCTGCTCCATGGCATGAGGTGGCCTCAGGTTCTGCGTCAACGTTACCTCACTGCCGGGATGCAGGCCTGCCCAGTTGGTTGGAACCACTTCCTAACTCAGAGGTGGGCTTTGGAGAAGGCAAGGTGACACAGACAACGCACGGCATCCTCAAATCTAAAAGTCGATCCATTAAACGGGACGGATTTGTACAAAGACAGTACTGGGCAGAGGTGATTACGTAGATGCATGGCCCGCCCCTGGCACTTACTAGCTGGGTGGTCTTGGACAAATTATTTCCTCCCTGTGCAATGGCTTCTCCACCCCTGATGTGGAAAGACAACACCTGCTTTACACGGCTATTGTATCCTGCACCACATTACGTCATTGCACACTAATAATGTTGTATATAATATTATAGGAAGGAATATACATAACGCATGCAGCTTGGTGCCTTCATAAACCCCAGGGACGATAATGGTAATGATGGTAATTACACCAGGAACAGAAGGAGCTAGCAGAGCTTGGCTGTGGCCTGATTAGCAGTATTAAGGTATTGCAAGAAAAACATGCCACCCCAAGGAGCACAGTTGGTGTAGACCTCAGAGAAGGGGTTGCTGGAGGGGCTAGGCTGGTTCTCCTGCGTCTGCCCCCAGGGAGGTGAGAGAAGATGCTGGTTCTGGGGGCCCTGCATGTGCTGCAAACCAGGGAGATGCTCTCCTCTCCCCCGGGGGTACAGGGACCTGTCACTACATCCTATGTGAAACCACCTGAGGATGATCCCTCTTTGTTTTCCTAGGCTGAGGACTCCATAGTGAAGTTCTGGGGACTGAGTCAATCTTAAGGGCCTTGAAACAGGCCTGGCCTGGCCAGTAGTGGCAAGTATCCCAATCACTACAAAGGCAGGAAGCGGTGTTTTGCTGTACGTGTGCCTTCAGACAGGCTTCCTGAATGTGTTGGATGCTAGAACACTGACAAAGGAGAGTTTCTGGAACGGCAAAGCCGAGGACCAATCCCTGGGTCGTCATTTGAGATGAGGCCGTTCTGGGGAGGGGATTTAGCCACTTGCTCTCCACCCATCTCTACTGCTTCCTTCAAACCCTCTGCCTTTGCAGAAATGGGGCTTGTTAATCAGCCCTGGGTCTGGGCTATCAGACCGAAATGCTTGCTGTGGCCCCAGATTCATGCAGCTCATCTGGGATTCCGCTGAGGAGCTTTGCAATAGACTCAAAAAAATTTATTTATTCATGAGAGACATAGAGAGAGAGAGGCAGAGACACAGGCAGAAGGAGCCCGACATGGGACTCGATCTCGGGTCTCCAGGATCACGGCCTGGACTGAAGGCAGACACTCACCCGCTGAGCCACCCGGGCATCCCGAAACACACTTTTTTTTTTTTTTTTTAAGTAATCTCTACACCCAACATGGGGTTCATTTTTTTTTTTAATTTTATTTTTTTTAAAAATTACATTTTATTTTTTTTTTTAAATTTTTTTTATTTATTTATGATAGTCACACAGAGAGAGAGAGAGAGAGAGAGGCAGAGACACAGGCAGAGGGAGAAGCAGGCTCCATGCACTGGGAGCCCGACGTGGGATTCGATCCTGGGTCTCCAGGATTGCGCCCTGGGCCAAAGGCAGGCGCTAAACCGCTGCACCACCCAGGGATCCCTCCAACATGGGGTTCAAACTCACAACTTGAGATCTAGGGTCACAAGCTCTACCAATGGAGCCATCCAGGCAACTTGCCCCCCACCCGTGCTGCCCCCCACCCCCGCCAACTTTGAGTAGCTTTGAAAGGCACTAACTCACTTTTCCCAGGAGAACTTCCTTATTTTGTAAACAGGAAAGGAAAGCAAATGGCTTCTTGGAGGCAAACAGCCTTCCCTCTGAAAGCTCCTGATCCCACCAGCCTTTCCCCCTGGAACTCCTCCCCTGTCGGTGCACGGCTCTATCAGGCCTGGGCGTCGGCGTTTAGGAGCTTTCCCTCCTCTTAAGCTCAGGATGTCTGGCCTTCGAAGGCTCAATACTACTCTTCCATTAAATCACCTGGTCTTGACGTCTTTGGTGGGGTTTCCTCTGCGAACGTTCTTATTTCTTTTAAAGAACTGGGAAAGCACAAGCTCTCTATCCTCTGGGGTCAACTTTATTAAATCATATCATTGATTTATTGGCACAGGCTTACCTAAAGATAATCTCATGATTTAAAATTTTCTTTTGCTTCAATGGTTATGTCCCACTTTCCCTTCCCTTCTTTTGTACATTCCTGCTTTCTCCCTTTTGTTTAATTTACCGAACAGCTTGATTATTTTGCGGCTTTTTGTTCCAGGCATTTCTTTTTATTTATAAGTAAGGCTGTTTGTCTGTTGTATGACTCACGAATTTCTTTTTAAAATTCAACATTTTTGAGATATAATTTATGTACAATAAGTAATGAACAGACATTAGGTGCGCAGTTTAACGAGTTCTAGCGAAGCATATACCTGTGTAATCACCACCATAATCAGGATATAGATAATTTTCATCACTACAGAACCTTTTCTCATGCCCCAGGCTCCAGGAAGTCACTGATACTCTTTTTGTAACAACAGATTAGTTTTGATTATACTAGAATTTCAAGCAATTGGAATCAGACATGTTACTTTTGTGTCTGGTTTCTTTTGCTAAACATCATGTTTCTAAGAGTTGATCCATGGTGTTTTGTGTATTACCCCTTGGTTTATTTTTACTGCTCTGAAGCAATCACAGGACAGTTTGTTCTTTCATTCATTCTTTTTGTTATTAATAAGCATTTAGGTTGCTTCCAGTTTGGGAGTATTATGGAATTCACATACAAGACATTTTGTGGATATGGGTTTTCATTTCTTTTGGGAAAATAGGGCAGGGATATGTCTAACTTTGAAAGAAACTACCAGTTTTCCAACGTGACTATATAATTTTATATCCCAACTAACAATGTATAAAAATTCCACTTGCTCCACATCCTTGGCAACACTTGGTATTTTCAGCCTTAAGTTTTAGCTATTCTAGTGGGTATGTAGTAGTATTTCATTAGGGTTTTAATATGCATTTTTCTGATTACTAACGATGTTTAGCATCTCTTCGTACATTTATTAGCTATTCATACATTTTATTTTGTAAAGTGACTAGTCAAGACTTTGTTCATATTTTTATTGGACTGCTTTATTATTGAGTTGTTAAAGTTCTTTATAGAGCCTAGATATAAGGCCTTTTAAGAAATATATGTACGATGAATATCTTCTTTTATTCTGTAGTTTGCCTTTTCTTTTTCACATTTAGGCCTGTTTTTTTCTTCGTGTATTTTGAAGCTCTTTTATCATCTGCATATTATGTATACATATCCTTTATAATGGAGTTAACTCTTGTCATTGTAAAATCTCTCTATTTCTGGTAATACTCCTTGCTTGCAGTATTATCCAAAATTTCTTTATGATTCTTATGTTTACCATTTACATGATACATATTTTTTCTCTCATTTTCTTGCAATTTATCTGGTATTTATATTTAAACCGCATCCTTTGTAGGAAATTAAGTGATTACTGTTTAAAACCTCTAAATTTTGGCATGGTTTTATGCAGCAAAATCTTACGGATTGATATGACCATATCATTCAAATATAGTAGGTCCCTACTTATTTTTGGTCTGTCATTGAGAGAGATGTGTGAAAATATCCAGCTACAATGGTGAATTTATCCTTTTCTCTCTATAATTGTCAATTTTTCCTTTACACACTTCAATCCTAGAGGCGGGGCAAGCTGGCGGAGGAGCAGGATCCTCACCTCACCTGGCCCCACCAGCTCACCTGGGTAACTTTCAAACCATCCTGAACACCTGCGAATTCAACCTGAGATTTAAGGAGAGAACAGCTGGACGCTACAGAGAGAAGGGTGTCGCTTCTAACAAGGTAGGAAGGCAGAGAAAAATAAAATAAAAACGAATCAAGGGTTGGGGGGCCTGCAAGGAGTGGGGCTGAGGGAGGCAGTGGTGAAAGCCTCCGGGACAGGGGAGCCCCGATCCAGAGATGCGGGACCTTAAAAATTCCACACTGGATTCTTCCCGGAGGGAAAGGCGCTCAGCAGGGATCTTGGTGGGAACCACAGGGGGGCGGGAAGGCCTCCAGTCCCCAGGGTCACTAGGGGAGGAAGGGTGCCCGGGGTAGGGGGCGCATCCTGCTGCCTTGGGAGCGCGATTCCAGCAGCGCAGGCCCTGGATCCCAGGGTGCAGGGGGACACAGCCCAGGATCTGGTGCTCCCCCCGGGATGGGCAGAGGCAGGGAGGGCCCAGGACAGCGAGAATGCTCCTGCACTCAGGTGCCCCCAGGCTGTGCAGGTCAGCACCCTTGCCACCTGGGAGCATCCAGGCTCATGCGGACTGGGAGCTGCGGTAGTTACTGGGAGAGCCGACCCCAGGGCTGGCGCCGCCAGGGGCTTGTTACTCCTGGTGTCACCCCTGTGCATGGGAGGCGTGGGGCCCCCAGGGGACAGAGGCCTCACAGGACAAACAGCTCCCACTGAGCCCAGCACCTGGCAGGGGGCGGGGCATCTCCCCCAGGTGCACACACCTGAGAGTCAGCACAGCAGCCTCTCCCCCCAAAGACCAGCTGGAAGGACAGGAGGAGAGCAAGTTCTTGACTGAGCAGCACTGGAGAGCTCCAGGGGAAGTCGAGGGATATACAGTACATAGAACCAGAGGGTAACCTGCCTTTTTGCACCCCTTTTTCCAGTATAACTCATTTTTATATCAGACTAAAAATTTATAATTTTTTCTCTTTTCTCACCTTAACTACATTTTTAAAAAAATTTATTTATTTATGATAGTCACAGAAAGAGAGAGAGAGAGAGAGGCAGAGACACAGGCAGAGGGAGAAGCAGGCTCCATGCACCGGGAGCCCGATGTGGGATTTGATCCCGGGTCTCCAGGATCGCACCCTGGGCCAAATGCAGGTGCCAAACCGCTGCGCCACCCAGGGATCCCTCTCACCTTAACTACAATATTTTACCACCTCTTCATTTTTAAGTTTCTTCCTTTTTGACTTTCATATTTCTACAATTACGGTCCTAGATATATTTTTCACTTCTAGATTCCCTTCAACATATTCAACTTAATTTGGGGAGATATACAAGATATGTTTTGTTTGTTTTGTTTTGTGTTTTGTTTTCTCTGCCTCATTTTGTTCTCCAGTGGCAGAAGTTAATACCTTCTAAACATGACCAGCAGCACCCAGAACCAAGTGCAACACCGTGCTGGTTCTTTCTGTGAGACTAGATTCTCTCTTCCTTCCCACTCTGTCCCCCTCTTCTATCTCATTTATGTTTTGATCGGGCCTTCTATAAGTATTTCTGGTTTACATAAATTTAGGCATGAGCATCTTCTAACATACAGAATATACTCAGAACCAAGAGTATCACCCTCTAGGACCCCTCAGGAGGACTACATTCTCCCTCCACTACAACTTCATTACCACCACCATCTCCCAGTCCCCCCTTTTTCTTCTCCTTTTTTCCCCTTTTTTTCTCTTTACTTTTGCTTTTTTCTCTTTTCTTTTTTTTTTCTTCTTCTTGGGATTCTTGGCCTTTTATTTTCTACTACTTTGTTTTAAAATTTGTTTTTCACTTTAGTGGCCCTTTGGTTTTATTTTGTTCTGATTTTTGTTTTTAATTTCTGGTCTCTGACCTCGGCAGAATCATCTAGGGTGAAATTTACTTAGGTCGTGGTTGATATTCTTGATGCAGCCTGCTCATACAACCACTCTGCACTGAGCAAAATGACTGGAAGGAAGAACTCACCACAAAAGAAAGGATCAGAAACAGTACTCTCTCCCACAGACTTACAGAATTTGGATTACAATTTGATGTCAGAAAGCCAATTCAGAAGCACAATTATAAAGCTACTGTTGGCTCTGGAAAAAAAGCATAAAGGATTCAAGAGACTTCATGACTGCAGAATTTAGATCTAATCAGGCCAAAATTAAATCAATTAAATAAGATACAATCCAAACTGGAGGTCCTAACGATGAGGGTTAAGGAGGTGGAAGAAAGAGCGAGCGACATAGAAGACAAGTTGATGGCAAGGAAGGAAGCTGAGGAAAAAAGAGAAGAGCAATGAAAAGACCATAAGGAAAAGTTAAGGGAAATAAATGACAGTCTCAGAAGGAAGAATCTATGTATAATTGGGGTTCCAGAGAGCACCAAGAGGGACAGAGGACCAGAAAGCATATTTGAACAAATCATAGCTGAGAATTTCCCTAATTTGGGGAGGGAAACAGGCATTCAGATCCAGGAGATAGAGAGACCCCCCCCCCCAAAAAAAACAATAACAACTGTCAACACTTCGACATTTAGTAGTGAAACTTGCAAATTCCAAAGATAAAGAGAAAATCCTTAACGCAGCAAGAGACAAGGGATCGCTAACTCATGTGGTGAGAAATATTAGGTTAACAGCAGACCTCTCCACGGAGAACTGGCAGGCCAGAAAGGGCTGGCAGGATATATTCAGGGTCCTAAATGAGAAGAACCTGCAGCCAAGAATACTCTATCCAGCAAGGCTCTCATTCAGAATAGAAGGAGAGATAAAGAGCTTCCAAGATAGGCAGAAACTGAAAGAATATGTGACCACTAAACCCTCTGCAAGAAATATTAAGGGGAACTCTGAAAAAGAAAGAGGACACCCAAAGAAATAATCTACTGTAAAAACAGGGACTGAATAGGTATTATGATTACACTAAATTCATATCTTTCAATAGTTACCTTGAACGTGAATGGGCTAAATGATCCCATCAAAAGACACAGGGTTTCGGACTGGATAAAGAAGCAAGACCCATCCTATTTGCTGTCTACAAGAGACTCATGTTAGACCTAAGGACACCTCTAGCCTGAAAATAAAAGTTTGGAGAACCATTTACCATTCAAATGGTCCTCAAAAGAAAGCAGGGGGTAGCCATCCTCATATCAGATAAATTAAAGTTTATCCCAAAGACTGTAGTAAGAGATGAAGAGGGACACTCTATCATACTTAAAGGATCTAACCAACAAGAGGACTTAACAGTCATGAATATTTATGCCCCTAATGTGGGAGCTGACAAGTATATCAATCAATTAATAACCAAAGTAAAGACATACTTAGATAATAATACATTAATACTGGGAGACTTCAACATGGTGCTTTCTGTAATTGACAGATCTTTTAAGCAAAACATCTTCAAAGAAACAAGAGCTTTATTTTTTTTTAAATTTTTATTTATTTATGATAGTCACAGAGAGAGAGAGAGAGAGAGAGGCAGAGACACAGGCATTGGGAGAAGCAGGCTCCATGCACCGGGAGCCCGATGTGGGATTCGATCCCGGGTCTCCAGGATCGCGCCCCAGGCCAAAGGCAGGCGCCAAACTGCTGCACCACCCAGGGATCCCAAAACAAGAGCTTTAAATGATAAACTGCACCAGATGGATTTCACAGATATTTACGTAACTTTACATCCATATGCAACTGACTACACATTCTTCTCAAGTGCACATGGAACTTTCTCCAGAATAGACCACAAACTGGGTCACAAATCAGGTCTCAACTGATACCAAAAGGTGGGGATTGTCCCCTGCATATTTTCAGAACACAATGCTTTGAAACTCAAACTTAATCACAAGAGGAGATTTGGAAGAAACTCAAACATGTGGAAGTTAAAGAGCATTCTGCTAAAAGATGAAAGGATCAACCAGGAAATTAGAGAAGAATTAAAAAGATTCATGGAAACTAACGAAAATGAAGATACAACCGTTCAAAATCTTTGGGATATGGCAAAAGCAGTCCTAAGAGGGAAATACATCTCAATACAAGCATCCCTCAAAAAATTGGAAAAAACTCAAATACACAAGCTAACCTCACACCTAAAGGAACTGGAGCAAGAACAGCAAATAAAACCTATACCAAGCAGAAGAAGAGTTAATAAAGATTTGAGCAGAACTCAATGAAATAGAGACCAGAAGGACTTTGGAACAGGTTAACAAAACCAGGAGTTGGTTCTTTGAAAGAACTAATTAGATAGATAAACCATTAGCCAGCCTTATTAAAAAGAAAAAAAAAGACTCAAATTAATAAAATCATAAACGAAAAAGGAGAGATCTCAACCAATACCAAGGAAATACAAATGATTCTAAAAACTTATTATGAGCAGCTATATGCCAATAAATTAGGCAATCTAGAAGAAATGGACGCATTTCTGGAAAAGCACAAACTACCAAAACTGGAACAGGAAGAAATAGAAAACTGAACAGGCCAATAACCAGGGAGGAAATTGAAGCAGTCATCAAAACCCTCCCAAGACACAAAAGTCCAGGGCCAGATGGCTTCCCAGGGGAATTCTATCAAAGAAGAAACAATAGCTATTCTACTAAAGCTGTTCTGAAAGATAGAAAGGGATGAAGTACTTCCAAACTCATTCTATGAGGCCAGCATCACCTTAATTCCAAAACCAGACAAAGACCCCACCAAAAAGGAGAATTACAGACCAATATCCCTGATGAACACAGATGCAAAAATTCTCAACAAGATACTAGCCAATAGGATCCAACAGTACATTAAGAAGTTACTCACCACGACCAAGTGGGATTTATCCCCAGGATGCAAGGCTGGTTCAACACTGGTAAAGGAATCAATGTGATAGATCATATCAGCAAGAGAAAAAAACAAAAACCATATGATCCTCTCAATAGATGCAGAGAAAGCATTTGACAAAATACAGCATCCATTCCTGATCAAACCTCTTCAGAGTGTAGGGATAGAGGGAACATTCCTCAGCATCTTAAAAGCCATCCATGAAAAGCCCACAGCAAATATCATTCTCAATGGGGAAGCACTGGGAGCCTTTCCCCTAAGATCAGGAACATGACAGGGATGTCCACTCTAACCACTGCTATTCAACATAGTCCTAGAAGTCAGCCTCAGCAATCAGACAACAGAAAGAAGTAAAAGGCATTCAAATTGGCAAAGAAGTCAAACTCTCCCTCTTCGCAGATGACATGATACTCTACATAGACAACCCAAAAGACTCCACCCCAAGATTGCTAGAACTCATACAGTAATTTGGCAGCGTGGCAGGATACAAAATCAATGCCCAGAAGTCGGTGGAGTTTCTATACACTGAGACTGAAGAAAGAGAAATTAAGGACGCCATCCCACTTACAATTGCACCTAAAAGCATAAGATACCTAGGAATAAACCTAACCAAAGAGGTAAAGGATCTATACCCTAAAAACTACAGAACATTTCTGAAAGAAATGGAGGAAGACACAAAGAGATGGAAAAATATTCCATGCTCATGTATTGGAAGAATTAATATTGTGAAAATGTCTATGCCACCCAGGGCAATTTACACATTCAATGTAATCCCTATCAAAATATCATGGACTTTCTTCAGAGAGTTGGAACAAATCATCTTAAGATTTGTGTGGAATCAAAAAAAGACCCCGAATAGCCAGGGGAATATTGAAAAAAGAAAACCAGAGCTGGGGGTATCACAATGCCAGATTTCAAGTTGTACTACAAAGCTGTGGTCATCAAGACAGTGTGGTACTGGCACAAAAACAGACACATAGATCAATGGAACAGAATAGAGAACCCAGAAGTGGTTCAACCAATATTCGACAAAGCAGGAAAGACTATCCACTGGAAAAAGGACAGTCTCTTCAATAAATGGTGTTGGGACAAGTTGATAGCCACGTGCAGAGGAATGAAACTAGACCACTCTCTTGCACCAGACGCAGAGATAAACTCAAAATGGATGAAAGATCTTAATGTGAGACAAGATTCCATCAAAATCCTAGAGGAGAACACAGGCAACACCCTTTTTGACCTTGGCCACAGCAACTTCTTGCAAGATACATCCACGAAGGCAAGAGAAACAAGCAAATATGAAGTGTTGGGACTTCATCAAGATAAGAAGCTTTTGCACAGCAAAGGAAACAGTCAACAAAACTATAAGACAGCCTACAGAATGGGAGAAGATATTTGCAAATGATGTATCAGATAAAGGGCTAGTCTCCAAGATCTATAGAGAACTTACTAAACTCAACAGCAAAGAAACAAACAATCCAATCATGAAATGGGCCAAAGACATGAACAGAAATTTCAGAGAAAGATCCAGAATAGTCAATTTCATAGAGACACGAACTAGACTGGTGGTTGCCTAGAACTGTATGTTTGTGTAGGGCCTGGAAATAAAATGGGAGCTGACTACCATCATTTTTATCATTTTGGAGTGATTAAAATCTTCTAAAATGGTGTAATGGCTACACAGCTCTGAGTATACTAAAAATCACTGACGTATACACTTTAAATGGATGAATTATATGGTACATGAATTCTATCCCCATAAAGCTGTTATTATAAAAAAGCTGGTGAAGTGTCACATCACGAGAAGCCAAGTACAGCACCGAGTCCTAGAGGGAAGCATGAGGCTGAGGGTAGGAGTAAAGCCAAGAAGCCTGGAGCCGTGTAGATATGGAAATGGGGCCAGAGAGGAGAAAGTAAGGCTGGAGCAAAGCAGGGACGTTCCGGAGCAGGATCAGAGCTAAAGGCTACTTCATAGGGGGGTGGTTGTTTGGCATGCGAGTAGGTCAGTTTAACTCATAGATAATAAATTTCTCATTGTTTTAGAGCAGCTTAATTCTAGGCCTGTGGCTTCTTTCTTTCTTTCTCACTAGCAACCCATACTGCGGATTCTCTACTCCTGCTATATGGGAAGTGGGGGAGAAGCTGATCTGCTTTTCTACAGACAACTATTTGTTGGTAGCAGTAGTACCAGCCGTAGTAGGACTAGTAACAATAATAATAATAACCCACACTGGGCAGTTACTGGGTCCCAGCCACAGTTTTCAAACGTTTTACATTATTGACCCATTTAATTCCTGACAATAAGTCCATGGCGTAAGTAATATCACTATCCTTATTTCACAGATGAGAACATTGAGGCACAGGGCAGTTAAATATCTCGTCCTAGGTCAACCCCCTTTTGAGTGGAGAGTATTGTTTGAGGTCTTAGTTGGGATAATGTGGTGAAGCCAATTCATTTTCTGTCAAGGGGTCACACCTGAAGGAAGACAACTCTCAGTTGCTTAGATCAGCATACAGGACCTTGGGCCCATCGGGACTCCAGGAGGGCCAGGTTGGGGTGCAAGCCCACCTCTCCCTGAGGTCCCAGAGCTTCCTCTTTTTCAAAGATCAGTATGCCGTTTCCAGAGAATACCAGTCAGAAAAAAGGAAGACGGAAATCAAAGTGGTTACCATGGCGATCTGTAGCCCCGGACCTGAGTAGGACAGAGAATCTCTCCAAGGCAATCACTCCTTTATACAAACAGACATTCACCAAATGACCTCTTACTTGATGAGCAGGGACTGGGAATATAGGAAGGAGGAAGACAAAGGCCATGCTTCGGAGGAGCTCGGGATCCATACAGGCGCGGCTCCGTGCAATTACCTTCACATATTGGGGGTGGTCCTTCGAACTGCAAGTAGGTTCCAAGTTTGCAGGTCAGGATCTCATTCCCCACTAGGGTAAAGCCAGGGAGGCACCTGTAGCGGACGATGTCACCTGCCAAAGAGAGACCACATGGGGATTCCCTGGAGAAGTCTGCGCGGGGCGCCCCTTCGTACTTAATCCCATGTCCAGGCAAGGCAATCCGTGGTGCGTCGTGTTCTGATCAGACTTAAATAACCGGGTCAACCCCAATCGAACGACCCAGAAAACTGCTACCCACTTCTCAGAGCTCAGCCTCGCTGAGCCGAAGCATGTTTCCAAAGTCTAGGAACTTTGGAGAGTGTCTTGCGTGGATTTACTTCTCAAAAACCTACTGACTTGAATCTCGTCTGCCTGGCTATGGTGTTTGCCCCTTGGGGCAGACTCTGGATGGATGGGAGGGGGCGATGTGCCTTGCCCGCCAGCCACCCCCCACACCCCCGGGCCGGCCCCTCCTTGCCCCCCAGCCCTTGCCGGTTTGGGAGGCGGTACCTATGTTGAATTCTTCATTCTCTGTGACGACTTCGGCATTGGGGAGGATGGTGGGAGGCGGGCACTTGGTGAGCGGATAAGCTGAAAAGACAGAAGCAGACAAGCTGGGGTAAGAGCGTCACTCTCAGGGCACGTTGTCATTCACTTGTTCACTCTCATTCCTCATTCCCTGGCACAGATACTAGTGGCTTTTGACCCGTACCCAGGGCAAGTGTAGCCAAGTACTATTTTGCTTATCTGCTGTCATCCTTTCCTGTCTTTGATGCAGAAGCCAGGAGGCGTAGAGTAACAGCAACGATAAAGGAGAGAGCATCTGAGAGGTCAGCGACAGCGCACTGGCACTGAGGGGAAAGGAGAGACGCATTTCCTGAGCACCTACACGGGCCAGGCACTTTCACAGCTGTCACCGTCGATTCTGATGCCGGCGGACCCCCCTGCAAGGTGTCCTCGCTCCCTTTACGGGGAAGCTGAGATTCCGAACACTTCACTCCCTTCTCCAGGGTTACACGGGAGGTGAGGGGCACAGGAACTTGAATCCAGGAGCGGCTGCTCTCAAATCCCGTATTCTTTCCACCGCTTGGCATCTAAGTACTGTGTGTGGCTCACGTGAGTGCCCACAAAGCCAGCTGGTTTCCCTTCTGACCTCTGGCCAAACATCTCTGGCTTCAGTGGGTTTTCTAAATTGGAAACCATCCCTCTGGGCAGGGACTAGGCTGTGTGGATGGTGTCGCTGAGACGAGGCTCAGGATGGGCCCAGAGCTTGGCTTCCATCCGCTGCCTGGCGCACAGCTGGTGCCACGGGAGTGTGAGCTGCTATTGGCATTGCTACTGCTCTTGTTATTTCCAAAGTCACCCCAGAGCCCCAAATTATATATATATATATTATATATATATATATATATTTTAAAGGACATTCTTTCTTTTTTTTTGTTTTTTTATTGGTGTTCAATTTGCCAACATACAGAATAACACCCAGTGCTCATCCCGTCAAGTGCCCCCCTCAGTGCCCACAAAAAATTACAAATATAATACACTGTCATTAGAGAAAATATGAAAAATTTTCTACAACAGTAGGAAGAAAATTAAACTCATCCACTGGCCATTTGGAAAGACCCGCTGCTAACACTTTACTGTGAGTTCGTAGAGCACGTACTTTCTGCATATGTATTTTTCTCTTACAAATTTGCAGCATGTGGTGCACTTTGTGTTGATCCTTGGGCACTTACTACTGTATTGCAGGAGTTTTCCTATGCAATTAAATTTCTTAAAAAATGACTGCAATGACTTCATAGAATTTAGTCATATGATTGACTAAAATTTGTTTAACAGATGCTCTATTTTTTTTCAGATGCTCTATTATTATTAACCATTTAGGTTTCCAAAGTTTTGCAATTTAAAATAAGATTGTGATAAACATTCTTTAAAATAAAACATCCTTCTCCACATATGCATCTTTTATGAATTTTTTTTCTTCTTTTTTTTTTAAACTAGGAAGGATTGCTGGATCATAGAGCAGCTCTATTTTTTATTTTTTTTCAGGAACCTCCATGCTGTTCCCCACAGTGGCTGCACCGGTTCACATTCCCACCAACAGTGCACGAGGGCTCCCCTTTCTCCACATCCTCGCCAACATCTGTCGTTTCCTGTGTTGCTGATTCTAGCATTCTGACAGGTGTGAGGCGACATCTCACCGTGGTTTTTATTTGCATTTCCCTGACGATGAGGGATGTTGAGGAGGATCTTTTCATGTCTCTGTTGGTCATCTGGATGTCTTCTTTGGAGAAATGTCTTCCCATGTCTTCTGTCCATTTTTTTAAAGTTCTTCGTGTACTTTTGGATCTACAATTTGCACTACTAGGTATTTACCCAAAGGATACAAAAGTACTACTTCGAAGGGATATATGTGCCCCGATATTTATAGCAGCACTATCAACAATGGCCAAATTATGGAAGTAGCCCAAATATCCATCAACTGATGAACGGATAAAGAAGATGTGGTGTATATGTACATGGAATATTGCTCCAGCATCAAAAAGAATGAAATCTTGCCATTTGCAATGACATGGATGGAGGTAGAGAGTGTTATGCTCAGCAAAATAAGTCTGTCAGAGAAAGGCAAATACCATATGATTTCACTCATACATGGAGTTTAAAACAAGACAAATGAACATAAGGGGGGGGGGAGGAAAAGAAAACCAAGATACAGACTCTTAAGTATAGAGAACGAACTGATGGTCCCGAGGGGAGGTAGGTGAGTGGATGGGTTGAACAGGTGTGGGGATTAAGGCAGGCACTCGTGAGGAGTGATATGTGGAAGTGCTGGATCACTAAATTCTACACCTGAAATTAATATTACACTGCATGTTAACTAATTGGAGTTTAAATAAAAATTTGGAAAAAAAGGGAAAAAACTGGGAACGATTACATTGTACGAGCTTTTTAAAGTATGAGCATCTCCTACTGAACGAACGTCAGTAATCCATTCCTGGAAATCAGATGTTCTGCGTAAAGATGCTATTTCCCGTGACCTCAAGTAGGAAAAAATTACGGTGCATAACCCTAAACCTGGGAAGTATCTAAGATAATAAGATACATATATATGCAAAACCCATAATGCTAGAAATTAAATACTTGAAATTTTACTGCTTGATCGCCCAAGAATGAATACAGCTGTAACAAAACAGCGGTTCCATGTGTTTTAGCACAAGCACTTTGCATAGCACAGTGGGCCACGCCAACCCTCTCAGCCAACCTGGCCACGCCAACCCTCTCAGCATGAGGCACTTGGAAATCCTCGCCCGAAGACAAGTGCGACGTGGGAATGTGTTCAGGACAGTGCTGGGTTCACAATGAACTTCTCGTTATCGTAACCTCTCGGAACCGGCAGCAACAGGGACACACATTCCAAATGTTCACGTGGGATGCTGGCCTTTACCCACTGCAGTTAGGATGCAACCTGACTTTTCCTGCAGATGGTTTCATTAAAAATGTTGTAGGACATTTTGACGATTTAACTAATTTCTTCTACAGATGTGTCGGCGGAAAAGACGTTGCATGGAGAGACACAGGGCTCCGTGAGACGCTGTTTTCAAAGCAAGAAGCACCCGTGGGGTGGCCACGCGGGTTTGACCTTGGTTTAACATACACCCGGGAGGACCACGCGGGCGTTGGCTTTTCTCTGCAGAAAAAAGGCTGTAACTGATACGGGCCACGGAGCGGCAGCTTCTCCAGGGCCGGGTCTCATCATTGTCTCCTCCAACTCATTGAAGGATTATCTGCGGAGGCCTAGCCTGGGTCAGGCACTGCGTCAGGCGGCGAGGGTGCAAGAGTAACCAAGACACAGTCCTCGCCCTCCTGCCACCCCGAGCCTCCTGGGGAAGGCAGTCCTCCACGGTAATTGTCGCCAGCTTGATAAGCAACCAAAAAGGTAGCATTTCTTTTTTTTAAAAAAAATTGGCATTTGATAACAAGTTAGGTTAAACATTTTCTTCCTATATTAATGGACTATTTTGGAATTTACTTTTTAACCTTCTATCAGTCCTTTGCCCCTATTTGTCTTACAAATTGGAAGAACCCAATTCGTATTTAAGATTGACTTCTGGGGTTACCTGGTGGCTCAGTTGGTTAAGCATCTGATTCTTGATTTTGGCTCAGGTCAGGATCTCAGGGCAGTGAGGTGGGTGTGGAGCCTACGTAAGTCTCTCTCTCCTTCCACCCCTGCCTTCTCTTAAAAAAAAAAAAAGACTTCTGCCTGTTAAATATATTTTCACGGTTTATCCTCTCCTTATATTTGTCTGGGGCACTCTTGGGATTCGTAGATGCATGAAGTTTCTGCTTAGCCAATTCTTTTTTTTAAGATTTTATTTATTTACGGGAGACAGAGAGCGAGCCCGAGTAGGGGCGAGGGGCAGAGGCAGAGGGAGAAGCAGACCCCGCTGAGCAGGGAGCCCGATGTGGGGGGACTCCATCCCAGGACCCGGGGATCAGGACTTGAGCCAAAGGCAGATGCTTAACTGACGGAGCCCCCCCAGGCGCCCCTCTGGTTAGCCAATTCCCAATGTTTCCTTTATCACCCAAGGCTTTTATTTTATTTTTTAAAATTTGGTATCTTCCATTCTCAGCTGCACGCTTAATCTTTAAAATACACCTTCTGGGTGGGGAACTGGATGAAGGGGATCAAAGGGTACAAACCTCCAGTTATAAGATTGGATAAGTACCGGGGATGTCACGTGTTACATGATGTTAACACTGCTGTTTGGTATATCTGAATGCTGTCAAGAGAGAGCAGATCCTCAGAGTTCTCATCACAAGGAGAAAAAAAACCTATTTTCCCTCCTTTTTTTGGATATCTATATGAGATGACGGCCTTTAACTGAATTTATTGTGGTGATCATTTCACAATATACGTAAGTCATGTCATTACGTTGTATGCCTAGACTTACACAGTGCTGTATGCCAACTGTATCTCAATAAAATTGGGGAAAAAAACCCAAAATAATTGCCTCAAATTCCAAAATATATATATATATATATCTTCTATGACACTTAACTTGCAGAAAAAACTCAGAAGAAATCTCCACTTGAACACAGCCTGAGTGTGGTTACTAGTTTGAGTGGGGTAGCTTTCCCATTATATTTCTTAAGAATTATATATTTCTGCTCAGAAATGCAGAATGCTGGTGGAATATTGAAAAACAATAAAATGGAAATTGCCCCAGTCCCACCACTACCGAGGTGTAACCGCTGTCAGCCTTCCGGTGCACGAGCTTTGGTCTTTTGCAGACAATCCCTCCTCCCCCTAGAGCCACACTATCTACCAGGTTATTGCTAAAGACCTGAGTGGGACAGCGGGGGAGACGTCCAGGACTCCTCCCTTCCCCCGGTCCCCTCTCCCCCAGTCCCTTTGGGCCAAGGCCCTGTCAGAGCTTAATCGGACCCCGATGTAGGCGAACATGGTAACGGACGGACAGGGAGGCCCACTGCCTCTTGCCAAGCAGCAGCCAGTGCGGCTACGGCCGTCGTAGGCCAGGGTCTCACCGGTTTGTCCTGGGCTGTATCTTTGTTCCTATGGTTTCCTTTGTTTTCCACCTTTTCTATAGGAACTATGCTTTGCTTACTTTTTTCTTTTAGTGACTTAAAAGTACTAACACCTATTTTTAATTTTTTTAGTGACTAAAATACATACTTGGAGTCCTGATTTTCCTAATTATTAAAATCAGCGATTGAATGACATCTACTGATTCCACCCTCATGAGAGATAAGAACATTCCCTTTCTCCTATTCCTCTTCTAATTCCTTGGGTATTTGTTAATATGAAATAATCCTTAAAAATCTTTTTTTTTTAAAGATTTATTTTTATATGAGAGAGAGAGGAGAGTGTGAGTTCTAGTGGGGGGAGGCACAGGGGAAGAGGGAGAGAGAATCCTCCAGCAGACTCCCCTGAGTGTGGAGCCCGATGCAGGGTGCCATCCCAGGACCCTGAGCTCATGACCTGAGTCCAAATCAAGACTCAGATGCTCAACTGCCTGAGCCAAGCAGGTGCCACAATTTTACAAAATCTTTTAAGAATCATTTGCAATCTGTTTGGAATCGATATTTTCAATTATTATTAGGCTTAAAAGGTGGTTAGCTAGTTAGTGCTTCCACTTTAATCTTTTATACAACTTCTCTGTATCAAGTTATTGGCTCCTCTCTCCCTGGGGGTCCACATCCTGGAGGAACACTTCAACTGAGATGTGGGGATGCGGATTGTGAGCGCTCAGAGGTCTGCAGACGGCTGTCTCTTGCCTGCACATGTGATGCTCCCAACTATCTTCCCCCTACATATCTATAAAAATGCCTCTTTTGATTTTCTGGGATTGAATGCCAAATATAATTATTCAAAGGATTGTGGATTTTGGCTCCTCACAGGTAACTTTCTCGGCCTAGATTCGGGTAGATTGTGCCCTTCATCCCAGTAATTTGAAATGCTTGCCAGGCTGGTTGTGATTTCCCCCAGCATGCGGTGAGCTCTTTTGTTCTATTTGCACAGTTTTTCATTCATTTCAGAAGAGTTTTCTTCTATTATTTGTGTTCTGTCCGTCTGGTTCTTTCTGTCATGGATGCTTTTTATCAGGACATTCTTCATTCACTGGATCTCTTTTATTTCCCATTCTCTCCTCTATAATCTTCAAGTCTTTGCTCTTTCTCTCCTTCGTGTTGGGCTTTGCCTCTGATCTGGTTTTCTACAGCGTTTTGCTGATCCTTATGCCAATTTAATCGGGCTGTGGCATTTCTTCTTTAACTTTTTAAAAATTATCTAGCTCCCCATGTAAATAAAAATCTTAATTTGAAACAATCACAAAGGTACAGGAAAAGTTGGAAGCATCACACAAAAAAACCGTTTTTCACAAACCATTTGAAAGGAAATTGCCAACATGATGCCCCATCACCACAATAGTTTAACATTAACATGCATTTTCAACAAAGCAGCACATTCCCTTTTGCAAAATCACAATACAACCATCAAAAACAGGAAATTACCTCTGATAATGGTAGCCAACTCACCCTCACCTCCGCTCATGTTTTACCACTTGTCCCAGGAAAGCTCTTAACAGCACAGGATTCAGTTCAGAATCATGCACTGTATTTTGTTGTCATGTCTTTTTTCGTCTGGAACCGTCCCAAAGTCTTTCCTTGACCTTCATGACTTTCACACTCTTGAAGATTATACATCGGTTAACTTCTAGTCTGTCATAATATATTACGTTACCCCCAATTTAGATTTGTCTGATTCCTCACAACTGGATTCACGTTGTGCATCTTTCCTGGGCTATCACAGAGGTGATGCTCGCTCTTCTCTTTGCACCCAATCAAATGGGGGCATAACTGCAATTTGTCCCATTACTCAGCATGCTTACTTGGATCACTTGGTTAAAGTGATGTCCTCCAGCTTCTCCACTGTACAGCTACTCTTTTCTCCCTTTGCAGTTACTGTGTGGGGAGATAGTTTGAAAGCATGGAAATATCCTGTTCCTCATAATATTTTAAATTAATAATTGTTTCATTAATTAATTTATACCTGGATGGGTATATATAGTGTCCTGGTTTATTCATTCAGTTACCATGTGTTACCAAAACGAATTATTTGGATGCTCAAATTATCTGAGTATTACGGTCCAAGTATAATCCAAATTATCCCATTACAGTCACTGGGATCCCCTTCAAGCCCACGTCTATGTCCTTCTGGCACATCTCCACCATTCTTTGGGCACCTTCTTGCTTTCTGCCATAAAATGTTCCAGGCTCATCTTGTGCTTTCTCTGCCTCAGTCCTGGAATCAGCCATTTCTTTTCTTTTTTTTTAAAGATTTATTTATTTATTCATGAGAGACACAGATTGAGAGGAGAGGCAGAGACATAGGCAGAGGGAGAAGCAGGCTCCCCGCAGGGAGCCCGATGCGGGACTCGATCCCGGATCCGGGGATCACGATCTGAGCCAAAGGCAGGCGTCCAACCACCGAGGCACCCAGGCGTCCCTTTTAAGGAGTCCTCATCTATTTTAGTGGAAAATGGTTTTAGAAACCAGTATCTGGAGCTAGATGTGTTCATTGCTATTGAGGAGTCATTGCTTCCAGGCCCTTTCAGTGGAAGGAGCTAAGGAATACACGTACGTGTACAGACCCATGTTTACATCCATATCTCCTTCTATATCTATGTGGACATATTGAAAACCATTGCTCATACTCATACTTCCAATTCCAATCCAATGCCCTGGGTATATTCTAATTTTTGCCCTTGCCACATTTCTGACCCTCTTTTTTACAGTGCGATTCCTACCTGGAGTGACAGTTGAGATGGGAACTTGGTTCTCTAGTGATAGATTAACTTCTTTGATCAGTCACTCCTAGAGGACCCAGTTCCCATCTCAACTGTCACTCCTCCCTTACATGAATGCCCTGCTCCCCCACCTTGGAGTCTGAAGGATCCTCCGCGTGGATGGCATCCTCACTTTGCTGGGGCTCCTACCCGACATGGATGTTCCCTCAGTTTGCAGAGCCTTGATGGGTATCATGCCAGCCCCGTCTCCGTACAGATGCTGCCTCTCAGCATGGCCCCCTCTTCCCTCAGATGCCCACTTTCCTTCACCCCATTTAACAGCTTTAGGACTGAATTGTTCAGGAAGGGAAGGGAAGACATTTAGCTCCCCTTCTAGTTATCTCTTATTTGGAGTCCATGTTGTCGAGACTTTTACGCTGGAAGCAGATACTTTCCAAAATTTATCTCTATTTCCTAAACTACATGTTTCCAAGGGCATTTTCCTCTGCAATTCAAATCCACTTTTGTCATGAAAAAATACTGTAGAATCTTGTTCATACCTCTCCTTAAGGTACTTTTCCGCTTATTAGTCCTTATATGAGAAGAAATTTATTGAAAGCTAATGTTTGCCTATAGATAGGCAGACATTCTTTCCCCCACACCAGTCCCACTCCCTGGTCTCTGCAAGTCTACCTCCTTCTTTTTCTTTAGTTCTTGTCTCAAATATTGCCTCTTGACAGGTTACCCACAATTATTTTACATGAAAAGAGTTCCCTGTCTTTTTGTTTGCTATCTTATGTGTTTCCTTCATAGCAACTTATTACAAATGGCAAAGATTTTATTTGTCTGTTATCTCTCTGTCCTTGGAGGAAGAAAGCTCTAGGGGGAGCAGGCGTTTCGCAGAGCAGGGAAGCATGAATCAATGAAGATACGAAAACATGCTCACCTCATCATTAACATAAGAGTGAAATGCTATTTCATGCATCTGCCATATTGGCAAAAAACTTAAAAATTTGATAAAATCTTGTGTTTGCAAGACGGAGCCAGGAACAAGGTCAAGCTTCCCCCATTTCCAGTTCAAGTATATGTAAAGCTCTGCAAATTGTAATACGGAGGAGTATTCTATAGATGGGGACAAACCCACAGAAAACTTTAAGTTTTTCAATGCTGTGTCCACTATTACAAAAATGAGGAAGCACCCAGACCTGTAACTTCGGACCCTTAGGAGAAAGTTGGCTGTTGATAAGGACAAACACACCCTGAATGGTTCATGGTCCTTCTGCTTGAAATCTCCACGACTTCACTTGTGCAAAGTACTCCCTGTGAGGTCAACAGAGCCCTAGATTCCTTTGGAGGGGGAAAACCCTCTAGAAGATGTGAAGGGACAGGCTGGGGAACCAGTGAGTGAGTAACCCAGTGAGTTGACATGAACCTGTGAAATGAGAAGCCTCATCCCGCTGCCTCTAAACTTGGACTTGGCACCAGGGATCGGCACCAGGAGCCTCCCTGCCCTCACGGTGGAGGAGGAAAACCTCCACGTATGGGGGTCTGTGCTGCGGGATCCTCGTATAGGTTAACACATTGAACTCATAACTCCGAGGACACCGAGGCCGAGAAGCTACGTAAGTCACTCAGAGTCACATGACAGGGATCAAGCGCGGCCCTAACTTGAGAGCACGGTCCTTCCCTCCCACGTCAGGCTTCCACACTGACCGGAAAAGGCGATGGCGAAGATCCCACCCATGGCTGCGTCACGGTGGAACTTGAGCAGGGCCTGGTTGGATGAGCTGTGCAGCGTTTTCTTGGCCAAGCTCCGGCTGAAGACTCCAAGCTGTGGAGCTGTCTGCTGCGGCCCATCCCTGCATGCAGGAGAGAAGGTTCTGGCATCAGTCACCAGGGCTGCCTGCTTTATCTGGTCCCATCAGCGGCCTCACAGAGCCCTGGAGCGGGAGGCTGTGGCTCTTCCTGCGCCCACGCCCCGTGCACAGCTCTCTCATCTCTCCCGACCCGGTCTGCCAACAAGGCTCACCGGGTTGGCAAATCTCACACTGGTTCCTCCTTCACCTGATCCTTCACAGTTGCCTCTGTAGGGGGCTCCGGGGGTGAGTTCCCCCAAGCAGCAGGAGCCCCTGGGCAGGTTCTCTGTCTGAGCAGCAGTAGGACGGGGCTGAGGAAGCGCATCCCACCATCCGGGCCAGCCCCACTTCCTGTCCCCACACACACACATGCCCATGCTGCCTTTCTAGGCAAGACTTTCTTCCCCGGAAACTCATCTAATCCCTTCTATCCGTGCGTAATCATTGCCTGGAAAGGGAACCGGAAATTAGCCCAGGGTAGTCTGATGACGGTTATCTAGCCCTGAGACTCTGGGGAGGAGACCCCCACTATCCTCTTCTGATTCCTAAAATGGCAGTAACTCCTGAACTAAGGAATTCTTGGGTTATTTATTCGTCCAAAGATGCAGAGGTTTGGGAAGAACCGTCTAGGAGACTTATTGACTAATAATTCACACTCCCATTTTAAAATCACTTCAAGATATCCTAACCTATTACTCAGAGTGGAACTATCACGTTGGTGACCAGTAGGCCACATGTGGCTCTTTATATTTAAATTAATTTAAGTTTAAAAATCAGCTCCTTCGTCACTCTAGTCACATTTGAGTACTCAGTGACCACCCGTGGACGGCGGCTACGGCCCTGCAGAACGTTGTGTTGGACAATTCTGGTTTGGCGGGAGACGACCAATGGGACTTCACCGAATTCCGCCCCCAAACTCTTCCATTGGTCTAGGTAGCTTATCTTAGGTAAATGTAGAATTTGGGTTTGGACTCTGGAAAAAAATGAGAAAAGTCTGGGTATCCCTGACCACTCCCATTCATACACCTACCACCGGTACGACGACCCCTAGCAGGACTTGGGGTTGGAAACCACCGCCCGCCCTTTCCTCTCGCTCCAAGGAGCCCCAAAGGCTAACTGAGGCGCAGCCCCTATTTACTATGTTCACCTGAAAGCCAGGAGGCTGAGCATCGTTTAAAGCCATTCGGCTCTTGGTTCTCTGAACAGAATGACGGGTGACTCGGTTTAGAGCCCAGCCAATGCCCCTTTCTAGTCAGCTGCCGTGGTGGCAGCCAGCCCTACCAGACGGTGACGAAGTCTCCGGACGGCTCTGTCTGCAGCAGGCTGAGGTTGAGGCGGATGCCATGACCAATGGGCACGGTGATCAACCAGGCACAGTCCTGGGAGCTGGAGTACGGACTGGGGAAGCCAGGGGAGTACACGGTGCCGTTGGAAGAGGTGATGTTCCCGCCGCAGGGGACTGCCGGGAGGGGACAGCAGCATGGTGAGTGGGGGAGATCACCCCCCACCTGAATTATTTAGGTGACGTCCTTCTGAAGTGCCAGCACCCGCCACAGGGTCAGGAGGGAAGGGGAGGGATGATGGAGCCGAGGGTGACCGTGGGGGTCCCCCCCGCAGACCCAGCACCCACTCCCCACCTGGCCCCGACCTTCAGTGCCGGTGCCTCTGTGGGCCAGCCCCCGCCCCTACCCCCCTTCTTCCTGTGGAGGACACCTGCCCAGAGGGAAGGTCACCCTGACACCCTCCCCCCTTCCGAGGAACGGAGTGGAGAATCAGGTCAGAGTCAGTGCCGCTGTAGTACTTTTGCTGGGACGAACTAAGAAATTATGGAACTATGTCTTTCATTTCATTTGCTCTAAGATTCTTCGAGGGGCACGTTTGGTCTTGACCTAAGAGATAAGGATTGTGGCGCTAGGGTCGGGTTTAAAGAGTGGCTACACTGCTTGTTAACTAGATGAGCTTAGACAGTAGTTTCCTCCCTCTCCTCACCTGTCCAATGGGACTAAGAGGGGCCCCGTAGAGGACGGTGGGAGCCGCTGGGTGAACTGACACCTGTGAACCGTGCAGCCGGGTGCTTCCCTCACAGAAGGCATGTGCTGCAGAGCTGTGGGCCCGTCTCCCTATTTCCCTGTCCCCCAAAAGTGACACCCAATTTTGGCCTCACTCTGACCTTGGCTTTGGGTAAGGGGATGAAGAGGCCTTGAGGTCTCCATAATGTTCCAATTTAGTCACCAGGGAGGAGAAAAAAGGACACATGAACCAACCACCCCTGGTCCAGAATAATGAGTCTATTAGGCCGGCTCTGGGCGCCAAGCAGACATCGGGGTGGGGGCAGACCAAAGCGAAGAGAAAGCGTCCCAGTGCCTGCAGGCAGAAGATAGGGTTCCGGGGAAGCATAAGATCCTGAAAGGGGTACACATGGACGCATGGACGGCATCCCTCCTACACCTGCGGGCACCTGTGCAGTGTCAGGTGCAGCCTGGGGGGAGACAGTGGGGTGCAAGGGCACCCAGGCACGAGGTTCTGTCTGTAACATCTACAGCCGGGGTCTGGCTAAGTGATGGAGATGCCAGCGTAGGCTGGAGGGGTCTCAATGTGGGATGCCCCAGGAGGAAGAGCGGGGCCCCTCATCTGGTCTTGGGGGGGGTGAGGAAGGTTCTCGGTATTGTTCCCATCTGGATTTGGAGCTGAGGGAGGACAGGGCTCAGCAGGCAAAAGGCAAGAGGGGAGAGCTGTGTTCCATGAGGGGGGCCAGGATGCGCTAACAGGAGGCAAGAGGACACGGCACACTGGGAAGCTGGAAGTCCTTCCTGCTGGACACGCAGTCTGTGCGCGTGGACAGTACTGGGGCTGGGTAGGGCCCAGGCCCGAGGGACTTCATTCAAGGGTCTGGAATTTACCCCAAGAGAGGTGGGGATGCCTTGCTGC
Source organism: Canis aureus (assembly GCF_053574225.1). Taxonomy (NCBI): domain Eukaryota; kingdom Metazoa; phylum Chordata; class Mammalia; order Carnivora; family Canidae; genus Canis; species Canis aureus. Next base: position 14,736,768 of record NC_135623.1, on the reverse strand, counting down.
CTTCTGGGCAGGGGAGGGTCTGGAGCGTGTTGATGGTTTTGAAGGTCACACTTGGCTCCATTGTGAAAAATGGATCGAGTAGCGCGAGAGCCGCGGTGGGGAGACCCGTGAGGAGCCTCGGCAAAGAGGCGGCCTGGACCGAGGTGGAGGCGGGACGGAGGGATGCGGATGCACCCGGAGGGTCATCAGGACGTAGAATCATCAAGACTCAGTGAGTACGTTAGATGGCGAGAGGGGGCCGCCCAAATAGGGGCCGCGAAAGCAGGCGACTAGCGGTGACCCTTGCTGATGAGGACTTCCACTGAATGGCAGAGAAGGTGACCTTGATTTTGGACGTATTAGGATCTAGATGTCTCTGGGTAAGTGAAGCTCTTCAGTAAGGACCCGGATATCCCGGTGTAGATGCCCGAAAAGAGAACAATTACAGCCTTCCCTTCCGATGGGCTGCGTCTTCCTGGGGCCGAGCGCTCCCCGGGCCGGGGCCTCCCTGGCCTGCCGCTCCTCCAGGCCCTCCCACGCTCGGCCCAGGCGTCTGCCCCAGGACCGTCCCATGAGTAGGCTGCGGCTCTTCCATATGAAAACAGGACGGTCCGGGTGCGCCTGGGCTCCTCAGCCTGGGTGACTCCTCCGAGTGTGGGAGTCCCCTGAGTTGCTCGCCTTGGGAGGAATCCCCAGGGATGGGGGAGGGAGGGACATACCTTCACACCTGGGCAGGGGGTGGTCCCAGTTCCGGTTCGTGCCGTGTTGACACGTGAGGACAGGATGGCCGGTCAGCTGGTATCCCGGGAGGCACTCGAAGGTCACGGACTGCCCGACATTGTAGCCGGCTCCCCTCACGACGCCGTTGGCAAAGGGCTCCGGGTCTGGGCACTCCTGGAGTTCATAGGCTGGCGAGGGTTAGAGAGAAGGTTACCGTATTCCCTCTGGACGTTTCCTCCTCCAGGACGTGGGCAGGCAGAGAGCCGACCTCGTGTGGAGCCGGGGCTTGGACTCACACGGACCCGCCCCGTCTACCAGTCGCCGCTGCCTTTGGGCCGGACGTCATTATCGTGAGGACCAGGGGGGCTAACACACCACGGCCCTTTGCGCGGCGCCGGCACAGAGCCAGAGCGTAATAAACGTGGTTTTCCCTGTCTCCGTGGGGAGGGGGCTCGGGGGAGATGGGGCGACGCTGGGCGCTGGTTCACGGGCACCCGCCTGGGGCCGGGCCTCAGTTCTTTCCTGTGGGTCGTCTCGTTTAACCTCGACAACCTCGTTCTGGGTCACGGGCGCGGGAGGCAGTTGGGGGAGGCCTGAGTGGGGTCTTTGTGACTGAGGAGCGGGGGTCCCACGGGGGCACGTCCTCGGACGCGGGGAGGCGGCCGGCGCCGACCCCAAGCTCGTGCCTGGAGCCCCTGGGGCGGTCTGGGGTTCCCGCCACCGGTTGAGGGTCGCCGGCCGGGGCAGGAGGGCGGGTGCCTGAGGGGAGGCTGCGGCCTGGGGTCCCCGCTGGGAACCACCCCACGAGAGGGACCGGCCTTTGCAGAAAAAGGGACCCTTCGGGAGAGCGCCCGGGCTGCTTTCAAACGGGGCCAAAGTGCTCAGGGCCCACACCCGGAGGGAGCTGCCAAGGAGCGGGGGCGCCTCTGGGTGTGGGGCCGGGCCCGCAGGGGGGCATCGGCCTGCCGAGTAGGGCTCCCCAGGGGCGCGCAGGCTGGGCCCCCAGGGAGGCGTCACGGTGGGAAGAGACAACTTTCAACCAGCGCCACAACGCAAATAGTGGAAATATGGTGAGAATTACTAAGACATTCACGTTATTAAGGTAGGAAGGACGGTGCCCAGCACTTTGGAACAGTTTTGTGTCCGGTCACTGCTCAGCTCCTTGCAAACCCGGTGTCCCCAGCAGCTGTGGTGGCTTCGGTGAGGCCCGGTGACCCGGAGGCCCGGTAACAGGGGCTTGTGCTGTTAGTAACAACTTCAGGGGAACGTTCGCCTGAGGGGAGACAGGAGAACCCTAGCCTAGGGAGTTCAGGGCGCCTAACGGAGGGATTTTGAGAAAAGCAAGGAGTTGGATTTCCTCAAAGGGCTGGGACCATAGGCAGCTGGGCCTGCTCCATAGCAGTGCCTTAGTGGGACAAGCGGCCCCTCTGGGAACAGGTCTTTTCACGAAGGAACACCTGGGGTGAGGGGTCAGCGTCCAGCTCCACGGGCCCTGCAGGGTGTAAGTGGAGTACGAGGGCCCGTCGGGCGGGGAGAACTATTTGCACCTGTCGTAAATCAGGAGGCCTCCGTGGGAGGACCCACCAAGTCACAGAGGTAAACGTGAGCGAGAGACGGATTGCACACACCCAGAGCTGACGCCTCGGGCCCGGCACGCAATCGGACCACCTCCCGGGGCGGGGCTGCGTGTCCGCTGCCCTTGTGCCTCGCTTCCCCCAGCAAGGGAAATCCTGAGAAGGGGGCCCCTAAGGAGGGCAGCGGGCCCGTCACAGAGACGGCTGCTGCTGCAGCGCTGGCCTGGGTCTGGGAAGCCTCAGCGGATGTGAGGGGCGGAGGCCAGGGCCCCGTGGAGGCGGGGAGGGCTCTTCCATGGGGAGGAGTCAGTGAGGCCCGCGGCCTCGGCCGACGACGCTCCCAGGGTGTATCACAGGGGCCCACGGTGAGTGAGGTCTGGCCCCACTGCGTGGACCCAGTGGGCGGGCCCCCAGGAAGCTGTCCTGGTTCTGGTGGTGGGGTCGTCAGTACTCGCACCGATGCAACAGGAAGCGTCTTCGGGGAGCACCTGGGCCTGTGCGAGCTGGGCTCTCCGGGGTCGAACTGCATCCCTCAACCAGATGCACATGTTGGGGTCCCAACCCCTGGCACCTGAATGGGGCCTTATTTGGAGAGAGGATCTTGCCGTTTCACCTGATGGCAATGAGGTCATCGGGGGGGGGGGGGAGCCCTCACCCAACATGACTGCTGTCCTTGTAAAAAGGGGAAACTTGGGGACATACAGGGATCTGAAGCCAGAGATGGGGGTGATATTTCCATTAGCCAAGGAGTTCAGACGGCCAGCAACCCCCAGGAGCAAGGACAGAGGCCTGGAGAGTGTTCCTGCGGCCTCCAAGCGGTGAGAGGACCAACACGTGTTGCCCCAGCGCCGCAGCCCCCTGGGGCGGGGGGGGGGGGCCAGGGAAGGAGACGCTGACCCCAAGCATGGGTCCGAGTCTCTCCCGTGACGGGATGCGGCGGCTGAGGTGTCACCACGTGCCAGCCCCCGCGGCCCGTCCCGGCCTCTGTCCCCGTCCTCTGGGGTGTGGCCCATTACCCCAAGGAGGCCGGCGCCGTTGGATCCAGAGCACAGCCGCTCCCCCCCTCCCCCCCGCCGAGCTGTCCCAGGTGTGGCAAGCGCAGCCACGCTGCCTCAGTTCCACCGGAGGCGGGAGGCGGCGGTGCCTGGGTCACTGGGCCGTGGAATACCCTTGAGGCTCTCCCGAAACCAGCGGCCCAGACCCTCGGCCCGTGTCCATCTCTGACAAGGCCAAAGGTCAGGGCATCATGTATACACTTACATAGGAAACACAACAAAAAAAGTCATGAAACAGGACACATTTTCACAGGTATGTGGAACATATGTGTGGCAACGCATGGGAAAGATCTGGAAAGATCATGTCAAAACAACAGTAACAACTTGAGGGGAATAAGCCCAGGTGCGGAGGCTGTGGACAGAGAAAGCTTGACCTTGTCTGTGATGCTTTGATTTCTTCCTTCCTTCCCTTTGTCCTTCCTCCCTCCACCCCCTCTTCCTTTTTAACAAGGTGAGTGTGTTTGCAAACTATTAATATAATTAAAAATTAACTTTCAAAAAGAAAATTACAAAGGCGGTATTTATAGTACGATGCCATTTTGATTGAAATGAAATAATAATAATAGCTGCATCAATCTACGTACGGGAAAAATGGGGAATGCAAACTTAAAAGTTGGTATCTCTGCACAAGGTGCAGTTGGAGATGGGATGACAGGAAAACTTTGACTTTCTACGGCGGACTTACAAAAATCCCTGTAGTGTTCTAATTTTTTATAAGCATGTATTAGATTGGAAAAAAAGTTCAAAATCATGCAAGAAAAAAAAAAGTCAGTGGAAGGCTCTGGAAGGACAGGTTAGAACAAATGGTTCAGTCCGTCGCACTAGGAAGGCATCCGAGGGGCAGGCCGGCCCCCCACCCTGGATGGGGCACCACCTGCATGGCCACAGGCGACGGCCCCTCACACAGGGAAAGCCTGAGGTGAGGGAGCACAGAGCTTGTTCCGGGAAAAAAACGTGCCCGGAGGAGCGGGGGCCATCACGTATTCCCCTTAGCAAGCAGAGCCCCGGAGAGCATGGCAGGCGCCCTCAGTGGGGTCGATGGGCTGGTCTCATCCGAAGGCTCTGCGGGAGCCCCGGGGCGGCGACCAGAGTCCTCTGTCGTGTGACGGGAGCCGCTCGCTGAGGGTGATGGGGCTTCACACAGTCGGCCGAGGAAGGCTGAGGGCAAGGGGTGGCGGGACGCTGGGGACAACCCCTGGGGGCTGGGCCTGGATGGGGGGCTCCAGTGGTGCTGTTGGGCCTTAACCCTGGGAAAGGCTGGTCAAAGGGGGTTGGGCACCTTCACGGAGCCGGAGGGACCTGCCGCCGAAGGGGAGCCCTCCTCCCTGGGAGCCCCCGCTGCCCCTCGGCCCCCCGAGTTCCCTCTCCCGCACGTGGAGGGCAGAGCAGATGGGTAGGAGAGGGGGTGGACGGCAGCAAGCGGGCCCTCGCGGCGCTCACCCTGATACTCCAGCTTGAATCCTGGCCGGTTCTGGGAGTGGTCGCTGTGGAAATACACGGTGGTCTCGTGGGACGTGGAGAGGAGCGCGCCCGGGAGCTCGCTGCCGCTGAACCTGCCCATCATGCGGCTGGTCTCGTGGGGGCCGTTCCGGATCTCGATGAAGTCGTGGTTGGGCTCAGTGGAGAAGTTCAGGAACTGGATGTGAGCTCCTGGCAGCGAGACAGAGGCAGACAGTGCCCCAAGCCACACAGTCCTGCGGGGAACGCGCGGCCTGGCCTCCTGGAAGCTTCTCCCACCGGGCCTCGCGCGTCCCCACCACCTACGTCCCGCCCAACCGAGATTCGCGGAACCGCGGTCTGGAAGCCACCGTCCTGTCCGGGCTTTTGTCTTGAGGCAGGACTGAACTTAAAAATGTGCTATTCGAGTCTTCCATGTTCTGTCTCCCTTTCTGATTTTTCCTACCCATTTCTACTCCTAACTCTGGGAAACGAACTAGGGGTGGTGGAAGGGGAGGAGGGTGGGGGGTGGGGGTGACTGGGTGGTGGACATAGAGAGGGGCACTTGAGGGGATGAGCACTGGGTGTTATTCTATATGTTGGCAAATTGAACACCAATAAAAAATAAATTTATTATTTAAAAAAATAATAAATAAAAATTAAAAGTTTTCTAAAAAAATGTGTTATTTGCTCAGAATGAAGGGCTTCGGTCATTCCACATGGCTCTCCATCCCCATCCCCACCCCGATTTTATTTTTTTGAAAACAAAGCTCGGCGCCAACGCTTGGTTTGTAGTTCACAGGCCTACTCTCGGCACAAAGACAGCTCTGCTAAAACGAACGTTTCACTGAAAAATAACTGTATCCACTCAAAAGACTTGAGCTTCGGTGCTGCTGTCTTCTAGAATACTTACGGCAATTCAGAAAGCAGAAAAGCACGTTGTCAATGAAGTTTACACTCTGGGATCTTAACTGGGTTAATCGAGATCTCCTAACAACCCGAGAAGCTAAACAGATCTCCTCGAGCCCTTAACGTACATGATAATGCACGATGCAAAGTGGAGGTGGAAGGGATTTGCTTTCTGGTGAGATTTCTCAAAATTAAGATTATTATTAAAAATGATGTGGAAGAAATACATTCACCGAGCAGAGGAAAGTGTGCATTAGGCTAGTTGTGAAAGTCTGATTGCAAAGTAGTAGGTGCTCCCATAATTCTAACTTTTGCATTAAAAAATGAGAATAGTCACCGATGCCCTAATAATATTGACTGAGCATCCACCACGCGTCAGGGCTGTGCTGGGCACCGCGCGGGGGGCACCGTCTGGCAGGTCCTCGTCTTCACGGGGGCCAAATGGTCACTGAGGACTGGGCTGGGGTGGTTATCTCCGCTGGGTGGACTCACAGATGGACTTTAATCCCTAAAAATTTCTCTAATTTGCATAGAATGGGGATTTAAGTGTGATTTTTTTCATCTAATTATTTAAATAAAATAAAGGCTGCTAACACTGAAGACCCTCCGTGTCTCCTGCTGTCCCATCTGAGGGTCACTCACAGAATGGGGAGATACCTCCCCAGTCCATGTTTTTAGATTCCCAAATGTGTGTCGGATTTGTCTCATTTATGTAAATGTTCTACCATACAGTTGTCTAAACTCTTTAATTCAATATTGTGCTTTTCGGGGTCTACCCTTGCTGATACAAGGAGCAAGCTCATTGGTTCGACTACACAGTAATCGATCTCATTTTGTGAATGATGCAGCCGCGCTACATATGACCCTATTAGCGACCATGCAGGTCGTCTCCAAAGTGCGGGCAGCCCTGGCCCAGCACTCAGCCCCCATTGCCGCAGCCCTGTGACCAGCATGTTCACCAGGGGCCCCCACAAGCCTCGGGGTGTGCGGAGAACGGGGTGCCACTGCTGCCATCGCCGGGGTTCCTCATGGCCGCCTCGGGCCCCGGCCCGCGGCCAGGAGTCGCCCAAAAGCAAGGCCTCGGTGACTGGCCTGTGCAGACGCCGGGAAGCGGCCGCGTCTGAGGCGGGGAGAGCTCTGGGGGCTGCACACTGGGACCGACGAGGACGGCGGCCTAACTCCTACTCAAACTCTTTTCCTTTGGTGTCTGTGCTTCCTCCATCCCTCCATCACTGAGCGTCTTGGGGCCCATGGCTGCATCTGCAGCCCGAGGGGCTCCTGGCTCCCCTTCCCCAATCTCTAAAATCGGGAGTTTCCCAAGGCTGCCAAAGTCCTCCTCGTGTTGTACCCTGGTCATCCATGCCCTGGGTCCCCCGAAAGGTGCTAAATAAGAGACTCCATCTTGGGCAGCCCGGGTGGCTCAGCAGTTTCCACCGCCTGCAACCCAGGGCGTGACCCCGGGGTCCTGGAATCGAGTCCCACGTCGGGCTCCCTGCATGGAGCCTGCTTCTCCCTCTGCGTGTGTCTCTGTCTCTTTCTCTCTCTCTGTGTGTCTCTCATGAATAAATAAATAATTTTTTTTTTAAAGGGAGTCTCCATCCTTTGAGGGTCACCAGCCCCTCTCCTCCACTCAGGACATTTGTGAAGGAGACCAGTTGGCTCCCTTTCTCCTGGAAGCCCCTTCTCCTTCAGAAGACCCAATCGGGCTGCAGAGTAAAGAATAAACATCAGGCTCTTTCATTCCTGAGGTCATGGACAGAGAGGTCCTAGGAGGCAGGAGGTCCTAGGGGCAGGGACACCCCAAGGACCCACCGTCCCCAGGAGCAGAGCAGTGACTCAGGCAAGGCGACCAATTGGTTCCTTGTCAACACACCTTTTATCTCCTCAACAGAGATATTGAGTTATATTCCCGGTCAGGAATGAATCAGCAACAGTTAGACTTTGTGCCCACACCCCACCAACCCCCGTGCCTGGAATACTCCATCTCCACCAAAAGAAAAAAAAAAAAGTCCTCCCACTCCTTAAGATGAGCCCTAAATGTGCATCTAAAAAATGCAAACTCAAAAAAAAAAAATAAATAAATAAAAAATGCAAACTCGAGGGGGGGCACTTGGCGGGATGAGCACTGGGCGTTATGCTCTATGTTGCCAAATTGAACTCCAATAAAAAAAAAATTTAAAAAAATGCGAACTCTGAATCGTGTCGACCTTGGCTATGTAATTTAATTAGGATGAGAAATCGGATGTTGAAGTTAAAAGCACAAGTCGAGGTCCAGCCTCTGCGAGAGCCTCTTTCTTTTTCAACCGTCCCTGGGTGATTTCTCATCCCGCGGTCCTGCATCCCAGCTCACTACCCAGGTAATAGTAGCCACGATCCCTGAGGTCGTTTCTCCCGTATTTTATGTTCATTCCCAGCGTTCTTAACTCGTCCTCGCCACCGTGGGGGCAGAGCACGCTGCGGGCACGCCGAAGGGTCGCCCGGGCCCGGGCGTGTAGACTTACCAAAGCCCACGGGCAGGGCTATCTTCCAGGAGCAGTCCATGTTGCTGGGGTAGTTGCCGGGGAAGCCGGGGCTCAGGATCACGCCCTCCATCTCCTCCACTGCACCCCCACACTGCGCTGTGATGGGGACAGAAGGCGGAGGGTGAGGACGCACGCGGGACAGCGCGGGGGCCGCGCCAGCATTCGGATGCTCCCTTAGGGCAGCGGTTTCTGTCCCTTTCTCAAGCCATAAACCCCTTTGAGAATCCAAAGGAACCAACGGCTCACCCGCCCTGACGGAGCGCCCGTGTGGGCGAAGCTGAGTCGGGGCAGGGCTGCTCAGGTCGGGGCGCTGGCGTCCACAAGCCCGGGCCGTGGCTCTTGGCCTCGGCCAAGTGTGACCTTCTAGCCCCAAACCTCCCTCCATCACCGTCCCATCAACTCTTCCGAGACTAAAGAAAAAGGACAGAGGTGGGGGCTGGTGTGCATGGGTCCTCACCCTGCCAGGGACCCCCTCCGCCCCTGATCTTTGCCCTCAGCCACGGGAACCATGATTAGCGTTCCTCGGGGGGCCAGCTGTGCGGGGCTGGGGCATCTGATGGGCCGGCCCAGGTGACCTGAGAGTCACTAAAGAGGCAGGGCTGGAGCCCGAGTCCAGCCTGGTCAGGGGACACCAACTCTGTTCTTTCATAGCTTCCAGGGAACGGTCATGTGAGCTGGTTTTGGGGGACGGAGAGAGATGGAGGGGAGGGGTGTGTGGGGTCTCAGCGGAGGCATCCTGGGGACTGGGTGACATGCGGACCTGAGAGCGATGGTGCCTGGGTTGGGGGGGCTCCGGCCCAGGTCAGACCCACCGCCTGGGACACAACCCCAACACTGTCACTTCCTGGGCGAGTTCCAAACCTTGCGTACCTGCTTCCCCTGCCTATGCAGTGGAGCTGATCCGGGCACCTACGTCCCTGGGCGGCACCTACGTCCCCGGGCAGCACCTACGTCAGTATCCCTGACAATGGGGACCAGTGCACGCAGTGCCGCGGTGGCCCAGTGGCAGCTGTGCTGTTAGCAGCAGCTGCGGTTAACACGGGTGGCTTCCTCGGCAAGAATTTTGGGATACAGAGCGGGTGGGGGGTGGGGTGCCTCCTTGGCCTGACCGGTCACGTCTGTGACCGCGGGGCGGTGACCAGAGCCCGCCTCCGGTGAGCCCCAGGAGGGAAATGCCATTGTGCCCTAGGGATGCTTCATCCACGCACTTGGCCGCGCATCCCAGGGTCGGCGGGCATCCACCCTGACAGTGCCCGTCACTTTGTAACTGTAAAAGCCTCGGGTTTCCCTTTGCAAAAACGGAGGCAACGGTACCCCCAAGAGGCGCCGTGTGTAAACCTGTGGCGCCAGGCCTTGCCCACAGTGGACGCCCAGTAAATGGGGCGTCCCCCTGCCCCACGCTTAGCACACGCTCCTGGGACCCTGCGGTCCCTGCGTCCACGGCTCGCTTCTCCGGCGCTTAGCACGAGGTGAGAAACCCAACCAAGCTAAGCCCGTGCTGCACACATGCCTCCCCTGCCCCCGTTTCTCTGCTAGTGGATTTTGTCTGTCTGTCCCCTGGAGCGTCGCAGGGGAAGGGGCCTCAACTGCCCAAAGGGTCCAGCGGGGCTGTGGGCTCTTCTGTGGGATCAGGACAATGGCCAAGCCCCCGTGGCTTCCGGGCTGGTGGGGGCCGGCTTGCAGGGTGGCGCCAGGCTTGGGTGCGGGCTGCACACCCCCGAGCGGGCTGGCGCGGCCCGGGCCCCGCGGGAAGGGGTCGGAGGGGCTGAGCCCGGGCTCTCTTACCGATGCAGAGCGGCGGAGGGTAGTTCCAGCGGCGCACGGTCCCCGGCATGCAGGAGATGTGCGCATGGCCCTGGAGGGACGGGGACAGGGGTGGGCCGGAGCTGAAGTGTCCTCGTCGCCCCCCCCCCACAAGCTCCCTGGATGCCTTCAGAGGAAGGGTAGGCTCCCCGGAGTGCAGCCACACTGGAGCTTCGTGGGGACACGTCCCGGGGCCTGAGAGGCCTGTCCTGTCCTGTGCGGCCCGCGGGCCCTGCGTCTCGGGGGACACCCGCCTGGGCCTGGGGCCGGGGACATACCTGGAGGGCATATCCCGGCTCGCACTGGAAGGAGACCACATCATTCACCAGGTAGCGCTCGCCGGCCTTCACCCCGTTACTGGGCACCGTGGGCTCCGGGCAGCTGCTCAGGCCCACCGCTGGGGACATAGACACACACATGGGACAGGGTGACGGCAGGCCCGGGTCAGGGCGGTGGGACGGGCTCCGGTCACCCTGTGCCCGTGGCGGGAGGTGGGTGGCCCCGGGCTCAGTGCAGGCCTCCGGGGGCGGGGCGCGGGGGAGATGCCCCGACCTGGCTCCTGGCCACCCGCACCCCAGACCCCACTTCCCTCCATCCTCCCGGCCCTAAGAAGACGATTCCTCCGGCAATGGAGTTGGGAGAGGGGAATGACAGGTGCGGAGGAAGGGGGGGCCCTCGGGGTCACTCGGATGCTCGGAAGGCCCCGCTCTCCGGGACACGCTGTGCAGAAAAACGTTGGCCAGTGGACGGGACTCTGCTGCCTTATTTCTCCTGCTGTGTCCCTGAGCTCCTTTCTGGGGGTGACACCGGGGGTCCTCACACCTGGCCCCCCATGATCGGCCCGGGCTCACCGCCGGCCTCCAGCCTCGCCGCCCTGGGCACACCCTGCGCGTCTGCGTCCCTCAGTCACGGACGTCCCTACTCGGCACCTCCAAGTGGGTTCCTGTCGAGTGTTTCAGTCTTCCCCCTCACGGAACATCCCCGGACCTCACGCGCCGCCCCGAGCCCTTCCAGAATCACCCTAGGGACTCCCCAACGCTCTTGCATTCTCCCAGCTTGAGTCTCTCAATTCACCTGCAGTTACTGGATCTTCATTATCCGCCCAGCGCCGTGCGCAGGGCTGTGCGAGGACCCGGCCCCTCCTCCTGTCGCCGTCATCACCGCAGCGGCACTTAGGGAGACCCCCCCCCCCAGCGGGGCCGGGGAGACGGGCCGCAGGTGTCGTGTCAGCCTTGAAGGAGGTCCTCGTGCCCCACGCCCCGGGCGAGGACGAAGAGACGTGTGCCCCGTGGCCACGGAGCTGGGACTCAGGCCAAGCGCAGCCTGACCGCAGGTCTGTGCGGGTGGAGGACACACAGGCCACCCGGCCCGGCTCCACGCCCCTCGTCCCCTGGAATCCTCCTCAAGTAGCTTTGGATCCCTCCTGAGGGTGGAGAACTCACAGTGGGTGGGCGGGCGGGCAGCACCTCCTGGCTGGGACTTCGTGCCTCCCCTGTGCCCAGCTGGGGCCCGTCCGCAGCTACAGACGCCGCAGGGCCCCTAACTCAGATGCAGTAAAACTTGCTAAGGGCGTCCGTGTGCCCGGCGGCTGGTGGCCTGCAGCTGACAGTGCCGTGTTCCGGGGACGGGCGCTGGGTCTGCCCCAGGCACCTCCAGCTCCCAGGGCTTGGGACGGGGCAGCCTGGGCCCGGGTCCCCCGGTGGATGCCTCTGGCAGCCCTCCCAGCAGACCCAGGCCCCTCGGGAGAGGCAGGCTCCCTGGGGAAGCTGCGGCTGCATGTACTGCATGGAGCAGGGGTGTGGGGAGGGCTGGGTGGCCCGGGCCACCAACCAGTGGCCCCATCCTCTTGTGCAGCAGCTGGTGCATCGTCACTGCACCTTGGAGCCGGGCGTCGACATGTACACCAGGTAACTACGTGCACCACGTAACTACGTGTGCTTTTTCCTTCCAAGAAAAAGCCTCATGTAACAAAGTGTGTGACTCTTACGTGCACGCTTGCTGAGTTTTGACAAATGCCTGCACCTGCACGACTCAGACCTACCGGAACTGCAGAACACCGCTGACTCTAGGAGGTCCCTGTGCCCCTCTCAGAGAATTCCTGCTGTACAGGTGCCTTTTTTTTTTTTTTTTTTTTGACAGAGTGAGAGCGAGTGCGCTCCTGCAAGCAGGGGTCGGCAGGGGCGGAGGGCGAGGGCATCTTGAGCAGGCTCCATGCAGAGGGGAGCACGACACGGGGCTCGATCTCGAGACCCTGAGATCATGACCTGAGCCGCCATCGAGGGTTGGACATTTAACTGATGGAGCCACCCGGGCACCCCTTGCATGTCCTCTTGAGAAGTGAACGCGATTCCCAGGAGCGAAGGCCTTTTGGGCCTGTGAGTCCACAAGTGTCGGCAGCGGGGCGAAGACCTCAAGGGCAGGACGGGAGCCATCACCACGCTGAATCTGAAGGACGTCCCCTGGCTGTCCTCCCGGCTGCTTCTCCCCCTGCCTCCCACTTAGCGGGTGCCCGCGGCGCGGCAGCCCGAGACCTACTTCCCCAGGTGGTGGCGGCGACAGAGGGAGGAGGCGCGGGGGGAAAGGAAGGGAAAGCAAGCGTGAAAGAACATGGTAGGAGGAAAAGGTGGAATGGGGAGAAACGTGAACCCCAAGAGAGAAACCGAGGAAGTCCATTCCCGTTTCTCGTAGAGCGCGGCATGGCTTTATTTAAGCCGGGCTGGCGACAGGGGAAGATTTCTTATATTATCCCCGGCGATCTACTGCTTTCAAAACCATATTGTTCCATTTTCGTGGCACTAAATCAGCATCGAGGGAGTCACAGCAGTAGATACGACTCTCGGACCTTCAAGACCGTTTGCCTCTACAGTTAATCCTTCCCTTCCATACCCTCTTTGCAGATAGATGCTCGAATATTAAGAGAACGGTCGTTTTTAGCAAAAGACAAAGATGGTTTTGGCTCCTAGGAGTTCCAGCGACTTCTGTTTTCCCTCAGCACTTCCCACCAAGACAGGACAATGCTCGATAAGCATCGGGGGGCGACCACTTAGTTCCCTTGAACGACAGCGACCACAGCAAACCGAGGAGAGGCGGGTTTTTTTCTTTGGGGGGGGCGGGGAATGAGGCAGCAAAATGATGAAGAGATTTAGGAAGGAAGTATATCTTTGGAAGAGGAAAGGAAAGAGAAGATTCTTAGGAATGTTTAAGGGCTCGAATGACAACGCTGGAAAAGGGAACAGAACTAGAGAACGGAGAGAAAGGGTAAAAGGAAAAGCGTGAATTATTCAAGAAAGACGGCGCGCTTTACTCCACCAGCGAGGGAAGCCTTTGAGGTCTGCGGGGAGGAAGGTCTTGGGGTCCCTGTCCTACCCTCTGCCCCTCCGGGTCTTCGCTTCGGGCTGTCCTAGGCCTGCTGCCCTGTGCACACTTCCGCGCTCTCAGGCCACGAGCATCCTGGGGCCTGGCTGATAATCCTTTCCCGACCATCGACCATCGGGGCAGAGCTCGTTGTTCAGAGCCCAGCCCAGCATCTGCACAACATCCAGCGCTGCCCCCAACCCAGCTCTAGTGCCAAGTGGGACCACCCTCGGCAAGGGCCCGTGTTGTCCCAGACGCTAAGCCAACCACACCTTCCCGTATTTCTTACTCCTCGCCCGACCCTAGCTCCAGCATCCCTTCCGTAAGGTCTCGCTTGGCTGGGTTCAGCGCCCCCTCTTCTCTCCTTGCTTAGCGTATGGGGTTGCATGCAAATGATTCCCGCCCTGTCCGTCCACCTCCCTGGACTCTGTGTTTGTCTCTGTCCTGGGGGTGCCTAGCACAGGGTTGCCACACTCCTGCATGACCTCCACCTCTTCACCTGCCCAGGTACAAGTGACCACTCTGTCCCCTGGGACTACAGCTCCAGCACCTGGGGCATCGCCAGGGCCCCTGCAACACTGTGACGCGCCTCTCCGTCCACGCGTCTGCTTCTCTTCCATGGACTCGGGGGATGCTCACTGCTCCGGACCTTGCCCAGTCCCAGCAAAGCCCAGCACAGCACCCGACACACCGTGAACACCCCACAGCTACCTGCTGGATGAGCGTATAACAAGTACCTCCGTTCACCTATTCCTTCCCGCTCTCAGAAGGGATGGGGACGACACACTCGCCCAGGATGAAACAGGCCCCCCCACAACCTCTGCTCTTTTGCCCCACTGGGCACCTCCACAAGCCCTTTTCCTTCTAATAGTTTTTCATCGTGGACGCTTCGGGACGCTGGAAGCCAAGATGTAAGGTTTCAAGGGTGGAGGGAGAAATCTGGTGCAAGAGGAGTGAAGTTCCTCATGAGGACAAGGCTGTGGCATCACCGGGGGTTGGAGAGGACATGTTGTAGGACTGGAGGACGGCGCCTGCATTTCTGCACATCCCCAATTCTCTACCGGACCTAAATCAAAGATGGGGCTCCCCTCCCATTCCTGGTGTGGACACGGGTGGGTGTGCCCAGGTGTCTGAGTTCAATGAGACTCGGGGGTGAGACTCCTGCCCCCCACCCTCCCCGGCTGTGCAGGCCTGAAGACTTTCAGACCTTCTCTGAACTTTGGCAACCTCATCTAGGCCTGTGGGTGGAGAATGCACAGCCCCAGGAGGCCCCCGCCCACCGCAGGTCCTTGGCACCTGTCTGTCCCACCCCGAGCCCTGAACACAGCCGAGACTGTGGATCCTCACTTTTGTATTCCAAGTGGAAGCCGGCTGCCGACACGCTGATATCTGAGTAGAAATGAAGGTAGAGCTGGTTGGAGGTACTGTTCAGAAGGGCAGGCACGGTTGTTCCTAGGGCAAGGAAACAGGGACCATTCACGCTTGGCCACCCCGGCCCTCGATTTCCTTCCCATTTCTCTGGTTTTTGCTACCTGCTGATATTCTGCTCCCAAGGCCCTCAAATGTCCCCAGTTATCGTACTCGCCAGGTGACAAACGAGCCCCTCCCCTCCCCAGGATGCAGGGTGTTCTTCAGCGGCTGAGGGTAGAGGAGACCTCAAGCTGTCTGCAGAGTGAGCAGTGGCAGAGGGGGGTGGGGGGCGGGGGCCACGGGCAGCGGGGAGTTTGGTGCCCTACCAGCCATCTTCAGATAACTGACAGGTGTGATTCTCTGGGCAGTGCAGGCAGTGTAGACCGTTTATATGGTCACACGACTCCCTTTCCTATCTTGGCAACATGGAACCCTGAAGCCTGGGCACCCAGATAATTGCCCCGGCCACACTCAGCGAGCACTCTGCCCCTGGAATGGGGAACGGTGTGGCCACTGTGGAAAACAGCGTGTCGGTTCCTCGTACGACGTGGAAATTCCACAGCGAGGTATATGCCCAAGGGGATCAAAACCATGTCCTGCAGAAACTGCTACGTGAATGCTTATAGCAGCATCGTTCACAACGAGCCCACAGTGTCCATCACCTGCCGGATGGGCAAGTGAAGCCTGGTCTCTCCACATGGTGATGTGTCGGCGCTCGTTACAACATGGTGGGCCTTGAAAAATTAGGCGGAGGGAAAGAAGCCAGACCCAGGAGCCCGCCTATTGTAGGATCCCACTTATATGGGATTTCCAGAACCAGCAGATCTATGAAGACGGTACGGAGGCTGCCAAGGGATGGGGGCGTGGGGCGCCAGGGGGCATGCAAACGAGCACCTGGCTTCCTTCGGGGGAAATGACAGCGTCGGGCGCTGGACAGCAGTGAGAGTTCCAGACTCTCGTGAATATACTAAAACCGCTGAACTGTACACTCGCTTTTCACCGTAGCGTTATTATTGTCGTTTGATGCCTGAGCTACGATCGACATGCAACACTGTGTTAGTTGCCGGAGCGCGACGTGCGGACCCAGACTTGTGTGTATGGCGACGCCGTCACCGAAATGAGCCCCGGTGACGCCTGTGGATCGTACACTTTAAAATGATGAGTTCTGTGGCCGGTGAACCACATGTCGGTGGTGATCATGGAGGGGACGATAATGAAGTCCACCCCCCGCCCTGAGCGGAGGTCCCTGGAAGCCCCGCCTCACCTGAGAAGCTCCCCAGCATGGTCACGGTGTTGTCCGCACCATCAAACACCTCCAGAGAGTCCCAGTTCTGCTCTGTGACAAAACTGATGACTTGAATCTGGGAAGGCAGAGGGATCGAAGTGTCGCTTAGGCGGCCTGTGTCCGTCTGCCTGTCCTGCTGTCCCTCCTTCTCCATTCATGTAGTTGATTCCATTACCGAGCACCCTCGCCTGGGCTGACACTGTGCTAGGTCCTCCCACTGACAGTACCCAGCCGTCCCTACCCCCGGTGACCTCATCTGTCCAGTGGGGACGACAGATGTCCAACGAAGGCCCCCGTCCCATCCCTCCAATGTTCCTTGGGTTTCCCTACCTTCCTGTCCCGACTGCACCAGACATCCTGCAGGGACGACCCGGGAACCCACTCCCGGCCAGACCTGCCCACCTCGAGCCCCCGTTGCCACCCCTCTGTTGGCCTTGGAGGCTCTAACCGCCTCCATGCTGCCACCCAGCTCCAGGGCCTTCTCCACTCGCCTCTTACCACTGGTCCCCAGTCTGCTCCCATGGCCCAGGCTGCTGTACGGGGTGCCTGGGGCATCTGGGGCGTCTCCATGCCTCATCTGCTTGCTTCTTCCCCTTTCCTGCAATGCCCCCTCTCCTACCACCCATAACCTGGAGGAAAGCAGCTTTCAAGCCATCTGAAAACATCTTCTCTGACTCTTCCCCGATCTCTGTATTTCATTCAGTCCAGATGTTTCCTCCTCTGGCCTTCCCTGACAGCCCGAGCCCGGGACACCCCCGCTCTTTCCCGAGTTACCCGCTCTCTCTTCACACCCCTGGAAGCTTCTGGGCCTTGAGCTGTTGTGTTTTTCTGCTTGTGGACCTCACCTCCACATCTGGCCCGAGGGGCAGGGACTGGCTGGAATGTCTCCTCCAGGCCACTGCCTGCCTGGGCCTCCCCGAGCCCCTACCTGGATACCAGCGCCTTCAGGGACCATGATCTTCCACACGCAGTTGAGGCTGTTGAGGTAGGGCTCTGGGAAGCCGGGGGACAGGATGGTGCCCCTGCGCTCCGTGAGGTTGCCTCCGCACGGCACTGAGGGGGAGGCAGTTCTGATCAGAGGGTCCTCCTGCTTGTCTCTGGTCCCCCAGGGGAGCCTCCCCCAGCACTCCTCCCTTGCTGGCGGTTGGCTTCTCCCGTAGGCCCCCATCCCCGCTCTTCCCATGGCTGCTGTCCCTACAATCTTCCTCCCAGGCCTCCCTCCCCAAGCACCCCAGCTCCTCCTGACTGTCCTCACACCCAAGACACCCCACCTAAGTTGCTCTGGGGAGCAGGGCCTGCTGTTGGGTCTCCCCGGAGTCCCGGTGGCTCAGGTACTCACCCACGCAGGTGGGCGCTGACACATTCCACTGGGCCAAGGCCCCGGGGACAGGGAGGCACTCGATTTCTGGGGACCCCTGCAGGGCATAGCCGGAGTTGCAATCGAAGCGGACGACGGCTCCCACTGAGAAGTCACTGCCCAGCCTCTTGCCATAGCGGGGTTCCGGCACGGAGCTGCATTGTGTGGCGCTGGTTCGGGGCACCGCTGCAGGGAACAAGGCTATTGAGGGGCAGCCTCACGCTGGTGGAAACCGGCCCGGGGATGAACACACAATGGTACCAGAGACGGTTTGGATGGGACCCCTGGGCGCCCTCTCCCAGGGCAAGGGGGGGATTTTCCAGGACAAAGCCCATTTTACTGAAATAGAGTTGGACATGCATTGCTGCAGCACAGCTTCTGAAACCACCATGGGAGGCCGACTTTAGGCCCAGCTGTGTTCTGCTTTCCCATGATACCCTTCGACTATCAGTGTCCACGTCCCTTTGCAAGGAGAATGGCCATTCTTCTTCCCATCACCCTGCCTCTGGCCCCTTTCCCCAAGTGCCTTAGGGCTGCCGAGGGCTCCACTCTCATGACCTGAGTCTGAACTCCCTCCCCCACCATCCCCACGGCAGACAGGATGCTTCAACCCAGGCCCCAGGGCCCAGATTATGGCAGTCCCTGTGGCAGGGGATGCACGGGGACATGCCTAGAATGGGCCCTGCAAAGGGGGGTTCTAGACACGGAGGGGCTAGGGCCTGTAGAGAAAAGCCAGGGCCTTTGGGACTTAGCCTTCAAGGCCCACGAATAAGGTAATGGACACTATTCACCTGATTGGCGCCAACTACTGTCCCAGCTAGAAAGTGGCAGAGCTGGGATTCAAAGCTACATCCACCTTAATCCCCAGTCTCTGTTTTCCCCACACCTTTACTGTGCTCTGCAGAGAAAACCAAACTCCAGGGGACAGGGCCTAGGGGTGAGGCCTAGGCTGGTCATCCCAATGCCATCAGGACTGTGCCAGAGAGCGGTGGAGGGCAAGGGTGGAACCAGCCTTCCGTGTCAGATTTCTTTCCTCATTTGACCCAGAATTTGGTCTAAGAATTGTCTGTTGAGCAAATGAATATCTAAATTCAACTGAATTTCAAAGAACTGCCCTATACATCATAACTGCTCTCCAGCACCCTAAGACTGAGGCCCAGATCAGCAGTCAAAGGTCTCTGTTCCTTTGTCGGGGAGTCACTCACACCTCTCACATCCACTTGCTGCATTACCTTGGTACACAAAGTGGAAACCTCTGGCTGGTGCTTGGCCTTTGGCGCTGAACTTAATGAGAACTTGATTGGAGGTGGCCAGGGGCAGTGATTCTCCTGCCGAGAAAAGGGGCGAGGACGAGAGGAAGATAATGAGTCTAGCAGTCAGTCCAGCAGAGAAAATCCTGGCCAGGCAGGAGGGGCTGCCCGTACCCCCCACAGCAATTCCTCCCATGTCTCAGGCCTTCCTGAAATAAAACCTACCATTTTTACTACACTTTATAGTTTAAAGTTTGCAGAAGGCTCTAGCATCCATGGTCTTACCTTGACCCATGGACATTGTGAGGTTGGCATGATGAGAGTTCAATGCCCCATGGTATAGGTCAAGAAAGAGATGATCAGAAAGATTAAATGACCTTCCCAGAAAGGAGAAAGCTTCCAGACATATGTTGACTCACGAGGATGGGGTATTACCAAACTGACTGGTGGTTTACTTGGAAAACGGACATTAAAAAGAAAAAAATGGCACCAGCTTCTAGGAAAGAGGGTGATGTGAATATCTGAGAGTAAGTGGCCCTTCCCAGATGCTGCAAAATGATAGGTAACCACAGCAACGGTATAACTTATTGTTCTCACTAGGACACTTCTGAGAGTCAAAGGGCATGTTATGTTGGGACAACCAAATGAAAGCTGGGGCTGTCACAAGCAAAGCAAGATGTACTGCCACCCAGCCAAAAACACACAAATTGGGGAAAACTGCAGGGGCACAGGATGCCTTTCTATCAGGAGATAACGTTCTCTCTTCTACTTGATGCGGTACAGACGGACAAGGGTAAGGACAGCACCAACTGGACCTACAGCTGTGAAGTGCAGTCCTACCTCTCATCACTTTCTTGAGGCAGCCAAGGCAACATGGCTTGCCAGGCAGGGACATGGCCGCTCTGCACGCTGACCCTCCACAGTTTTAGGGATCCCTGGGATGGAGAGTGACCCCATTATCATAAGGGAAGTTGGGGTTGTGGGCAGCCAGGCTAAGTCTTCACTGCAGTGGGGCTGGAGTTGGGACCAGCCAAGGAGCCACTGGGAAGCAGACCTGGTATCCACCCGTGCTTCTAGAAAGCACATGTGACTCTACTGGCCACAGGCAGCAGAGAGTGTTACACAGCACGCTATTTACAAGTGACCCAGATGGCTGAGCCTGGCTAGGAATCATTGCCCCAGATAATTTCTGGCTGCGAAGGCAAAAAGAAACTCATGAAGCAAAAGCCTCTCCTTATTATCACCACTATAGTTGGATGTACACAGACCTCCCTCTCCACGGACAAGCACATAGTAAAATCCCTGGACAAAAGACAAGCTCCCCAAGTTTTAACAGTGAAGACCACTCAGAAATCAAAGCAAACATTTTTATGTGGACTATAAAAAAAGGACAGGCAAGAATCTGAGAAGATTTTCAACTGTGGTTGTCACAAGATTAGATCCAGCATTACATCATGAAGTCAGAGAGGCCAGGCGTGCCAAAGGAACTTCTGAAATCAATAAAGCCTTCAAAAATGAGAAGCACTGGTACATGGCAGCTGGATTCTGCAGACAATGAACAGAAAAGTGGCGATTAAATTTGGGAAATTCTTTCAGAATCCACAGGAAAAGGATAAAGAGATGAAAATAATGAGAGAAACCACATACGACCTGGAAGATAGATCAAAGGAACTCCAATAATCATACATCAAGAATTCCAGAGAGAGAGAAGGCAGGAGAGATTGAAGAAGAAAGTGTTTATGAAAAAAATAACTTTCCTGAGCTTGAGAGAGACTTGAGGTTCAGACTAAAATGGTTCTCCAAGTGCCAGGTGTAATTAATGAAAAGAGATTTCTGCTGCAACGTAAAAGTGGGCTTTTAAATTTTAAATATAAAAATAGAAAAAAATGAAAGGCACCCAGGGAGAAAAGAACAGGTTACCTACAAGGATAAAGACTCCACTTGTTGGCGATATTAGCTGTTGGAATGAGGTGGAGCAGCTGCTGCAGTTTTGAATGAAGTTTGTAACCCGTAATTTGATTTACAGTCAAGCTGTCATTTATATGATACGTCAAAGGAAAGGCATACTCATCCAAGCAAGGTGACAAAGAGTACTGCAGTGATGAGCCTACTAAAAAAATGAATGGAAGTAGGGAAATCTCAGGGAGAAAGACAACCAGGAAAATATAGTTAAACCCAAACAGTTATTGTCAACGAGATAGCAAAAACTAAATGCAAGTATAAACACTTATTCTCGGGGGGAAGAAGTCCATAATTTACAAAGAATTACTAAGAACATTAATATGATAGTTGAAATACACACAAGAAAAGCCCTGGCAGTGAGAAATGGGTCAGATATGAATGGAAAAGCAAGAAAGCAAAAGCAAAACAAAAGAGACAAAAACTCAAAAAGACAAAACCAGATGACAGATATCAGCCCAAGTGTAAAATCAGTAAACTTCCTCTGAAAAGAAAAAGATTCAGAGAAAATGAGGAAAAAAAATCTATCAGGCCAACACAGATGCAAAAATGGTCGGAAGCAGAAGACTACAAAGTATCACAGTTGTGGCGGGATCTTTAAATCCACAACATCCCTGATCACTGACGTATTAAACAGAAAAACAAAGTCGAGACTGTCCTGTCCTCAAGCTTCTCTTCCCCCTTCAACACGCCTCTGGGATGGGGACACAGCAGTCCCACCAGCATCAGGGGCTCCTCATCTGCGTTTCTCTAAATGAGGATAACAGATGATCTGAGGATATTGATATTATATCTACAGGTTCCATCCATCCACCCCTCTGTCCTTCCATCCCTCCATCCCTCCCTACTTCTTTCTGTCCATTGGTCCTTTACGTCTACATCGGTACCTGTATCTATATCCACATTTACATATACAGGTCCTGAATGTACCTCTTTGTTTCTGCCTGTGTCTATACTCTGGATCTGTAGCTAAACTTCTACCTCTAGCTATCTTGAAAATCAAGAGATTTAGACCAAGTATTATACCCAAGAGACCCTGACTCACACTGTTGGCTGAGTGTGCATATGTGGGGTGTTGCTATCAGAAAGTCATTTCATCGAGTACCACTGATAAAAGAGTTGAATAATAAAATTGAGTAAGATTGGTCTAATGGCCATTACAAAGCTAATTCAATCCTAACAATAGCTCTAGGAGGCAGAGGCTTGCCTGTCTGCATTTTACAGCTGCGTGAACTGCAGCTCAGAGCGGTCAAGTTCAGAGCCCAGAGGCATCTAGCGGCGAGGGGGAAGGGCTGAGATCAGGGGCCAGGCAGGGAGGGCTGGGCCACAGCTTGGGTCACTCTGTGGCCTCTCAACCCTGCAGAGAACACACTCGCTTCTTAGATATTTAAAGAAATTTTAAAAAGTATCTTTGGCTACTGAGTGGACCTCATTTAATCCCCAGAGCAGAAAGGATTCAGGCTCTGTTCTCTCACCACATGGCAATAAAATGAGAAATCAACACAAAGGTTTAAATGTAACAAGAACAAAATGTAGGTTCCTGGAGGAGAAGAAGAGGCAGCCTTAAAGGACTTGGGCAAAAAAGAGGAAAGCATGATGACAGATTAGTTAGAGGGTATGGAGGACAAGAGTGCATGTCGATGCTCCTAGCAGGAAGCCCGACCCCTGCTCAGAGGGGACTCCACGCACACTCTACAAGAAAAATAACAAAGCTCTTAGCTAAGGAGTTAGCACAAGAAGAGCAACATAATCTGAAGAATAATAGGAAGAGAGACATTATGAAATAAACCCAGAAGTTAATTAATTAAAAAATAACAAAGTCCACAGAAGAATTGAGAAGTGGAAGCAATAAAAAAAAAAAAAAATACAAATGAAATGAAACAACACAAAGCCTCTGGTCAGGATGGGAAAAGGGGAGGCATGAAAACACGGCCCTCAGCCTGTAAAGGCAGGGGGTCAGAGCTGCTAACACAAAGGAGATTAGATAGCATCAGAGCATATGATATAACCTATGCTGCTGAGCTTAAAATAATTACGAAATGGGCTTTTTAGTAAAATATAGAATATCCATGTTGATATCAAGGTAATATGCTTGAATAGACCAATAACCATGGAAGAAAATAAAAGGAAAAAACACAGAAAAGGAAGATATAAAATAATGAGACAAATTTATTTGCAGAAAATGCTTCTTGCCTAAAGGCCCAGGAGAAATCAGCTGGCAGTGTTAGCATTATTATGGAGGGCTCATCGACTCTACAAAATGACATCAAAATACCAGTCTTCTAATAGAGTAGAGCAAAGAGCAGCTAGAAAATATAATGGAGGGCAGGGGAGACCTGTTCACAGCAGCGACAAGAACAACAACAAAAATTGCCATGAAACATCTAGGAGTAAAGTTAACAGAAATCAAATATGGCCAAAGTGAAAATTAGAGGCCGTCTCCAGGGTTACAAAGGAGACGCATGGAGAGACATACCAAGTTCCTGGAAGGGAGAC
Source organism: Canis aureus (assembly GCF_053574225.1). Taxonomy (NCBI): domain Eukaryota; kingdom Metazoa; phylum Chordata; class Mammalia; order Carnivora; family Canidae; genus Canis; species Canis aureus. The sequence goes on along the minus strand of NC_135623.1, from coordinate 14,713,658 downwards.
GGGTGACTGTCATAAAGCTGTGAGTTCTCCCCCAATTAATAAATTTAATGAAGTTTATGTGAAAATTCTATGCTATTTTTTTTTAACTTGACGAGATGTTTCTAGAAGTTATTCAGAAGAAATATCAACAAGAACAGCCACTAAAAATTCAAAAGAAAGAACAAATTTGGGGGTTGATACTACCATCTATTTAAAATTATCATAATATTAAACTCTTTCATAATCTTACACTAAACTTTTTGATACTGATACAAAAATAAACAGACACTTAAAGGCATGGATAAAAGCTCTAGAAACATATTCTTAGCTTCATAAAAATTTAATAGATGTAATCTTGAAAATTCTGTTAGGACAACCAACCCATCGACTAAATTTGGAAGAATGTACTTCGATTCCCTATACCAAATAACAAATCAAAATAAATTCCAAAGGCGTTAAAAGCAAAACAGACTGAAAAGAAGCAAAACACAGAATATTTACTCAATCAGCATAAAAGCAAAGGAGAAACTATAGAAGAAAGCATTGATAGATCTGATATCACGGGAAATTTAAATTCTCTGACATTCAAACACACCCTGAAGAAAATTAAATGGCAGATGATAAACTATCAGGGAAGGCTTTTTATAGAACATAATACAGACAGGAGGGTTTTATGGAACACGAGGGGTAAAGCTTGTAAGAATACAAAGTGCTCCTAAGTCAGTAAGAAGATACGTGCTAATAAAAATCAAAGGCAATTCACAGATTTAAAAAAAATTCACATGAGCCAATAATTAAATTATAAAAAGGTTAACCCAACTGGTAATAAAAAGAGGCAAATTAAGAAATGAGATACCATTTTCACTTTTCAAACTGATGATGTTTTCTTTCCTTAATCAGCTAGTCTTTGTGAGAATAAAGCATGCCCTCTTACTTGCTGGTGGTGAACAGAGTGAAAAGAACTTTCTAGAGGGATGTTTGCCATTTTGGCATATTTCAACACTGGGATTTTGAGAATTCTGTTAAAACAACTGGTTGACTAAATTTGAGAGGATATAGTTAGATTCCCATAAAAAGCCTTCAAGATCACACGTATCCTTTAAATTGGCAATTCTACTCCAGATAGTCCAAGGTAACAGTCAGATGTGTATGCATACGTACGCATAACACACTGAGTTACTACTACACACCCTAGAGTGAAAAATCAGGAACAGTCTCAAGGTTCAATAATAGAGAATTAGTTATATAACTGTTTTACATAAATTTTAAATAACTATATGATAGACCATTTTGCAGCATTTAAAAATCCTATTGCAGAATAAAATAATGACAGAAATGCTCACAACGAACATTTCAATAAAAATATATATATTGTTTTTTTCAATAAAATATGCAAAAGATTAAGTCTAAGTGGATATAAAGGTTGGGGTGGGGGAGGAAATCCACCCCATCTTTCAGTGGTTCTTTCTGGGAGGTTTTCATTTTAATTCTCCACACAGCTATTTTGTCTTGCCTCTAAGTTTTCTTCTGCATTGAAAATGCAGGACGCTTATAATTAGAAAATCATGTTGGGTCAAGAATAAAGGGAGTGGGTAATAAATACTACAGTGCCTGGGCGGTGGTGTAGACAGCCTGGGGCGGTAGTGTAGACAGCTGGGGGCGGGGGTGGCTCTCACATCCCCCTCCCCCTACAGTGCCCCTCCTCCAGCATCCCCCTTCCCCGTGCTCCGCCCCCCCTGCAGCCCCCTCCCCCTGCCCCCTTCCCCTGCAGCCCCTCCACCATGCCCCACCCACTCCTCCCCCCTCAGCCCCCTTCCCAGTGCCTCGCCCCCGCCCCCCTGCAGCCCCATCCCCATGCCCTGCTCCTGCCCCTGCAGCCCCCTCCACCCCCCTTCTCCGTGCCCCGCCCCTCCAGCCCCCCTCCCCCGTGCCCCGCCTGCTTCTCCCCCTATAGCCCCCCTTCCCCGCCCTCCCGCAGCCCCTCTTCCCCGTGCCACGCCCTCCCCTCCCCCTGCAACCCCCTCCCCCGTTCCCTCCCCCTGCAGCCCCTCCCCACCCCCCCCCCCCCCCCCCGCCTGCCCGCCTGCCTGGGTACCTGTGTGGGAGCCCGAGAGTGAGCTGAGGAGCCGGGCGTGAGGGCTGTGGCCGTCGTGCACCTCGACCACGTCATTGAGCGCCGTGTGGAAGAAGGCGAATTGCCCGAACACCACTGCGGGGGTGGTGCGGGGCCTCAGGACCGAGCGGGTCCCCGCGACTTCATGCTGAGCCCCTGGGGGGCCTCCTGCCCGCCCAGCCTGCTCCCCGTTTTGTCGCCTGCCCCCCCCACCCCCGCGGCTCCGGCCGGGCTTTGCAACCCCATGGATGACCCAAGAGTTGGGGTCCCAGCCGTCCTGCTGTCCCCGTCGCCCTGCCCGGGGCCCCCTGCCGACCCCGGGCTGCCCCCCGCGGCCCCCGGGGCCCTCCTCACAGCTGCACCAACAGGGCGTCGGGGCATCTGCCCACGGGCACCCTGGTTGGGGACGGAACCCCGTTCCTGTCCCGGGAGCCCACGCCAGACGGCGGGGCCTGGGACACGACTGACGGGGGCTGGGGCCCCGCAGGAGCCCACAAACCTACACCTGGACATCCCAAGATGTCCCAGCCCTACCGTAGTCCTTGGGCACGGTGACAAAATAGAGGCAGATCTGTCCGCTGGTGTAGTTCTGGGGGTAGTTGGGAGACAAGACCACTCCATCTGAACCCACGTACTGTCCCCCACACGGGGCTGCAAGAGACATGACACGGGTGACCCCCTAAACCTCTCAACTGCCACCCTCTGCTCGGCCTACCCTGATGCTCCTGAGGGCCCCCTGGGGGTGTCAGCTCTGGCCCCCCAATTACTACCACCGGCCTCAGCCCCCGAGGACCGTGTCCCCCTAGGCAGCCAGTGTTGCATGGGGACAGAACCAAGGATCCCTGAGTGACCCCGCGGCCTTCTGTTCCCACCCATGATGCCCAGTCCAGGGGGGGTCGCCCTGAGAGCCAGCCCCCATCACCAGGGCAAAGGACCCTGGCTCCTCAACCTGGGTGGCCACCCAGCCCTGAGGGGTGCGTTGCTGCACCCATGCCTCTCGCCAGGGTCTGAGGCTCCACTGGACCCCGTGGCCTCCACTGCTCATGTTGGCTGCTCATGACACTCGCCAGGTCACCACCCTCTGGCAGATGAGGCGGGTCTACGTGAACGGGCACTGTGACTGCGGGACACGCCTGCTGGAGTCTGTCGCTCAGGGGGAGGCCCACGTCCCGCCCCCTCTGCACCCCCACCTGTGCACACAGGTCGGGGCTTGTTCCACGCAGGCTTCCCATCGGGCCCCAGGACACAGCTGAGGGTGGAGGTGCCCTGGACCTCGTAGCCCCCGTGGCAGTAGTAGGTGACGGAGGAGCCCAGCTTCAGGTCGGAACCCACTCGTGTGCCATTCTTGATGGAACCGGGATCAAAACAGGACTCCCGTGGGTTTTCTGGGAAAAAAAGAAACACACGTGCCCGCAGAGGACCGGTCAGGGTGGAGCTCCAGGGTGCAGCACCCAGAGGAGACCCTGACCTCAGGGAGCGTGGATCCCAGGGTTGGGATGAGTGGTCCTTCTCCCTTGAGGCCTGAAAACATGCCTAAATCTGGGGCTGGAGCTTGTCTGGAGGAGCGAGCTGTGGCTCAGCGCGGGGCTCTTCATCGCCCTGAACTCACTGCTCCCCAGGGAGGCCCCTGCTGTCCGCATGCAGCAGGTGTGAGCGCAGGCCAGGCCCCGGAAGGACGCTGGGAGCCCCACTGCCAGCCCTGCACCAGCCGAGGCCTGACCAGGCTCCAGGTTGTGCACTGGGCTACTGGGCGCTCACGAGTTCACGGAAACAGTGCTTTCCTTCTACTCGACTTCTGCGCCACGTGCGTCTTCCCATTTAGGCATCGCAGCAGTGCCCGGGGCACCCACTGCGTCCGTCTGCACTGGACGAGAGCAAACTTGGTGTTGCCTGAGCAACCAGGAGCAGGGGCCGGGCCCACGTGCATGGAGTGGCCTCCCTTCTTGTTAGCTGGAGATCCCAAGCCACTCTCGGGAGCCAGTGCTCCTTGGTCCCCAGTGCCGCTTCTCGGGGGTGGAGGGCACTCAGGACACAGGTGAGGCTGGGCAGCATCAGGGACATGCCACGGAGCACCAGGGGTGTGGGGCAGGGTCCTGGAGGTCGGGGCGCACAGAGGTGCTGGCCGCGTTGCGGGAGGACCCAGAATCCAGACGGTGGAGTTGGGATGGAACAAGCCAGAAGAAAAGGGAGCTCAGTTCAGAGGTGGCAGCTCAGTGTGAGGAAGCTCCTGGGGCTTCCTGGGTGCCGGGGCCTCTCGCAGGGCCCATCCTGGAGGCCGCCACCGAGGCGCTGGCTCTGCTGCCCATCTCCTGGGTTGGTGTGGCCCATGGTCCCGCCCGGCCTGGCCGCTCCGACCCCCGATGCCTCATGCGGCCCTGCTCGGTCTCTGCAGCTACAGGTGCCGTCGTGCCACATAAGCCACTGCGTGAAGACCCTTCTGGCAGAGGACCCCTCAGAGTCTCCGCGTGGGCCCGGCTGTGTGCTGCCTGCAGCCCTCCACCAAGTCCGTCTCCTCTCTAAGCCCACCGGCCCTGCCCGGAATACGATGGGCCACGGGGAGACCCACCCGAGAATCACAAGGACACAGGCACCGTTGCCGTCCTATACTCTATCTGTCCTTGCAGATGACAGCAGGTCAAAGCTAATTCGAAGTCCAGAGAAATCAAGGGACTCAGTGGACAAAGCTCCCGAGGGGCACAACTAGCCGTGGACCCCAGTAGCCATCTCCCGTCTTCATCCTTGAATAATGGAGACCAGACCGTATCGGGAGTGGCGAGGCAGCAGCTCAGATCCATGCTCCCCGGCCTGGCTGCAGAGACGACACTGTGCAGGCAGTGAGCCCTCTGTCTCACTCGGGGTAAAGCCCAAACCCTGATGGGCCTACGCGCCCTGCACCCTCTGTCCCCAGTCGCCCGACCGTCTCCGCCTCAGTTCCCGTCAGCCCTTGGCTAACTTGGCTCCGCCGACCACACTGGCCTCCGCACCCGCAATGCTCCTCCCTCCACGTGGCTCTTTCTCCTTCAGGATTTAACACCGTGTCTCCTTCTTAGAGATACTCCCTTGACCGGCTGTCTGAGGTTCTGACGTCCTGGCCCCGGCGCTCCCGGCCACCTCTCTGCACCGGCACCGACGCTGGCGCACGCACTCCGCGTTTACCCGGGTCTCCTCCATCTCCTCCTCTAGGATGTAGGTTCCATGAGATGGTTACCCGGCTTCATCCACCGCTCCAGCCCCGTACCCGGCACAGGGTAGGCACCCAGTAAGCGTCTCTAAGTGCGTAACTGTGTGACTCCTAGAAAGGCTGCTTAGGAGGAAGTACTCGGCTGAGATAATGCTCACTGGCCCTCCCTCCCTCCCTCCTTCCTTCCTCCTCCCTCCTCCTCGCGGTCTGCACATAGACATGATGGCTGGAGCTCCAGGCGCCATCTTGGATCCTGAGAGCCATGAAGACGGGAGGAGTGGGGGCAGGGGAAGGGTCACCTCACCATCCCTGGGGGACAATCTCTAGCTTTCTCTGATGGGAAGGAGAATAAACCTCTGCCTCATAGAAGAGGCTGTGCTTTTGGGTAACAGCGGGGCACAACTGTCCCAGAACCTTATACCATCAGAAACTCCTTTCTCCTCTTTGCTCTATGGCAGGAACTCCTACACTCGCTAATGCCACCTTCTCTTGAGCTAGTTTCCTAAACCTTGTCTTCCGTCCGGCAGAAATCTGTTATTCCTGAATCACAGCATGTGTCGCATTATCTTGGCAGGTTGGATAAGTGTGTTTCTTTATGGTGGATTCTGGACGCCTAAAGGATGGGGACCATCACCCACTGTCTTCATCACCCCGGCAATTAGCACGGAGCTCGGAACTAGAGGCGGCTCTGGTTGGCACGGAACGGAAACTTAATAAATGGATGCTGACTTGATTGGCTGAACACCTCAGGGCTTGGAAAACCCACAGTCATGTCGGTGATTCCTACTACAGGCTGCATTTCATAGTTACTCACCTGTCGGGGCAGGAGGAGCTCATGGCTCCAAGCATTATCACATTAATGAGAACGACAAGGGTAATGATAATGATGACGGCCCTGTACAGGGGAATATCACGCTAGGATTTTCAAAGTACCTTCCAATCTGTTATCTCATTTGTGCCTCACAGTAGCCTCTGCGGCAGGCAGGGCCAGGTGTGCTCCTGTTCAGGTGACAGATGAGAAATGTGGCGATCAGAGAGGCTAAACTTGAGTTTCCCAAGCTGTTCGGCTGGTAAGATGTAGAATTAAGACCAAAAGCAGGTCTTTAGTCCGTCAGACCAGAGCTCAGCTGTGAAGAATCAAACTATAACGACTGGAACGTCACCGTGATAATAATAAATAGAAACCGAGCCCTCCAAAATGACAACAGGAAAAGACCCAGCTTCTTCGTGCCCTAATCGATAAGTGACATTTCCAAACACAGCAAGACATCGAAAAATAGTAGTGATCGTCACACCCAAACAGTAATGAACTGGCTAAACAGGTGGGATCACAGCCATCCGCCAAAATACAAGCAGGCTTTAAGAAGAAACGCAGAAGTCGTTGACTACTGATGTGGAAAGATGATCAAGATCTGTCATTGGGCAAAAACCAAAACAAAGTAAAAACAAACCCACAGCGTGACTTCTGTTCACACAGCCCACAGTCTCACTGCCTGTTTTTTTTTAAATTTTATTTATTTATTCATGAGAGACAGAGAGAGAGAGAGAGAGAGACCACTGCCTCTTTCTTTTGTTTTGATAAAGTTTTATTGGAACACAGCCATGCCTATTTGTCTGAATACTGTCCACAGCTGTTTGGGCAGCACGACAGCAGAGTGGAGCGGGCAAGCCGCAGAGACCATCTGCCCTGCCAAGCCTGTTTACTGTCTGGTCCTTTTTAGAAAAAGTCTGCTAACCCTTGTTCTAGAATTTGCATTACTGTCTACTTATATAAAATAGCCGGAATGAGAGAACTTCAGGGGATGCCAGTGACGGTAGGTGTTAAGTCTTTAGAGTGTGTCTTACGTGCCTCGCGATTGCTTGAATTTTTCCAACAACCTGCGCTACTTTAAAAAAGGGCAAAAAATGAGGGTATTCCCATTTCGAATGTAAAAAACAAAGACCCAGGGCGGTGGCGGGTGGTGGGTGGTGGGTGGTGGTAGTGGGAACAGGTGTGGGAAGCTGGTTGTAATTCCTCGGCCCACAGTGTCACGTCCAAGGGCTCGGAAGGGAAAACACATACTTTTTAGTACCTTCTGGGAGAAACTGACCTTGGTCCTTCCTGAGTTATTTCAGATTCTCTAACACAGGCTTCAAACTCTTCATCTGAACTTCTTCAAACTCCCTCTGTCTGCGACACGGCCCCCAGCCCTGTGCTGGCCTGGCAGGCTTCTTCTCAACCCTGAGGCCTCCGTTGAAATGTCACCCTCTGGCTGAGGTCCTCGCCGTCACCCACGCCCTTCTGGAGTGGCCCCCCCCACCGTTCCTCGTTCTCATGGCGGCTTCCGCTTTTCTAACTTCCGCTTGTCACTCCGTGTCGGTCTCCTCTGTGTTGCCTCTTCCCCTCTCTCACCTTCGTGGTACCTCGGGATGGGGGCCACAACCTGGTGCTCACCACGGTGGCTTCCACGCCCGGGCATGGGCGTCCTAGCCTGTCCCTGCCCAGAAGGAGCCCCCACACCTGCTGTGAGATGACAACGAACGTCCCTCCCACACCCGCTCTTCTGACGTGGTTGGCTTGGAGAAAGACATGGAGTCTCTCCGGGACTCATCTTCAGTGACTGTACCCCCAAACCAGGATCCTCCTAATTCTATTTCCTTCTAGCAAAGGGGGAAGCTGACCCAGGTGGCTGAGTTCAGCTGAGGATGCCCCAGAGCACGGTCTTGCACAAGTCCACACGACATGACTGCGTTCAGAATCTTCTAGAAGGCTAGCCTAGAATGACTCTGACGCTGCAACTCCCTTCCAGCAGCCGCTGGGCAGAGACACTGACCGATTCGCCCATCACGGCCATCTAAGTAGCTGAGCCTCCCAGGGCTCATGGGTAGAGACGTCTGTCCATCTGGTTGTCGCGAGGATGTGAAGCCTGTGGAGGCAGGAGCTGCGTTTAGTTCCCTGCTTTGTTCTCAGCCCCTGTAACCCTGTCTGGTGGGGCTGCAGACCCTCTGGGGTTGGGAATTGGGACCCAAACTGGGAGGCAATTCGGAGTCCGGAGCGAGGCAGCCGTACGTGTCCTAGGGGAAGCAGCGAACGCGGATCTGCGGAGAGAGGACGATGCAGCAGGCCCGCAGGAAGCAGCAGGGAGGGTCCCAGCCTTTGACTTTCCCTTCCTGACTTTGATCCCTTGGACGTTTACACTTCCTGCCCTTGAGCGCGTGTAGTTTAAAAATACGTTCCCTTTCTGTGTTACGGTGCAGGGAGTATTTTTATGTGTGTTGTTAAAATATAGAACGCTTTTGAGCTTACGTTAGTCTGGCTGTTAATTTTCTTATAATAAAGTCTTTGTATGAAGTTGTTTGAACGCATTTTTTTTTGCATTTTTATAATAAATTACCCCCCCCTTTTTTGCTGAAGTTCGTCTGAGTGGGTTTCTCAATTTGAAACTAAATGCTGCCTGAGTCAGATATGACCACATGCTTTCTCCTTCCCACTTGGGAAAAACCACTAGTGGTATAAAGGCTGAAAATTACGAGACAGTACGCCACACTATTAACATGACCATCGTATGACCCAGTCTCCCAGTTCCGAGGAATAGAAGCCCATTTTTTAAATAAACCCAAAGTCAGCCTCCCTAGTGACTATACTTATAACACATCCTCAGGACATGGGGAAAGACCTCTGGTCGGAGGAGGGGCTGACCTCAGAGAGTGGTGCTCACTCTCCGTCCTTCCCCTTACCTCCCAGCCCAATTCCTTGAAACCTCAGCACTAGAGGAGCCCAGGATCTCCTTTGCCTCCCGATGGACGAGGCCAATTCTTCTCTTCCTAAGGCTGCACACCTGCCCCAGTGTGCTGGTCCCTAGAGGACATCCCAGGAACGCACTTGCAGAGCACGGGGTCTGAACCCTTTGCAACGGACCGGAGTCATCTATAGGACAGCCCCCCACCCCCCAGATGTTCACGTTACAAATATTTCACACTCATACCCAGGTGTGTGCAAACATCATGTCACCCCTGACATCTTCAGGAAACAGAAAAGAAAATGTACTGCCCTCTACTGGGCTAGGCCCGGGAGGAGGGCTCAGGACCCTTCTCTCTTCCTAAAAGAGCAGAACAAAGGAAACATCCACTTCTAGGAAAGAAGGCAATGGACGGAGACGGCGGGTCAAAGCGTGTGCCCAGTACCTCCTGGCGGTGGGCTCGTGCTGGGTGCTGTGCTGGGTGCTATGCCTGTTCACCACCCCCACGCCAGCCCTTTCATGCAGACGCTGTCCCTCTTTGATGGGCCGTTAGGGGTGCTCGGTGAGCGTAAGGGACTTGCTTCAGGTTAGCATGTGACGGAGGCCACTCCGTAAAGGCACTGAGCTTGGGGGGTTACCATCGAGGCCATGGGACCTGGCAGCTGAGCGGACCCGTTCCTGGAATCCAGGGACCTTGGGATGCGGGAAGGAGACCACGGGGCAAGGCCGAGGGTCCCTGGGCTCCACGGAGTGGGCCGCCTGGCCACAGCGGGGGTGGCTGGTATCAAGGAGTGCTCCCCCGGGAAGGACGGGAGGCTGCCTCAGGCCTCACCGGGCACCTCCCGCCCCAATGGGCATGTTGGGACGCTGGCCAAGAGGTGGGGGGACACGGCAGGCTCTCCCCTCGCCCAGGAGCTGGCCTCCGGCCGCCGCTTTGCTGGCTCAGATGCCCCCCCGGGGGGCCTTGTTCGCCCACCCCCTGTGCGGTCTTGGACCAACAGCTGAAAGCCGGAAGCGCTTCTCTGGGAAAGTGGCTCCAGCCTGTGGCTTCGTGGAGGGCACCGGGGGGCGGGTGGCTGCAGCCAGGATGCTGCGGGTGCAGTGGCATGTGTGCAGGGGCGACGAGCTAGGGCCCGTCATGAAGAGGCTGAAGGGGTGGTGCTGGGGTGGCATGTGGCATCTCCGGCAGGGAGAAGACCCCGCACTAGGCACACAGCTGTAACGGGATGCCAGGGGCAGGGACCTGAGGGTACATCTGTGGGCATGACAGGAGACAACCAGACGGCAGTGGGGCTGACGGTGGCTGACGGCGGGTTCCAGGGCTGGACCGCGCCTCTCTCAGAACTCCACGGGGTGACCGCGTCTGCTCCGAGAGCAGCACAGGTGGGAGGGCTCGGGGCAGGGGGCTTAGCGAATGGCAGGCGTCCGGGGCGAGAGAGGAGGATGGGAGGACCCATGATCCAGGCCGGCCCACGCGGGAGAGAGGATCACGGCAAGATGTGCTCTACTCTGAGCCCCGCGTGCCCCCTGGGGCGGGTGACCCACGATCCCGAGGGTGTCGACGTGTGGCCGTGACGTCTTGGGGCTGCGCCGGCGGCTGGCAGGTGCTAAGGCAGCGATCCTTGGAACGGGTGTTACCCGTGAGCGCGTGCGGGGTGCTCCCAGCAGGTGCCACAGGTGTTTAATTACGGGGCTCTTTAAAAGGTTGCTGAGGTCGATGCTCTGTGCATGGGGGACGTGAGCCAGAAACTTTTTAATTCTAACTGGTAATATGACCCCATTTGTCTACACAGGCTGAGGAGGCCTGAGTGAACCCGGGTCAGAGCACCAATTAACAAAATCCATCCCCTCTAGAGCGTCTGTAGAGTGTTTAGCACCTACTGGGCATCGTACCCACGCACATAGTGAGCACGCGTGAAATATCTTTTCACCCTAACCTTCTGCAACGTAATGATGATCACCCCATTTTACGGATGAGGGAAGGGCCCCGAGAGGTAATAACGTGCCAAGTGCACAAACGAAGGAAGCGGCGGAGCTAGGATCTGGGTAACGGCGCCTGGTTCGACGGGGAAGCGAAGGTCACCGAGGGGAGAGCCCGTCTCAGCCCCGCTCCGTGCAGGGCTCCCGACCGAGGGCTCCAACCCGCATGACGTCTGGGGCAGGGACCGGCCCACCGGCCGTTCATGATGAAGGGAAGGAGGTGTTGAGAGGCTAGGCAACTCGCCCCATGTGAGCCTGGGCCTCAGTTTACCTGACCGCCTGGGCTCCTGGCTCCTGTGTCCAGAAGTGGCCGTCCGGCGGAGCATGGCCCCTCCAGCCCTTCACAGTTTGAGGCTGGCTGCTTCGGGGCTCCCAGCCCCGACAGCCTGGCCGCGGGGTCCTCCCGGGATACACGAGGGCAGGCACCTGGTGCTCCCGCTGGCAGGAGTGCACCCCCGGGGAAGGGCCAGGAGAGGAGCCGTGACGCGGAGGGGCCGCAGGGCGTGGCCGGCCCCCTCCTCCCAGCCTGTGTGCTGTGCACCAGGGTGGGTGCCCTCCACGCCACCCCCCCGCACCCGCGCGGCCGCCCTGGGCCTACCTGTGTAGTCGATGACGAAGCCAGCGCTGCTCACGGAGGCGTCGCTGCGGAAGGCCAGGAAGAGGCTGTTGCTGCTGCTCTCGATGCGGCCGGGGAGCTGGGAGCCGTAGAAGCTTCCTATGAGCGGGCTGAGGGAGTCCCGCCCGTCGTAGATGTGCAGGAAGTCGTAGCCAGGCTCCAGGTTAAAGCTGCGGGGAACACCCCCCCCCCCCCCCACTGAGGTCAGAAAGGCTCGTGCTGGGCCTGAGGCTCAACCGGAGGTGGGCTCGGACGCCCTGGGCACGCTGTGGGAGGAGGGTGTGGGCCCCAGGGGCCTCCCAGGCGGGCCAGGAGATGGTAAGTGAGGCCCAGGGGCGGAGGGCACCAGCCTACAGTCAGTGCCTGGGAAGTCACAGCTGGAAACCTAACACCCTCTTCCTGGAAAAAAAATAAAAAATCAATAAAAATCTTAATTGAAACACATTTGTCATATAATATCGTGCAAACTTAAGGCGTGCGCCATGCCGATGGGCTATGCTTTATGTCGTGGCAGCTTGTCACTGGGCTGGAAGCTGGCCCTCTGTCACATCTCCCGTGGTCACCGCTTCTTTCCTGCGGCTGGAATAATCAAGACCAAGTCTCCCAGCGCCTTGGATGCTAGGACCTCATCCTGGGGTGTCGTCTGTATTCGCCACACTGTGCACGGAAGGGGAAGCGGGTTCTTGCCTGCGTATGGACTGGTCAGCAGGGCAGGGGCTCTCCTCCCCGCCCCAGACGGTCTTTATTCCGCACCTTCCTTTCCAGGAGGCAAAGAATCACCCAGGGAGCCATTGCCGGGCGGGAAGGGGTCTGTTCTCAGGAAGAATCTGGCTTCGCGTCCTTGCCCCGGAGCCCGTGCTCCGCTCTTCCCAGGTTCTCGTACCACCCTACACCGGGCACCCACAGGTGAGCCTCCTCAGCTATCCCCACCGTCACGTGGGAAAAAGATCGAATCCGAGAAATCAGCAAAGTTGAATGTGAGAATTGTTGATGGTCACTGATGCCACTGCACTGGCCTGGGGGACCACGACGGGGACGCCAGGATGGGGGTGGCTGTGCAGCCCGCGGAGCTCCGGGCCCTGCTGGTGGGTGGGGGAGTCTGCCCAGCCACTTGGCAAGTGGCTCCACACGGCCCTCCGGGTCTGAGCATGTGCCGGCCCCGCGGGGCGGCAGCTCCACTCTCAGCCACATCTCCAGAGGAGCCGCACGTGCCGGTCAAGGGCACAGACGTGAAAAGAGCAGAACGTGAGCTGAGCACAGATCCGGGCGGCACTGAGCCACGGGCTGGGTCCCCGGTTGCTCCACCCGGCTGGACCACGCTTTCCGCTGACACGTGGCAGAGAGCGACCCGCGATGCCTGCAGGACCAGGTGGGTGGGGGTCGGGGTCGGGTGGTGGAGCCAGACGTGTCCTCCTGCCTCCCCGGCACCCTCACGCCAGGGTCCGTCTTCTCGCTCCTGTAACGCAGCTTCCAGCACGTCCCAACTGCCCTCAGTCTGTCCCTATTTTCCTTCCGTTGTGCATTTTCTCTGTGTGCTCCCCGCGTGCCTGGCATGGCACAAGGAGCCTGGGACACAGGGCTGCGTCAGACGCCAGGTCTTCTGCAGTGACGGTGAGGCGAAGACAACAAAGTACAGTCTGTGCAGGAGGTGGTGAAACTTTCGGGGAGGCCCAGCTGGAGCCACGCTTGGGAGATGTGGAGACCCCCCAGGAGCCGCACAGGGAGGGAGACGGAAGTTGCCAGGAAGGGAGACGCAGAGGCAGAGTCACCAGGGCAGGCTGTGCCGTGGGAGCTCCGGTGGCTGGGGTCAGCGTGGGGGGCGGCCCGCGTGGAGGCGTGGGGGGCGGGCAGCGTGGCCTGGAAGCCAACCTTCTGACCTCGCAGGAGGAGGCGCCTTACGGATCTTAAACTAGGAGATCTGCTCACGTGTGGTCTGTTTTCAAGTCGAGGTGCAGCTCACACCCCGTGACGCCCGTGGCTCGTGAGTGTATCGCCCTGTCGGCCTCGACGCACACAGCAATACCGAGGACATCCTCCGCCCGGCGGTCCCCGTCCCAGGCCGTCCTCCCCCAGAAGGCCCCTCTGAACAGGTCTCTATCATCACAGATTGATTCTGTGGGTCTTAAGCTGTCGTATACGTGGAATCACATGTGGTGGAATGACGTCTGTGCGTCCGTTTCCGCCTAGCCTGGCGCGTTTGCGATCGGGCCTCGTTCTGAGCCAGCCGTTCATTCCTTCCCACGGCCGAGCAGCCCGTTACCATGTGTTCCAGGGGCAAGTGCGGTGGTTTTTCTGGCATTTTTGCACAAGATCCCTCCCGTGGCTGTAGCTCAAGCAGTGGCCGGCCCGGGAGGAAGGGGGTGGGGGCGCCAGGCTAAGTCTGTGGTGGTGACTCAGACAGGGAGTCCAAGGGCTGCGAGCAGCGCAGCAGGTGGGGCTGGAGGAGAGGGGAGGGTGCAGGCGCTGAAGGCTGCGCCCGCCTGGCTCACTGATGGCAGGGGCAGGGCAGGGGCAGGGCAGGGGTGCCAGGGCAGCACCCCGGCCCCCAGGGGGCTCGGTGAGAACCAGGCCACGCAGGAGGACAAGAGCCTGCAGCTCCCAACATTGTCCACTGTATGAGCGGAGGGGGCCCTGGAAGCAGAGCAGCCCCTCCAGGAAGGACGTGTGGCTGAAGAGAAAGGGCTTTGCTGGCGCCTGGCCCGGGAGGGAAGGGGGGCGTGGAAGGGAGGCTGTGAGTGACAGCAGCAGCTGGAGAACCCGAGGAGTGACTTCACGGAAGCCCAGGACAGAACACGGGGTAGGGACAGACCGAGTGACAGAGCGGAGCCCAGGTGGCCCGGAGGCTTCCCTACAAGCAGGCCCAGGGGTGAGCCGAGGTCTCATCCGAGGACTCGCCCGGAACTGGGAGGCAGAATCCAGGCAGCAGGTCTGAGAGGGAACAGGAGGGGAGAGCAGAGCCCAAGGGGACACGGGACACTGCTCTGAAGAGTCTTCCCATCTGGGGATCAAGGAGGCGGTGCAGGGGTGGATGGGGGCGGCTGAGGAGCACTCGCTGGGGGCGAGGGAAGGGGCTGCGGGAGAGCACAGTGGGGGGGACAGGATCCGCAAGGCCTGCCCCCTGAATCTCAATGTCTTCAGAGGCAGGAAAAGGAAAGAAAAGGAAGGAAGTATAATGGCCATGTCATCATTGATAAGGATCAGATAAGAGGGCACGTGGAGCTGCTGAACCTGCACGGGGCGCCCTGGAGGATCCCAGCAGGTGCCGCCCACAGACCTGCTCCGTCCTCCTCAGACTGTGCGCACCTGCTGCCTCCCTCCCCCCGCAGAGGGGCACAGGGGTACCTACGTGTTAAAGACCAGGGCGATGACGTAGTCGGGGGACACGGTCACTCTCCAGTCACACTCCTTGCCTGGCGGGTAGGGTTCTGGGTAATTCGGTGACAGGATGACTCCGGATGGTCCCGTCAGGTCTCCCCCGCAGGGCGCTGGGGACGGAAGATGACAAGGGTCAGGCACGGGCGCTGGCGGGGCACTGGCTCCAGAGAGGAGCGGTGGTGGGGGGACGCCCTGGGGTGGGGGGGTAGGCGTGAGGGTGGTGTCTGGGGCAGAGGGGGGCTGTCTGGGGCCGAGGGGCTGGTGCGCCCACCGAGGCCTCATCCCACCCCCATGAAGCAGGCAGGGAGGGCGCGGGCTGGAGGGACAGGGGGCCCCGCGCCCTTGGGGCACGTCCCTGCTCGGGCTGGGATCCCTGATGGTGACGCCGGGGCCCACGAAGCAAGGAAAGCCGCCTGGGGGAGGCCGGAGGACCCGTGCCCGGACAGCGGCCAAGGGCCAAGGCCTGACCCGACGGCACCACTGGCAGCAGAGCCGAGCGTGAGGCCCCACCTTGGGGTGGGTCGGGCCCTGAGGTCCCTAATGCGGTAGAGCGTGAGGGCCGAGGGCTCGGCACTAGCGGGCCTCTGGCCTCCGTGGGAAGCGTTCCCCAAGCACCACGTGGAGGCGCCAGGGACGCCGCAGGGGCCCTGCCTCTGTGTCCCAGGCCAGCACGGCCGAGCTCTGGCCCACCCTTCCTGCTTTTCAGCCCCGGAGGCCGGAGCTCAGGCTTCCTCCCCTCAAGTTACCAGGCAGGCAGGGAGTCCGGGGTTTCTGGACCGGCCCCCCAAGGTGCTCACAGACTGGGTCCCAGGCCCCCGCCCTGGCCCCCTTCCCCTCCCGATAGTTCCCTGGCACGGCCGTCCAGGTGTCTGCTTCCCACTCAGGACCCTGGCGTGGGCTTCACCGCCCTCCACCACCTGTGAGGTCAAGGCCTGGCCGGGCTCCCAGCTGCCTTGCCAGCTGCGGGGCTCCCTCTGCTCATGGCTGGTTGAGGATTCAGGGGCACCCAGAGGAAGGGAGGCCCCCCCTTCCTAGGCCCCGGCACCAGCGCGCAGGAAACCAGACCGCCTGGAGACCAGGCACTGTCCCAGCATCAGCCGGTCCCCTCAGCAGGTGCTCAGTGGGGTCGGGGGCGGGGGGGCAGGCCCGCAGGAACAGGAAGTTTGGTCTCGATCCTAATCCAGGGTGCCTGCCCCACACCCTCGGTCGTGTCCTGTCCTCTCCCTTCTGTGGGTCAGACCCAGAGGTGGGGCTGGTGCACACGGCATTCGCCGCGAGCCACGCGGTCCCAGTGCTTTGCAGCACAGCTGCCTTCCATGCTCGGAGCAGCCCGAAGCCCAGGTACCGCCAGCGTCGCTCCTCCCTGGGGGCCGTATGCCCTTTGTCTAAGGCCACACCTGAGAACGCAGCTCAGGTGTTGAGCGCAGCGCCCGTCACGGGGACGGCGCCCCACAAATGCTTGTTCTCTCCCCGGGCTCCCTCCCGGTAACAAGGGGGCACCCAGGCCGCCGCGGCAGGCTGCCAAGGGAGCTGGAAAGCAGGGGTCTGTCCCTGGGATTTCCAGACTCTTCGAGAGGGAGACAAAGATGTTCATTTTGTTGCCCAAAGAACATTCCCCAAGCTGAGTCTAGAAGGCGGGTAATGAAGCTGAATTAACCTCTTTGCCCCGCTCGGCGCACCCTGATGGCTCTCAACAGCTCACACAGCGCGGCCCCCCTCCACCTGCGACGCTCTGGCCTCAGGACCTGCTTTTCTGTAAGAGAAGCCTGAGGATTCACAGCCCCGTGGAGCACTAAAGCTGGACAGGGCCTCACAGGCCACCTGGGTCCCTCCTGGGCCTCACGGGGTCCTACCGCCCAGACGGGATTTGGGCCCAGGAGACAGGGGGAGTCCAGAAGCTTGAGGGAGGAAAACAAAGAAAAGAAGGAGGAAGAGGGAGGAGGGAGAAGGAAGGAGGGAGAAATGGGGGGGGGGGGGAGCCGAGAAATTAGTATTTCTGAGACCTGGGTGAGATGTGTCCTCACCCCACGATGCCGCCAGAAGCATATTTACTGTTACTTTACAGAGAGGAAACTGAGGCCCAGAGTGACACAGCAGTTCCTCCAAGGCCACGGAACCAGCTGATGGTAGAGCTGGGCTCTGGGCCCCGACGGCCTGCCTCAGTCACCCCATGTCCTCCCTATATGCTCCGTGGAGCTGGGATGGGAGCTGACTCTGGAAGCTGGGCCTGCACCCCCGTGTGCACCCCCGTGTGCACCTCCCGTGTGCTGCAGGTCCTCCAGCCCCAGTACTGGCCTGGCGACTCCCGGCCGCCCCTGAGACACGATGGCGTCTCTCCTTCAGGGCCGGGCCTCAGAGCTGGGCTGGCAAAGGCCAGGCCCTGGATGCCAGGGCAGAGTCTCCCCTGAGCCTGCGTGGGAAAGCGCGTGGGACCCCAGGGTGGAGACCGTGGGGCTACATCTTGGGAGCCCCCACCCCCGCCCGGGCACAGGAGCCAGCATGGAGGCTTTGCTTTATGCTGATGCGGGTGGGAATCTCGGCTCTGCCTTGCCCTAGCGCTGTGATTTGGGCAAAAGATCCAAATACATCAAAGACTTGGTTTCCTGAAATGTAAAATGAGGGAACGGGGCTCATGTCAGAGCTGCAGGGCGGGTTAAGTGAGGTTGTGCAAGGGAACATCTCTCGTCTGCAGCGAGCTCAGGGTTGGGACGTGTGGGTCGACTGCTTCTAACACCCGCCGCTGACACAGGAGATGAACGCATTTAGTCCTGGGGCCCCGGGTGGCTCAGCGATTGAGCATCTGCCTTCAGCTCAGGGCGTGACCCCAGGGTCCGAGATCGAGTCCCACATCGGGCTCTCCGCATGGAGCCTGCTTCTCCCTCTGCCTGTGTCTCTGCCTCTCTCTCTGTCTCTCTCATGAATAAATAAATAAAATCTTAAAAAAAATATACACTCAGCACTTCGCCTGAGAAAAAGGCAGTGAGCACCTGGAACGTTTCTATTTTTCTCTCTTTCTGGCCATCCTCTCCCCAACCCTGTAAGTCCCCTGCCCCTCTCAGGGTCAAGCAGCTGGGAGCACAATGATTCACACCCTCACCCCTACAAGCTACTTGACCCTGGGCAAGTCACAGAGCTTCCATTTCTTCATGGGTCAGTTGGGGAGATTTTAAGAGTAAGGACAGACCTAGAGATCTAACACCTAGGAAACCAGTAACTTCCTTGAGAACACAAAGGGCAAGGACCTGAGCCTATGGATGCCCCTCTAGTGCTTTAGGTAACAGAAGGGGCATTTCGGACTTTCCTACCCTCGCTGACCCTCCCTCCTCCTTTCGACCTATGCAGCCTGAGCCAGGGAGGAAAGAGGCAGACATGCCCGGCTCAGAAATTCTGAGGACCATTTTGGAGAGTGAAGAATTTGTTGTCGGGGAGACTAAGTGTGAGTGTGTGGATGTGAGGGTGTGTGCATGTGCACGTATGCCCGCAAAGCAGAATAACCGTTGGGTCTCTTGCCACTTCCAGCTGCTGCAATTCTCGTGGCCAGCCCGCAGGTGCAGCGGCCACGACCGCCGCAGGGTGTGGAACACGCGAGTGCCGAGACGACAGGGCAGGGTCCGTACCGATGCACGTCGGGGGGCTGGGCTGCCAGAAGAACCTGTTCTCGATCTTCACACAGCTGATCTCCGCGCTCCCTTGGAGGGCGTAGCCAGGGTCGCACTGGAACACCGTGGAGTCTCCGGCTTCCCAGCTGTCACCGCTCCGGCTCCCGTTCTGGGGGACCCCGGGGTCGTTGCAGGATGTTGCTGTAGACACTGGGATGAGAGAACAGAAGAATAAGTGGGTCACCTGGAAGTGTGCCAGACCACAGGGCTCCTGGCTCTTCCCCCTCCCTGCAGCCACCGTCTCTGTCGCCGCCCGCCCATGTCGCCGGCAGAAGCAGCAGTCCCACTGTGTCCTCATCCCCATTCCTGTCACTGCCTCGGCCACCAGTGGGCCACCATCTACCCTACCAGAACCTTCACCGTCACCAGCATCCACCTGCCACGAGACGCCACGAGTTGGCTGTGATTGCACAGCTGTGATCGTAAAAGGACGTGAACTCAGTTCACTTTCACAATCACGCCTCGTGGGATGGACAAGCGCAGAGGGAATGATCTGCCGGTGGGCTGGGAGCCGGTGAAGACCCCGCCTCTTGTGCTGCAAATGTGGAACAGCTCATCACGCTAAGACTCGAGGAAAGGCTGATGTTTGTGGCAAGCGACAGATCAAAGTGAACGTGTTAAACATTCAGGAAACGCGCGAATGTGGGAGACGGGCGCAGTCTGACACCTGACTCGGGGTAAGACGGACCAGGTGCTTGGAAAGTGAATGTGGTACGAGCGGCGGGCGGAAGGCGCTAGTGACTAGAAGAAAGGCGAGGGAGTGGACGCGCAGGTGCATCGTGAGCCAAGGAGAGGACGGAGGGGAGAGTCCGGGGGAAGGACTCAAGTCTCTGTTGGGACTGTGGCCCCAGTGACACGAGGCCCCCGAGGCCAAGGGATCTGTGATGTTCATCGGCTAGGAGAGTCCGTTCCATCCTCCTCCCCACAATTTTGCGAAAAAAAGCAGGCGCGAGACCAAGTGAACGTACCGCGGGCGGAACGTGACATTCACATTAGTTCTTTTTTTTTTTTATTTTTTTATTTATGATTGTCACAGAGAGAGAGAGAGAGGCAGAGACATAGACAGAGGGAGAAGCAGGCTCCATGCACCGGGAGCCCGATGTGGGATTTGATCCCGGGTCTCCAGGATCGCGCCCTGGGCCAAAGGCAGGTGCCAAACCGCTGCGCCACCCAGGGATCCCATTCACGTTAGTTCTTGAGTGAAAACAGGAAGCCTCAGATCTCTGTGAGATGTCAGCCTCCTCAGCCTCTAGATCAGGGTGGACCCTCGCTCCTTTCTGCTCTGGGACGGCCACCGTGGAAAAGCTCGAGAAGCCCCAGCCCCCGGGCAACCGTACACACGAATGCCACCAACCGTAGGAGCTGGGGCCGTGCGAACACGTCTGGAGTCAGTACATGGGGCCTCGGAGCCGATGACGATATATGGCCGAGCAGGTCCCATCCACTCTCTTCCTGCTCTTGTATGTGAAGTCTTATTAGGGCACGGGCATGCTCATCTGCTTACGCTCCGGCCCCATTTGTAGAATCTTCCACCACAGCTCGCTCACGTCCCCCTGTGTCCCCCGGGGCCTTGGCACCTGCTGGCCCTCCCGCCGGGGACGACGGCGCCCCGGTTCTTCCTAAGCCGGCCCCACAGCCCCTCCCCGGGCAGGCTTCCTGGATCACCTTCTTCTGGGCTCACTCCTTGACCTCTTTCCACCGCGTTCCACCTGTCATGGGACCCGGTTTTGGTCTGTAATGCGCCTGCTCGTCCGTTGGCCTGTTTATCGTGTATCACTGGTGCGTCTCTGCGGGAGCAACGACTCGGCTGCTGTGCTTCTGACCGTATCCCCGGGGCCGAGGACGTTCCCCGGCACGCAGCCACGCTCCATAAATATTTGTCGAATGAGTAAATACATGCAGGAGTCATCACCATCTGACACCTCCTGAATTTATTTAGAAAGTCAAGGAAGAATCAATCTTCTTCCTTCCCAATTAGAAACAGGCTCGGCGTTCATCCCCGGCTCCGCGGTGCACCGCACGCATGTAGATGAGTCTCTGGGAGGAAAGCGGCCCACGGCTCTGACCGTCCCCAGGAGGCCGCGGGGGGCGATGACGAAGAGCCCAGGCCTGGGAGTCAGACGCGGGGTGTTGAGCCAGCTCCGCCGCTTACTAACTAGAGGACCGTGCACGCGAAGCCGCCCTGGCCTCCGAGCCCACGTCGGCAGCACGGGTTGGCCCCCGGCTCTCAGGCTTCTGGTCAATTATAGCAGGTGCTGAGCGAGGCGCTGGCTCGACGGGGGGGGGGGGGGGGGGGGGCAGCGACCCTGCGTCCCTCTCCTCCCGTGTCCCCCCCCGCCCCCCGTCCCCACCTTCACTAATGCGCCTGAATCTGTGCTGCTGGGCAAAGCCCCGGGGACGCGCTGGGTCCACGTGGTTCCGACAGGGTGTCGGCTGTTGCGCAGTCGTGTTTGCCTGGACAGCCGGGCCCGCGCTAAGCGGCCCTGGCATTTCTGCACAATCCCGTCAGACACACGCCATCCGGAGAACGTGGGGGAGCCACTCGGCCGTCCCCGGAGTGGTCCTGGTATTTGCCGACTCACGACAGCAACGGGGAGGGTGACCTTTCCCAAACCTCAGTTATCCCTGGCCGGCCGCCCCGGAGCTGGGCCAGGCGGCGTGGCCCGCTGCCCTCTCTGTGGGCCCGCGCGGTGCTCAGGATGCCGTGTGTTGGAGAAGACCACCCGCTCACGGGTACCGCTGTCCCAGAGCAGGGAGTGAGCACCTGCTGCATGCACACGCCGCGGAGGAGCCGGTGGGCAGGACGTGGCCCTGCCTCCCGAGGAGCCGCCTGCAGAGGAGCAAGTAGGCGGGCACCATCGACACACGGCAGGCTGTCTGCAGCGGACAACGTGCC
Source organism: Canis aureus (assembly GCF_053574225.1). Taxonomy (NCBI): domain Eukaryota; kingdom Metazoa; phylum Chordata; class Mammalia; order Carnivora; family Canidae; genus Canis; species Canis aureus. The sequence continues at coordinate 14,692,140 of NC_135623.1, read as the reverse complement.
GGAACCAAAGGCGGCCTGTGCTTGGGGAGTCACAGGCTGCGGCAGCTGGTTCTGAGTGGGGACACGAGGAGGCGACATCTGCAGGACCCTTGGGGATGACACACCGCCGCAGGCTAGGCCGTGTTGAGGAAGCGGCCCCAGGGGCTGTCCCGCAGGGCCACCGGCGGCGGGAGGTCACGTCACGCAAATCTGCATTAAGAGCGGTGGTTTTGTTCTCCTTTTGTTTTTTAAGCCATGCCCACTGGCTTGGGGACAGCCCGAGAAAGCCCACATCGGCTTGTTGCTCACACTGGTTCCCCCAGAGAGCGGAGTCAGCTGCCCGTCCAGCCTCCCGCTCTCCCAGCTGCTGGGCTACTTCACGGCTTATCGCAGCGGCCTCCACAGTCGGCCCCGGAATGTGCCAGGAGTCTCTGGAGGCGGCCTCGGCAGAGGTCACCGGTGGTCAGCCTTGTGCGGGACCGCAACCTGTAGCCGACGGCTTCTGAGTCCCCCGCCAACCAGCGTGCCCAGGGCTCGCAGGGCCCCCGGGTCTCCTTGCTCTGGGCCCCTCTCGGTGTTCCCCGGTCATGCACGTTCTCCTCCGGCGATGTCAGCGACCAGCGCCTGGGGCTCCGGGCACAGATGCCGGGACATGCTTGCCTAAACGACACCCTGTTGCCCCGGGTGGGACCTAATCCTGGGGGAGACTGTCTGTGGGCCGCGGTGCCGGGACGTCGGGGAACGAGAACTCCGCAAGCAGCTACTCCCTGGCAGCCGGGGAGCCCGCGAAGGCTTGGTCGGGCAGGCGGACGGCCAGGAGGAACAGGATCCTGGAGACCCCCCACAGCCCGCCGATGGTGAGCACCCGTCCCGGGCAGGGCATGCGGCCGCGCAGGAGCTGGAGCGGGGTGGCCACCTTGCAGCCCAGCCGGTGCCGCACACGTGAGCCGACCCGGCCACGAGGGGACACCGTGGAGACCAGGCCGGGCTCGGGCCCGCTCGGGCCTGCTCTGCAATCGCCACGGCAACACACCACGTGCACGTGGGGAGGGGACATGCTGATGATGGCAGCTGCTGCACGAGCGACATCCGCCCCCACCCAGAGTGGCTTGAGCCAGGCGGCGGGTGACAGGGGGTGATGGGGGGTACTGGGAGGAGACGTCCTTTCAGCGGTCACGTCCACTCCTCCTGCAGCTCTGAGCTCGGGTACTGTGTTTTCTGGAACGTCTTTCTCCCTTGATGCTCCAAGGTGAGCATCAGCGTCTACGGTTCTCCCTCCAGATACTCACCAACCTGCGGTCGTGCCCGTTGAGCCGCCCGGCGGCCCTGCACAGCGGGCTCAGCACAGATGTCTGAGCAAGTGCTCAGCGACAGGTCCCTGCGAGTGGAGGCTGGAGGGGAGGAGGGGCTGGGGGTGCAGTCAGGCTCCCGCACGGCCAGGGGGCAGGGGCCAGGGGGGCAGGGTGCAAGGGGCACAGGGTGCAGGGGGCCGGGAGGCGAGCACCCACCTGAGAAGCGGATGGCAAAGCCCTGCTTGCTGGTGAAGAAGTCGGTGCTGAACTGCAGGACAACGGAGCTGAAGGTGCTGTGGAGGTCCCGGGGCAGCGCCGCCCCGCTGAGCTCCTTGAGCAGCACCCCGCTCTCCACCGGCCCGTCCCAGATGCGCAGCACGTCATGCACCTCCTCCGTGTCGAACACCAGGAAGTGGAGCCTGCGCGGGAGAGAGGGAGGCGGTTGGCGGCACGTCTCGACGGGGAGCTCCCCCACGCCCGGCGCGGTCCGGGCTCCACTCCCCAGGTCGCGAGGGGGTCGGCGGGCCGTGCGTGTCCACAAACGGGGAGGAGGGGGCCCAGACCTGCTGCCCCGACGGGGGCAAGGCCTTCTGAGGATGCCACCTGGGAGAGGACGGTTACCCCAGGTGACAGAGGCCTCCTGAAGCCCGACAACAAGACAACCAGCAAGTGTGATTAAAAGGGGGGCCAGAGGCCTCAGCAGACCCCTCGGCCAGGACACAGAAGCGGGGAGCAAGCCGGTGTTGGTCCAGACCATGTGGTGTCAGTCGGCGCTAAGAGGAAATGGGCTAAACACGCGCGACGAGGGCCCCGGTTGGCTCAGCCTCCAGCCCAGGGTGTGACCCCGGGGTCCCGGGATCCAGTCTCCCCGCAGGGAGCCTGCTTCTTCCTCTGCCTGGGTCTCTGCCTCTCTCGTAAATAGGTAAATAAAATCTTTAAAAATAAAATAAAATCCTTAAAAAAAATCTCTTTAAATCATAAAAGTAAGACATGCTCAAGGTAGAAAAGACAAACAACATACAGAAGTACTGAAATTCTTTAAAACGTCTCTCTTACCCAAACCAATCTGTTCTCCAAAGCCTTTTACCTGGGATCAGCCTCAGTGCACATCCTTGCACACTTCCCTCCGGTGTGCACACATGCACACACGCACCCCCCGCCACCAACCGTATTTTACATATTTGTTTTTTTCAAATTTATTTGAGATAGAGCCTGATGTGGGGCTTGATACCAGGATCCTGGGATCATGACCTGGGCTGAAGGCAGACGCTTAACCAACTGAGCCACCCAGGGGCCCCTATTTTACATAATTTTATGTCCCTTTCTTCACTTATGGTTGTTATGGACATAAGACGTATACTTCATTTTTTTTTTCCTAGAAAAATGGACATCGTTCTATTTCACTTATGGGAGTCTCCCATAAGACTGCAAGGAGTCATCCCTCAGCATGAACCTCTGCACATTTTCTTTAATATTTCAGTTGACTGTAGGGAGAGCTTTTGGGGGGAGAGAGGTACACACTTAACCATGTTGGGTAAATGTTTCTAGATTATTCTCTTAAGTGACTGTGTCTGTTTATAGCCCCACTAAACAGGATCAGTGTGACTCTTCTCCCTCGAGGTCACCTCATCCACGTCAGATATTATGATGTTATAAATATATCCCATATTAAAATACCTGCCCATCTGCTGGACCAAAATGGAATCTCACCAGTGTGTTTAAGTGCAGATCATTTAGTTACATTGCGTATCTTTGCATATGATTTATTGGCCACTTCCATATTTTTTTAAAGATTTATTTATTTATTTATTTATTTATTTATTTATTTATTTATTTATGATAGACATAGAGCGAGCGAGAGAGAGAGAAGCAGAGACACAGGAGGAGGGAGAAGCAGGCTCCATGCAGGGAGCCCCACGTGGGATTCGATCCCGGGACTCCAGGATCGTGCCCTGGGCCAAAGGCAGGCGCCAAACCGCTGAGCCGCCCAGGGATCCCCTCCTCCCCCTTTTTAAATTTTTTTTTATTTTTATTTTTTAAAAATTTTTTTATTTATTTTTATTTATGATAGTCACAGAGAGAGAGAGAGAGAGAGAGGCAGAGACATAGGCAGAGGGAGAAGCAGGCTCCATGCACTGGGAGCCCGTTGTGGGATTCGATCCCGGGTCTCCAGGATCGTGCCCTGGGCCAAAGGCAGGCGCCAAACTGCTGCGCCACCCAGGGATCCCCCCCCCTTTTTTTTAAAGATTTATTCACTTCCGTATTTTCATAGCCTTTACCCATCTTAATTGGGTTGTCTTTTAGAATTCTGTTTACAGTTAATTACAAATCTAGGATGATTTTGATTTATTACTTTCATATATTTTGAGTTCTCTTTTATATATTGCTAATATTTTCTTTTTTTTATAAATTTATTTTTTATTGGTGTTCAATTTGCTGACATATAGAATAACACCCAGTGCTCATCCCATCAAGTTTCCAAGATCTATGAAGAACTTATCAAACTCAACAGCAAAGAAACAAGCAATCCGATCATGAAATGGGCAAAAGACATGAACAGAAATCTCACAGAGGAAGACCTAGACATGGCCAACACGCACATGAGAACATGCTCTGCATCACTTTTTTTTTTTTTTTTGCTAATATTTTCTCTAAGCATCTGGTGTCTTTTTAAATTTTGTTTATAGGTGTATTTTGGTGGGAGACTTATTCCTTTTTTTTAAAGATTTTATTTATTTATTCATGAGAGACACAGAGAGAGAGAGAGGCAGAGACACAGGCAGAGGGAGAAGCAGGCTCCATGCAGGGAGCCCGACTCGGGACTCGAACTTGGGTCTCCAGGATCATGCCCTGGGCTGAAGGCGGCGTTAAACCTGAGCCACCTGGGCTGCCCATTTTCTTAAAAAAAAATATTTATTTATTTATTTTGGGGGGAGAGGGGTGGAGGCAGTGGGAGAGACTCCCCCAAGCAGACTCCCCACTGAGTGCAGAGCCAGGCATGGGGCTCGATCCCAGGACCCTGAGGTCACGACCTGAGCAGAAACCAAGAGTCGGTCACTTACTGCCTGAGACCCCCAGGTGCACCCGGACCTACTAATTTTGTGTAATCGGATATGGTCATCTTTTCCTGGAGGGATACTGGGCATCATGTTCTGCTTGGGCAAACCCTCTTCTTCCCACAATGATTACGAAGCCAAATGTCACTATGTCCCTAAACTTCGTTAGTTCTATCATTTGAGGTTTATAGGCTCACGGCTTTCAAATGGACACCCAACTGCCCCAGCACGTGTCCGGGTGGCCTCGTCGAGGTCCTGACTATCAGAAGGCCCTGATCGCTGGCTCCTGGGCAGCTCCTGTGTCCACACTCCGTGTGTTCCCCTGTCTACTCCCTGTGTCCTCAGCGAGAGGATGATTTTCACGAGTGGGAGACCAGGTGTTCACTCCGGGAGCCTCCGTGCCTACAACGTGCCCCAGCACTCGGGATGGGGCTCATGGCCCCGGGGGACTGAAGACCCCTGTCACCGAGTAATCCAGGTGTAATCCGGACTCCCCGCGTGGTTTTGAAGAGTCGTCTGGGTCATGAGCCTGATTCTAGACGGTTCTCCTTCAGTTCCAGGGTTCCTTCCTTTGTCTCAAGTGATGCGACTTGTGCCGCACACATGCCTCCGCAGCTTACAAAGGGCAAATCTTACAAAGGGCAAATTCCCCTTCATGCCCCCCCACTTCAAATTTCTTAGCTATTTTCCCAAATTTATCCTTTGAGATGAACTTTACAGTTAACAAGTTCCAAAACAATACCATTGATATTTTGATGTGTGATTGGAATCGCACACATGTGTGGACTCATCTGGGCAAACGGATTGATTACCTTTACGTCGTCTTCCCCAGCCGGGAACACGGGACATATCTTAATCTCTTTAGGGCTCTTCATGCACCTTGGGAAAGCTTCATGGTTTTCTTCTTTGTTACCTTTTTTCCTCTTGAATACTTCTTATTTCTTTTTTTTTATTCCAACGTGAATGAGATTTAATTTTTCATTACGTACTTATTGTCGGATATGCGCGTGCGTTTTTAATTTTCAGTTACTAGTTGGTTTTAATAGGATTCACGTGAAATCTCCTGGATTTCCTGAGCAAATCCTTTCATAGATACAGGTGGAGGACTGGAGTCCCTGTGGGTGAATAACTGAAAGAATGAGTGAATGAATCCACGGACGAATGAAGGAAATCCCAGGAGGAGCAGCCTGACGGAAAGCTGCGAGGAGAGAGTAGGAGACCCAGTGGAGACGAAGGGAAACCTGTTTATATGGCACAGCGTGTAGGACGTGCCCTTGCGTGGTCCTGCTTTGCCCCGTGAGCATCTTGATGTTGTAGGTGGCATCAGCCCATCTTTACAGATGAGAACACGGAGGTTCCGAGGGGCTGAACGACTGGTCCAAGGTCAAGGGCTGGTTTGAGAGCAAGCCAGGTACGTTATATGCACGAGGTCAGGTCTGACCTCGGAGCTCCCGCTCTGTCCCGCCCCTTGGGAGGAGGAGGCTGGCTGGGGGCCCCAGCAGTTATCACCTTGCCGTGCGAGTCGTACACACGGTTAAAGGGCTGACCTTCCAGGCCGTGAATTAAAAATGCCAGGTGCTTGCATTCGGCTTAGCTGACCGCATGATCAGATTAAAGTCCAAGGCCCGGCAGTGACAAGGTCTAGGGGGTGAGAGGAGGGGCCCACGGTCCTCCGCGGGCAGCGGGAAGCACCTTGGCGAAGGCCAGAGGCCGCGGCACCAGGCCACTCACCGCAGTCACTTGTTTGAACAGCTCCCTGGGGGGGCTGCGGGGACGACAGGGAAGAGGACAGACTGGGTGTCGTTTTCCAGTTGTTTCTGGACATGGGCAAGACTCCCTCACACGGAAACCCCTGGAAAACCGATCCCAGCAAGTGAAAGGGCCCTGGGTCCTCCCGACCGACCGTCGCCGCCCCACGAACACGACGGGTGGGACCCAGACACAAGTCCTGTGCGGATCTCTACATCGGGGCAAAACCATACGTGAATGAACAGCTGCTGCAGGGGGAAGGGGGTCCAAAATCACGCCTGACCCCAGATGAGACTGCAGCCCAAATTATCCTCAGTGACACTGGAAACGACAATAAGAAAATAATACTTGTCTTATAAAGTGCCCCCTTCTGAGTCACGGGGCTGCAAACCAAGAATTAAACCACGATCGTAATAGCAGACAATCATAATTACAGCATCCTGCCACCCTAAGAGCTCAAACGGAGAAGACGGACCAGAGCCCAGAGTAAGCACTGGTGTCTGGAGCTAAAGGAGACGCTCTCCTTCCCTGGGGCAGCCGGTGCTCCGTAGAAAAGATACTCTCTTGTCACTTCCACGAGCAAGAGAACAAACCTGAGCTCCAGGTCACTGAGGTCACCGTGGTGACGGCGCTTGGGGAGGCCGGGGCAGGCGCACATGCAGGACGTAGGATACAGCCTTGGTACCAGCCTTCCTCGGCAGGTGGCCTTGCACCGGGTTCTTTCTCATCATGGGCACCTTATAAACGAAGGCTCCGTGACTGCCTGTCGGCAGCCGAACCCGCCCTGGAGGTCTCAGGGATTCTAGGGGGGGCACATGGGTCTTTATTCTTCCCGGAGGAAATGTCCATAAAAAGAAAGGTTCATGCCTCCTGGAGAGGCTGCATGACCCAGAGGGAGAAACAGAGGCCATGGAGCCAGAGACCCAGCTCAGGTCTGGTTCTGTGATTTCTCCCCCAGGAGACCCTGACGGAGGTCCTTCCACGGCTGTCCGCGTCTTACACTTACGACAGATGTCACTCTACCGTTTTGTTGTTAGGCTTCTTATTGCATAAAGATCTGTGACTGTTGGCATTATTAAGGCCATGGGCACTTTTTCCATGAAATAACCCGCCCATCCCTGGCGGCTGTTGGCGTTCCTCAGCCCGCCCTGCATCACCCCAATCTCCGTGCGTGTCCTCACCTCTCTATGTACAAAATCTCCCTCGGCTTCCCTTGTGTAAGGATTCATGTGATTGCATTTAGGGTCCACTCAGGGAATCCACGTTAATCTCCCTATCTCTGGGGCCTTGATTTAATCACAGCTGCAAAGATCCTTTTTCCAAATAAGCTAACGTTTACAGGCTCCGGTCATTAAAACCTGATGTTTTTGGGGGCCATCAGTCAGCCCACTGCAACGTCTCCGAGAGTTTTTCCAAGAAGCCCGAGTGGCAATTTCCTGGGGCTTTTGTGCATATTATATCCTGGCTCCATCAACGATTCTTGGGTGTCACAAACACCACCGGTCTCGGCTTTTGAGGTTATGGAGAAGAGATTTTAAGAGGCTTGGACCTGGTGTGGTGCTGGTTTCTGGTAAATGAGCACGTGGATTGAGGGGGACTGGCTGTATGCTTACCTGGGGAGGGTGTTTTGCCAAAGGGTGTTGGGGATCTTTCAGTATCCTTGGAACGGATCCATTTTTCATCAAGTTGTCATCTAATCCATTTTGGCTGGAGCTCTGTGCATCTGGTCAACCCACCAAGGACGCCCCAGCCCCTCTCCGCCCCTCCGCCCCTTCTGCTCTTCTCCACCTGTGCTTCCTGGTGGCGACTGTGACTCCCACACTCGGTAACTTCTCCTTCGTCATTTCCACACCCGCAGACTTGTTCTCTGCAGTCGCAGCCCTCCAGCTTGCCTCTTCATCTCAGTGCTGTTATTTCTTACAACGCAGGTGCTGCCCTCGTAGATCTGGCCTACCGTGGAGTCGGCTGCTTTTCCTTCTTTCCTCACCTCCATCACCGCTGCTCTGGCTCAGGATCTCCCCTCCCCGGTCCACCATCTATCCTTCTGCTACCCATCATCCCTCTTCCTTACATTTAAATGACAATATTATCCATTCTCATCCATTTACATTTTCTTTTGTTTACTAGAATAAAGTCTTTTCAGGAAATATCTTCCTAATCCCCTCCAGGACCATCCACGTTGAAGCAAATGGTGGGTATTTGTCGTTTCTAATGGCTGAGCCATGCTCCATTGTATACATAGACCTCATCTTCTTTATGCATTCCTCTTCCTCTTTAGGGAAATGATTCCCCCTTTTAGGGACGGTGTGTGTTAAGTGGCATCACGTGAGTTTACTTTATTTGCTCTTTGCTTGTCTACTTATCTTTTGAGAGGGCGAGATCTGGGGCAGTGTGGTCGGGAACGCAGGTCTGCATTTCTTTGGTTGGATGGAATCCCCCTCCAAGAAACACTGGAAATCATTTCTGGGATGGTAATCAGACGGTCAAGTTCGTGTCTGCTGGCCCATTCGCCTGTCTAGGGTAGGTCAGCTGGGTTATTCTTGCAGGATTTCATGTAATTTGTGTTCTTTCCCTAAAAGCGATGCATGGAAACCAAATTGGCAGCAAGCACCCCCACTCTTATATGGACACCGACGGGGTTATCCACGTCCGCGCCTTCTGATGGTTCCCCGTGTGCTGAGACCAAGGGACGTGCCGCCGGGTGTGTGCGTCTCTGTTCAGCTCCTTCAGGAGGTCGGCTCCTGTGGTGCAAGTACACGGACTTTCTTGTCCAAGGTTGAGCTCGTTGTCATTGCTCAAAGACCAACCTCCTGGAAGCTGCTAAACCTGCGGCCGCAATTCCTGGCAAGAGCTACACACAGAAGCTTCACTCCTGCTGCCTTCTGGCTCCTCTGGGCCAGCTGCCCACTTGCGGTCGGAGGCAAGCGATGCTTACCGCCCTGGGGGACGGCAGCCCTGTGACTGATGGGAATCTGCAGGCGGGGACTCCGGGTCTCAGGCACGGCTGCCTGTTTTGTCTGGTCCGGGCTCCTCCGAGGAAGACAAGCTCCACGGGGCAGGGGTTCTGGTTCATCAGAATTGCAGCCTCTGACTCTCGGTAAAATCCTCCAACAGCCAAGAACGGAGCTTCCAGGTCACCCTTTGCATTAATCATTAAAAAGCCTCCCTACGGTTAAAAATCAACAAACTAGGACCATTAGCTAAATAGGAGCATCAGGAGCAGAAAGCAAAGCTTCCAGAACAGCAAGGCTCCCCGCCTCCACGGGCCCTAGGGCTCCTCCTCCCCCCCCGTTTTTCCCCCCTTGCAGCCAGTCGCAGGTGGCTCTCGAGCCTCACCAGATCCGAACTCAGAAACAAGGCTCGGTCCTTCTGAACGTAACCAGGACACGTGTCCTGGATTCCCCCCTGGCTTCCCAGCCAACCCCTCCCCTGAGTCGCCACTGGGGATCTCCTTTTAGGAATGGGGCTATCGTGATGTCCCCCCAGACAATGGGCTCTTCTAGAAGCAGCCGCGTGCATCCCCCTTCCTTCCTTTCAGGTGCCTGGGAGGCCTCAGCTCCGCCCTGCACGGTGAGCGACCAGCGTGCTCCTCTCCTCCATCGTGTCCTGCCCCCAGCTGCCACCTGCAATTAGGGATTTTCCTGGCAAATGCTCCTTGTCTGTGCTTCACCCCTGCTTCTACTACAGCATTCACCACGTTATGTTAGAATCTGCAGCCGACCCCACAGGACGGTTGATCTGCACTCCATTTCCAAAAACTCTCATCCACTTCTACTCCTGAAACTGTAAAAGCAAAACAAAAATGGATTTTTTCCCACGTTCCCAAGCCAGGCGTACACGGCAAGTTCTGACTGATAAAATGTAGGAAGATGCCTGCAAGGACGGGGGTTGTGGCGGAATCGGCACACACACCCTCACCAGGCGGAAGCTCTGCGCCTGGCCCTCCGCCCTCTGACAGCAGCGGAGACCCAGGCCGGGAGCCGGGGCCGCGAACCGGGCCAGGCGGGAGGACAGAGCCCGAGGATGGGACAGCAGGAGGAGAGGCGGAGGCCTCCCGAGCGGCTGCCCTGGGACCTGCTGGATGGACCTGCAGATTCTCCTTCCAAGAGGAAAGCGAGCCTCCGTCTGTCGAAGTCAGCTTTCCTCGGGGACTCGGCTTCCTTTCCTAACCGGTAACATTTCTGGCTACGAGACGGAGGCTTCCAAGGGAAAAGACGGCTCCTTGTTTATATTTACACCTCGGCACCTGGCAGGAGGCCTGGCGCTGGGGAGACGCTCCAACTATTTTAATTGAACCAAACGCCGCTCCTGAGAGATCCGTGTAGAGCTCCCGACTTGGCTCTCGGGTCCCCGCGTGGTCCCCACGTGGAGGGAGCACCCCGTGGTGACAGACCTACATTTTGGCCTCGGGTCGTGCCTCCTCCCTTCCCCCTCCTGGAAGCCTTGCAGGCCTCGCTCCTCCCTGACTGAACGGGATCGACCCTGTCTTGTTTGCTCCACTATTTCCCCTGTAGCACGTGAGCCCCTGGAAGACAGGGACGGGCCGTCGTCTAACTCCCGTGTTTCCCACTGCACAGTCCTGACACAGGGGAAGCGTTCAATGCATGTTTGCTTAAATGGAACGTAAACCGGGGTCAGAAAGAGACGGGAGCGAGATGGAACGGGTCCGAAACCCACATCGCTGGGTAAGTGGGAGACTTTAGCCCTTTCTGGGCCTCAGTGGTGTCATCTGTAAAACGGGGACGTCCTACTGGGTCTAGAGAGCGGTACACTGTATGTGCTCAGTGAATGTCAGGCAGAGGGGAGGCCGAGAGCAGAAGGCTTTGTCCCCATCCCTTCTCTAATTTTCCTCCCAGCTGGGCCACTAATTGTAGGTCAGAAAACGCCAACCCGACACTGGAAACGGAGAAGAGGTCTCATCCGCGGGGGCCAAACTTCCGCATCGTATGCACGGACCACACAGGAAGGAGCGACCCGGAGGGCACAGCTCCCTGTCTGCGCTGCTGCTAGCTGCCAGGCCCGGATGGGCTCCGCTGGCCCGCCAGTCCCATGCCTGCCACTCAGGGAAAGACACCTGCCCAATGCTGCACACGGGCCCCCTTCAAGAGCCGAATCTGGCTGCCAGCCCGTGCTGGTCACACGCAGCCAGGGAGGTGAGATCCTGCTCAGACCTGACCCAGGGCCACACGGGGTCCCTGCAGCTCCCCGATGTCCCTCCTGGGCACTCTTGGCTGAGACTGTCCGGCTGGGGTGAGGCTGACCCTGTGGTCCCTCCGATCACCTCCAGGGCTCAGCTGGGGCTGGGGCAGGGTGAGGGGAGGCATCTGCAAGCCTTGTCCTGTCTGTGCTCTCGGGACGGTTTCCGGGACCGGCCTGTGCGTGTTCCCACGTGTCATCCCATCTGGCGCATCTGCCTGGCACCTGCTCCCACAGACACGCGGCGCCCACCCTGTGACCCCACGGGCTGACATGCAGCCTGCTGGGCTTGGGTTGCTCTGTCTGGGCAAGGGGTCAACCACCTCCCCAGCCGCAGGAGGGGGTGCTCACCACCTGGGACTTCCCTGCAGGCCTTGTTCTGAGTGTCCGGGTACGTTAACTCACGTATCCCCACAGCTACCTCGGGTCGTAAAGGACCGTCTTGCATCTGCGCTTGACGGAGAAAATGGGCCTGGAGCGCCAGCCTGAGGTCAGAGCGGGGGGCGTCCCGGTGCCAGAGTCCGGCTCTGCACGAACGACTCAATACTGAAGGAACAACAAAACCCCTGGGCTGGAAAAAGGAGGAAATGCGCCAACTGCAAAATGTAATAAATGGAGGAATAAAAAAATAGAAGACCTTGTAAAACAAAACATAAATAGCATTCTCGGGGAGATGCTAGATGGTAATGCATCGAAAAAAAAAAAAAAAAGAAAAACCCAAAAGCAAGCTGTCAGGAGCAATCTGAACACAAAAAGCAATAGTTTCCTTAAAGTAAAAATGAAAGCAGCAACAAGATTCCGAAAATAAAGGACAACAAGATAAATGGTGTTGAAAACAGAATTAATGAAAGATCACGAGATCGTTGGCAGAAGAAAAGAAAAGGATACAGAACTTTCAAATCACTAGAGGAAAAACAAAGGCAAACACATCAACTCGGCTAACGGCGGGAAGAGCTAAACGCAAAAGAAAGCAACATCCGAGTGTCGCCTTTTTGTTTGAAAGAAAAGCATAATGCCTTCGACGGAGAAGAAATATATGAAACCCTGTGCTCTTTTCACTTTTTTCAAATATGTGGAACATGAAGAAGACAAAAATTCCCAAAGTCAAATGACAAAAAAAAAAAAAAAAGTCGTATAAAATATGTACAACTAATTGGTATGTTTTAAAAAAAAATTAAATACTCGGGTCAAAACATCTACACTGCAGTTTAGTTTTTTTTTTTTTAAGATTTTGCTAATTTATTCATGAGAGACAGAGAGAGAGGCAGAGACACAGACAGGGAGAAGCAGGCTCCATGCAGGGAGCCCGACGTGGGACTCGATCCCGGGACCCTGGGGTCACGGCCTGGGCCGGAGGGAGATGCTCACCCGCTGCGCCCGGCAGCCTCCCTCCAGCACCCTCCGCAGGAAACCCCTGGACAGCCGTCCAAGACTCGTGTGTAAGGACGTTCGCTGCAGTGAATGCTGAAAATATCGTTAATAGTGGAGGAGGAAACTAAGTGGGGGCTGTGCTCCCGCAGACTCCTGCGTGGCCGTTGGGCGGGATGAGGCTCGCGTCTGTACATGGACAGGATAGTACGAGGGGACCAGGCGGGAAGTCACAAGTGAGCCACTGAGGCACACGCCTGGGGATGGGCGAGGAGAACAGACGCCAGCGGTCATCTGTGGGGCGTGGGGCAGGACACAGGAGGAGGAGGACACCTCTCCTCTCTACCCAGTTATTACTCACACTCGGAGTTGTTGAAAAAGGCGTATGTATATGTATGTACTTTTTTAACATAGAAACATCCTATAAAGATATACCTGTTGGGAAAATAATTACCAGACCTTACTCCACACAAGGACTCAAACAAAAGGGTTTTTTTCGTGTTTGTCTTAATGAGGCCTGACAGTGAATTCCCTTCACTTTGCTGCGGGTTATGCAAGTGAGGGGGGCGGGCGGAGTATGGAGGGGAGGAGGGGGCGAGGGGGAAGGGGGGAGGACGGAAGGATGACAGGGATGGAGGGGAAGGAGGGGGACACGGGGCAGGAGGGGAAGGAGGGGAAGGAGGGGAACACGGGGCAGGAGGGGGACGTGGGGCAGGAGGGGAAGGACAGGGACATAGGGAAGGAGGGGGACGGGGAAGGCCTGGGCAGAGAAGAGGCGGCGGGCTGGCGTCCACGTGAGCAGGGCAGGGGGAGGCCATGGGCCGGGAAGGAACGAGAAAGGCCGTGTCGGGGTCGTCCCCCGGCCGCTGCAGCCCCTCCGCTTCCTGGTTAGGTCCCAGGGGTACCAGGGGTCCCAGGAGCTCCGCGGGGGGACTGTGCTGCCCCTGCCCCGCGCTCCCCATGTGCGGCCTCAGCCTCGGGGGAAGACCCGCCCCCCCCCCCCCACCGCCTCACCCTGCAGGGCTCTTCTGGGTCCTGACCCCGCACTCACCGCCCTGTGACAGTGGTCGTCACCCGCCTGCAAGTCCCTGGTGGATCCCCAGCCCTGGCCCCACATGGCCGCTCTGCCCCCCCCGCCCCCCGGGCCTGCCCCCCTCCAGGGGATCCTGCCGGGGTCGGGCTGTGCCGCCCGTTGCTCTGCCAGGAAGGGGGTGCGTCCTGTGCCGTAGAAGGCGGTCAAGGTATTTGGGAAGAAGCACCAGGGGGACCCCGGGGGGTGACCCCCGTGCCCTCGAGGGGCTCAGCGGGAGGAAACGGGCAACAGGAAATAAGGACGCAGGGACCTTGAATATGGCAAAGCACTCGTGGTGGCGGCTGGTTCACGGCAGGCGTGGGGTGGGCAGGCGGCGCCTCCCGAGCCTCTGGCTCAGCTTCTGAGGGTCTTGCTGTCGCGTGTCAGGCTCAAACCCAGGGACACAGAGACGGCACCTCCCACGAGTACCGAGGAGACCGGCTAGGGGGCCGGGTCAGTGGTTCCTGCGTCGCCCCTAATCCTCCACCCTGCACCCTCCCCAGGGCCCGGCCTCCTAAGCCGACTGCGGCCTGGGTCCCCAGAGGCTGGCCGCTCCCCCAGGGTGGCCTCCTGCCTGTGCCTGCGTCCCCGTCGCCTCCCACCTAGGGCCCTATCCTCACCCCCGCCCTCCCACCTGCACCCCACACCCCCCACCTGCACCCTGCACCCCCCACCTGCACCCCTGCACCCCCACCTGTGCCCCATACCCCCCCGCCTAGGGCCCTGCAGCCCCTGCACCGCCCCACTTGCACCCCGCACCCCCACCTGCCCCACCCCGCCCCCGTCCTGGCATCACCCTTCCCAGGCCAACACCTCTGCTCCCCCGCCTGCCGCTCCTCGCCCGACCCCGACCACCCGGTGCACCCACCGCACGCAGGGCTTCTCCCTGCCCGCAGTGCCCAGGGCCTGAGCCCCTGCCCGCAGCGCCGCGTGGTGGTTCGCGACGCCGAGGTGGGGCGGCAGGGAAGCGTCCAGGTTCACAGGGACGCGCAGCGTGGAGCCCGCCCGGCCGCCCCACACTCTGCTTGGGGAACCTGCGCCCACGGACTCTCAGGGCCCCGCCAGCCCCGCCCCGCTCGCTCCCCCGGAGGCAGGTGCCCGGGTGCCTGCGGGGGCAGGTGCCCGCAGAGAGAGGCCGCGGGCGGAGGCCAGGCGGGGGCTCGGAGCGGGACGGAGGCGGCAGGGCTGTGAGGGAAATGCAGGCCGCGGACGTGACTCCTTGGAGCCCAAGACGGGGCGCCTGGGGCTGGGCTGCCTGAGGCGCGTGATGCGGCAGCGAGGACAGTTTCAGACAGAAGGCGGCGGGTGCAGGGAGGAGCGCCGCGGGGAGGGCCGCAGGGACACAGGCCCAGAGGTGCCCCCAGCGCCCTGCACACCCCCTCTGCACACCCTTGCATGCAGCAACACCTCATGTGTTTCTTCAGTCCAACAGTCTAAGGTCCATCCCGCTGGGAGCCCAGGACCCTCCCGTCCAGCCCCCCCACGCCCCGTGCACCCTCCGCCCGTTTCCTTCCCGTGCGCGCGAACGCCCTGCTGGGACAGCTGTGCTTGGACCCCACCGGGGCTCCCTCCCACCCGGAGCAGCCCCCGCACCCAGACCCCCACACCCAGACCTCCGCACCCGCCGCCCGACCCACGCCAGAGCTCGAGGCCCAGCTTGGGCAGCCGCGTGAACAGCGTGAACAGTCAGGAAACCCGGGTTCTCGCCCGAGCCTCCTGGGCCAACGTGGATGCTCTAGGCGTCCCCCCCTACCCCGGGAGCCCGGCGTTCTCGTCCAGCACACGGGGCCTGACCCGCGGCACCTCCTATCGGGGCCGTGGGCGAACTCATGACACCCGCGCCGGGCCTGGGGTCGCAGTGCACGGCTACAGGCCTCTCTTCTGGGACCTGGGGGCTCCCGTCAATGGTTCCTGCTGGTCAGATGCTCGCGTGCGTGGAAGGGTAGGGGCTGTGCCCAAAGCCCGCACCCCGCAGGTGGCAGGGCTGGGGTTCGCGCTGGCGTCCATATGACCTCGAGCTCCGCCCTCGGCCACTCGGCTGTGACTGTGCCACCGAGGCCAGAGAGCGGCTGGACTTGAACACAGCCCTGTGCAGCCGAGACCGGCCTGCCGGGTTTTGCACGGACCTCTCGGCAGGCTGGGGTTAGAGGCCCTGCTGCGGGTCACTGGGGCCTCCGGGGGGGGGGGGGTGCAGGGCCACCCATAGCTGAGCCGCCCGGCGATGACGCTGCGGATGCTTGGCCGCCCTTGGCACTTACCCGATGGTGCAACCGGCTTCGGCCTCGATGGTCCAGATGCAGTTGAGATTGTGTTCGTAGGGAGCCGGGTACCCAGGGGACAGCACCTGCCCCGACACCTCTCCTCTCACGGTCCCTCCACACTCAGCTGGAAGAAATCCCCCAAAAAAGTGAGCTTTATGGGGTGGCCTGCGCTGCCGGCAGACTCAGCGGCTCCTCCTGTCACTATGCCCGAGTCCCCTCTGCTCCCTGCAGGTGACTGAGCACAGGCAGGGACAGGTCCCTGGGTGGAAGCCGTATCCAGCGCCTACGAGGGACCCCAGCACCGAACCGTGAAAAGGCAAACAGCCCGACTCGACCGTGGGCAAAGCATCTCAACACACGTTTCTTCCAAGAAGGTGGACAAATGGCCGGCAGCCCGTGGCAGTGCTCGACATCATCAACCGTCTGGGAAGTGCAGACGACGACGGGCACAACGGCGTCCCCGAGGACGGCTGCAGGCAAAGGGCCAGACACGAGGGGTGTCCGCGCGGAGAAATTGGGACCCGACAGACACCTGCGCCAGCGGACGGCAACGGGGCGCAGCTGCTTCAGGCAACGGCTTCCCGGTTCCTCGCTGCGGGGGGAGGGGGTTGGAGGTCAGCACCTGACCCCGGAATCCCACCGGGGATTCAGATGTGGAACTTCCGCGGGAAGGAAACGCGCCCACTCGCCAGAATGCGGCCCAGAGACGGAAGCAGCCAGGGGTCCACCCGCTGACGCGATGACCGGCCTGGTGTGGTCAGTGGGACGGAGCGGCCCGTGACCAGGAGGAAGGGCGGGGGCGGCTCCGCGGGCCTGGAGAGCGTGGGCACGCGGGGGGCAAGCGGGGGCTGTGGGGGGCTGTGCCGCATGGACACTGTGTCCAAACCCAGATCGTGGCCGCTGCTGCAAAGGACGTGTCCGGGCTGCGAATCAAGCTCAACAAGGCTGTTTTTAAAAAAGCCCCTCAGTACAGGGCCGACGTCCCTGCAGCCCCCGCGGAGAGCAGCCGCTGGAGTCTGAGCCCCGTGGGCCGTGGGGCGGGTTCGGGGAGTGAGGCGCACGGACGCACAGACACTCGGCAGCCCCGTCGAGGGCCCACGGGCCAGGGGCCACCTCCACTCACACCTGCGGCAGGTGACGGCTCAGGGGACGAGCGTCTCCTGCCCCAGCAGCCCCAGCAGGGGGGCCTGGGAGGCGGGGGGGGGGGTGCAGGGGGAGGAGGAGATGCAGGGGTCCTGGTGGACGGGGTGGGGCGGGGCCGGGTCAGAAGCTGGGGGTCCCCGGCCTCCTCTCCCCGCAGAGGGACCTGCCTCTGAGCCTCAGCCCGAACCCCTGAGGCGCTTGTGACACCCGTGCCCTGGGCCCCACTGCTGGAGCCTTGGCCCAGGCCCCGGCCACCTGCCCTGCACCCCAGCCGCCCGGGCAGCACCACCACAAGGACCCTTCTAGGGTGCAAACCCACCAGGCCTCTGGGGGCCTCCAACCTCCCTTCCTGGAACGAAGCCCAAGTGACGGCGAGGATCCCTTTGGCCTCCTGGGCCCCGACACCCCCAGGCCTCTCTTGACACCTCCTGGGGCTTCCTCCCGACAGCCCTAGGGGCCCCCCGACACCCCCTGGGGCACCCCGACACCCCCTGGGCCCCTGACACCTCCCAGGGCCTCCTGACACCCCCAGGGCCCCCTGACACCCCTCGGGCCTCCCCTGACACCTCCCGGCGCTTCCTCCTGACAGCCCTAGGGGCCCCCTGACACCCCCTGGGACCCCATGACACGTCCCAGGGGCCCCCGACACCCTCTAGGTCCCCCTGACACCTCCCAGGGCCTCCCCTGACACCGCCTGGGGCTTCCTCCCAACAGCCCTGGGGGCTTCCAACACCCCTTGGGCCCCTGACACCTCTGGAGGCTCCCCTGAGGCCCCCCTGACACCCCTGGGGCCCCCAGCACCCCCCGGGCCTCTCCTGACACCTCCCGGGGCCTCCTCCTGATAGCCTCAGGGGCCTCTCAACACCTCCTGGACCCCCCCAAACCCCCCTAACATGCCTGGGGCCCTCCGACACCTCCAGGGCCCCCCTGAGGCCCCCGACACCCCCTGGGGCCCCCCTGGTCCCAACATCCCCTAGGCCTCTCCTGACACCCCCAGGGGCCCCCGACACCCCCAGGACCCCTCCAACAGCCCGCGGTCCAGTCGGGCCTCACGAGGCCTCCTCCGCCTCCACGTGCACCTGCCGTGCTCCTGCCGCCGATAGCCACCCCCCGGGGACCTCCTGGGCCCACCCCCGGGGCCGGTGGCCGCTGTCCTCCTGTGCCTCCGTTTCCGGGTGAGCAGGTTTTACCCCAACGCGCGGGCCATGCTCCAGGCACGTGCGCCTCCTTCCCAGGGCTCTAGGGGGCCTGGGCCCCGGGCCCTCATGTCCTTACACCCGCAGCCGCTGTGGCGTCGGCACTAGGGACCGCGTGGTAAGTGTTTCCTGCCCGGAGGCCCACAGGGCTCCCGCCTTCCCCGAGTGTAGATGAGCGGAGGGGGGGGGGGGGCGCGACCGCGGGGCTTTTGAGGGAAGGGAGCGACGGAGCCAAATCATAGAAGAAACCGAGGAAGGTGGGCTCCGGGTGGCAGGTGGGGGCTGGCCGTGCCCTCCCCGGGGCGGCTAGGGGGCCAGGGCTTCACGGGGGAGCTGGGGGGCAATGGCAGGACGCTGTCGGGCCCCTGGCCCAGCCCTGCCCTCCTCAAGGGGGTATTTGGAGGCCCCGGGGCTGGGGAGGCGGCAGCCCGACCACCAGGTCTTGGCCCTCCCGCCCATCCTCACTTAGGGCCTCGGCGGCTTCGCGGGGTGCAGCGTCCACGGTCGGGTGACGGGAGCCGGGGGACGTGCGGGGCTACATACCCGCCACCCGACACGCAGCTTTGCTCCCCCGAGTGGGGCCTGCGGGGGGGGGGACACCTCCGGGGCTGAGATGCCCGTCCTAGCGCCGCTACGATCAGCCCGGCTGGACACGTGCCGCCCCGCAGAACCTTACGGGGTCCCTCCTGTTCTCTGGCCCGTGTGTCAGCCCGCTGGCCGGGGACGTGCTCTGGCCCAAGGTCCTGGGGCCTGTCACGGGGCCCGGCACACGCATGCAGGCCCGTGGTGGGGCAGGGATGTGGGGAGGAAGGGGCCCATGTTCGGGGGCCACTCGGGGGCCGCGAGCTCTGTCCCCCGTCGGCTTCAACCCGTCCCCTCTGGACCCTCCGTCGTGTCAGCGTTGCAGGTCCCGCGGGGACCACTTGTCTAGGGGAGAAGAATGTGTGCGCTGCCCCCGCCTAGCCGCGGCTCCCCCTGTGGTCTCACCCCTGCTCAGGCCGGAAGGCCCCCCCCACCCTTGCACGTCCTGCGGAGCCTCCTTCCCCCGCGCGTCGCCATCACGGACGGCCGTGAGCTCGTCACGCGTGTGCCCGTCACCAGGCTCCTGGCGCCCCGGGGGCAGGCCGAGTGCTGCACTCGTGTCATTTCTCTGCTTCTGCACTGACCCAGGCCCGCCGGGACCCGCTCTGGCGGGAGGCGCTGCGTGGGCACCCGCTGTTCCTGCCGCACAGACACACCGAGCTTGTGGCACGAGGTGGGTGGGATGGAGGGGAAGGCTTGGGGGGGGGGGCACCTGCACCAGTAGGAAGGGTGAGCCACACAGAAGGACGGGTCCCGCCTACTGCATCCTCCTGCCTTGGGCCGCCACCTCCCGTCCGGAGACATGGGCAGGAAGCTCAGCGAGCCTCAGTTTACCTTCTAGAAGCAGCATGCGCTTAGGAAGCGGCGGCTCATCATTATGTTCTTTCTCAACAGTGACATGGATCATCATTATCTTACTCTTTCTTCTAACTTGGCCCAGGAAAGGGAGCATAAGCCCCATTTTGCATGCAGGGAAACTGAGGCCCAGAGTGAGCCGGAGCCTGGGTGTCGCAGGGCCCCGGAAGCCCAGGCAGCTGCTCCCCCTCCCCCTAACTGACGCCCCCGCGGCCTCTGTTGCCGGCATTACCAGCATGTGGGGCTGACGGGGTCCAGCCGCCGCCTCGGTGCGCTGCTGCAGGGCGCTGAGGGCTGGGAACGCGAGGGGAGCCTGAGGGGAGGTGGGGGGGCCGGGGCGCCCGGGGGTCCCTGGAGGAGCAAGGGGCCTCCTACCGACACAGGTGGGGAGGGGCCGGTCCCAGGTCCTGCGCTCTCCGCTCAGACACAGCAGCTCCTCACTGCCCCGCAGGCTGTACCCCGGGTCACAGCTGAAGGACACGGAGCTCCCGGCAAAGTGGCCTCCATCGTGGACCTTGTAGCCGAACTGGGGGGTGCCCGGGTCCTCACACCTGATGAGTTCGAAACCTGCCACGGGAGGAGACATGGGTGAGGCCGGCGCAGCGGAGGCAGTGCTCTGTGTTCCCTCCACTGCAGGTGCACCCGGGCCGCCGCGCAGGGGGTAGGGGACGGCTTCCCGCTCGGGGTCCCAGGCACAGGGCTGGGGCTTCTGTGTCCTCCATGTGGCCCCCGAGCACGCAGCCAGTGGGGCCGCTCCCCCCGAGGCCGCGGTGCCCCCAGCTCAGGTCTCGAAGTGCCACCGTCCCGCCGAGCCCGGGGACCTGGGGGGGCGGGGAGCCCCAAATGCCGACCTGGCCCCACTCAGGCCACAGATGTGGAACTCGCACACGACTCCACTCAGCCTGCCTCTGCTGCCGCCGCTGCAGGCACTGACCCCGCGGCCCCGCGGCCCGGAGCCCAGGCAGGAGGCACCTCGGGGGCCCCACTGAGGTGGAAGCCGCGTGACCAACACTCGCCCCGACGTCGGCGTCTGCAGAGCCAGGCGCCTAGGCCTCCCCCGCCTCCGGCCTTCTCAGCCTCGGTTGGTCTTTGCATTTTTTTTGCATCTGGCCGGACATCGCTGCGTAAATGCTGTGATTAGGGGAGGCTGCGCTTGGTTGCTTTAGCTGCAAGCCTCAGTGTTTAGGTCTCATTTTATTTTATTTTTGTTAAAGATTTTATTTATTTATTCATGAGAGACACAGAGAGAGAGAGGCAGAGACACAGGCAGAGGGAGAAGCAGGCTCCATGCAGGGAGCCCGATGTGGGACTCGATCCCGGGATCCTGGGGTCACGACCTCGGTCAAAGGAGGTGCTGAACCGCTGGGCCCCCCGGGCTGCCTGTGTCTCAGAAGCTCTAGTGGGTCATGGGCAGGCCTGGCGTCTCGGGCAGCCCCAGACGGGACCCCAGAGCTGGATGCGGGTGACTGCCCCCCACAGAGCGCAGGTGCAGGTCCTGGAGGAGGCGGCACCTCATCCGCGACGCCTGCTGTCCCCCCGCCCCCCACCCGTCTGAGGGGCCGGGGCTAGTCCGATGTCGCAGTCCACATGGAGGCAACAAGGACTTACTGGAAAAGTGCAGCTCAAAGCCCTTGCTAGTGTTGTCGGCGTCCGTGATGAAATCAAGCCACAGGCTGCTGGATGTGCTGTTCAGGGTCACCCCCGTCATCTCCGAACGGCTGAACACCCCCAGCAGGCGTGCCGAGTTGTTGCTGCCGTCGTAGACCTGGGTGGACAAGACCCCCCCAGCCCCCGACCCCGTGTCAGCGCGGCCGCATCAGTTCGTCCCCCCACAGCCTGCGTTCTGGGAGCGGAGCACCAAGGACGAGCGCCAGGACGCGACACGGTGAGCAAGCAGGGGGCGGGAGTCGGGCCCCTCGTCTCCACCCGCCGCCGCCTCTCTGCCCGGCCCGCCTGGCACGGATGCAGCCCCGAGGATCTGCCTGTCGACGCGACCCTTGTGGCGGAGCTCTGCTGTGTCCCCTGAGCCCCACGTGGCCCTGGCTTGCTCTCCCGCAGCCCGAGGAGGCCAGGCGGGGGCTGCACGGAGGCCCGAGCCATCTGTCTCTGCAGACGGGCACGCCGGAAGCTTCCAGCATCTCTGTGTTGCTAAACAGTCCCATCCTCCCAGATGAGCGACCGACCTTCCCCTGACCCCACGCCCCTGTGGCACTGGCCTGTCCTGGCGGCCCTTCTGGACACGGCCCCTGGGATCCAGCGGCTCGGCGTTAGCGTGGCCGGCGCGTCGTGGTGTTTTTCCTTTCCCCCAGCTGGGCCTCTACCCCCTTCCCTCCTAAAACGAGGCCCCAGTAAGGGCCTGCTGGGCTCGCCGGGGCAGGGAACGGGGGGCGTGCAGGCATCTGGCTTTCCTGACGCCCATCTGTCCCCTGAACCTCGGTGCACAAGCAAAGGCAACCACCGTCGGAATAATGAACTGGCCCCCCAGGTCCTGAGGTTGCTGCTCTTTTCCAGATAATTGTACAAATAACAACAGAAGTTGTGATTGAGTGCAGGCCCCCCCCCCACCCCCCCGGTGCTCTGGTAAATATCAAAGATGGGATCTATGGGTGGGTGATGAATATTTGTGCACGGCCCAGGATGTGGTGCCAGCTGCCAGCAAATTGGAACAATATTTCCATTCCACTATTTATGAAGCCAAGCCTTCTAAGGGAAGCCATCCTTCCAGCTAACAGCGCTGCATGTTGCAGGGATTTGTGTAGGCCCCTGGGAGCCTCACGTCTGTTTCCGGATTCCGTGTACGAGACCGCGGATAGATTGAGAGAATTCGGAATTCCAACAGAGAGATGACTCCAGTTCAAAGGGTTGAGCCCACTGGGGCATCCAAGTCGTTAAATAAAAATATTTGTACCCACGGACACAATCGGAAGGAGCTGATCAAGGCATTAGTCATCAGCGCTTGCCGGCATCACCATACGGGAAACAATCAGATATCATGAACACCACTACTTACGGAGTTATTTTGCTAAAAAAAAAAAAAAAAGAAAGAAAAAAATGAAAAAAAAAAATCAAACCTGAATCGTATCAAGTCCCTAGATCCAATTTCTAACTTACAGGAAATACAGAGGACGGAGGGGATATGAAATGAGACTCTGGGAGCATGTTCGGCAAAACCCAGAATATGAGAAATGACGCTGGGCAAGTTACCGGACTTCTTCAACAAATAAATGACAAGGGATGGAGAAAAAAAAAAAGATGGAGGCAGAAACCTATTGATCAAAAACCATATAAGACAACCAATCCAATGTATGGGCCTTATTTGGGATCTTGATTCAGATAAACTGTAAATTTAAGAAAAATCAGGACATTTATGAGATAATTGGAAACTTGAACATTCACTGGATATATGAAGACGTTAAGGGATTATTGTTAATTAATAAAAGTATAACGGGAACAGGATTATTTCCTTAATTTCCAAGCATAATTCATTCTAACTCCTTAAGGGCAAAAAAAAAGATGTTCATAATGTGTCATTATGATAAAATATTCATTGCGGGAAACTTATAAAACAGAAGAGCATACAGAAGATGGAAACAACTTTTAGCACGCACAACATTTGGGTGACGATCTTTCCAGGCTTTGTTCTATGCATGCTTTTCCTTATATATATTTATTTCTTGATTTTTAAAAATAAAAACAAGGTCTAACTATAGATACTCTATGGAACCTGCTCTTTCACTTAATATAATGTGCATATTTTTTGGATCATTAAATATTTTTCCCCAATGGCATTTAAAGAACTGCGCAAATTTTCATCGTAAAATTAAACCAAGGAACCGTGGGTGGCTCCGTGGTTGAGCGTCTGCCTTTGGCCCAGGGCCACTGCTTGTCTAGAAGAACGCTTCGATGGTCCAGGGAATGGATTTGTCTCTGAGAAACCCGAGAGAGCCCGTACACATCCATCACACCTAATTCTTTTTTGTTTCTCTTTTAGATGTTTTTTACTTTCTTCATATTTATTGCAGTATAATGGACAAATAAAAATTGTATATGATTAAGGTGTACAACTTAATTTTTTTTAAAGATTTATTTATTTATTTATTTATTTATTTATTTATTTATTTATGACAGAAAGAGTCAGGGAGAGACACAGGAGGAGGTAGAAGCAGGCTCCATGCTGGGAGCCCAACGTGGGACCCGATCCCGGAACTCCAGGATCGCGCCCTGGGCCGAAGGCAGGCGCCAAACCGCTGAGCCACCCGGGGATCCCCAGGGTAATTGTTTTACTTTGTACGTCTTTGATTATCCCTGATGTTGAGCATCTTTTCGTGTGTTTATCCATAGTTGCGCTTTCTTCTTATGTGAATTGCTTGTTCGTATGCTTTGTTCATCCGTGAATAGGAAGCCTCCCTGCGTTTTGGTGTAGGTCCCTCAAAATAAAGTTTCGTGGTTTTTCTCAGTAAAGACCACGCACATTTTTTAGACTTATCCCCAGGTGTTTTATAAGGTTTTGCTTCTGTTAGGAATGAGATCTCCTTTTTCTGATTGTGTTTTAATTGGTTGTAGACGCATCAGCTGCTTTGCTGCATTGTCCTTATCAATTCTGATAGTTCATCGATTCTTTTGTATTTTCTAAATAGAAGAGGCAATTTTATATATTTCTTTCTAATTTTTATAGTCTCTTTGTTCTTGTTCTGATCCGCTCGTGATGGGCTTGGATCTGCAGCACAATGTTGAGTACGACGCGTGAGAGCAGAACTCTGGTCTTGCTCCTGACTTTACTGGAAATCCTTAGGGAGTTTTGTCATTAAGAATAAGGACCACGGGATCCCTGGGTGGCGCAGCGGTTTGGTGCCTGCCTTTGGCCCAGGGCGCGATGCTGGAGACCCGGGATTGAATCCCACGTCGGGCTCCCGGTGCATGGAGCCTGCTTCTCCCTCTGCCTATGTCTCTGCCTCTCTTTCTCTCTGTGACTATCATAAATAAATAAAAATTAAAAAAAAAAGAATAAGGACCACGAAACTATTTGCTATAGGCGTTGGTAGGAACTTTTTATCAGGTGAATAAAGTTATCTTTATAGTTTTGAGATATTTTTAAGAATCATGAACGAGTACGGAATTTCCTCCTGTGATGTTTTGGCGTGTACCGGCAGGATTACTTATTTTTGGCTTCTAGTCTGCTTTATGGGACATCCAGTTGAACCACACGAAGCTGCCGATATGTGACCAGTTTTGACCTGCAAAAATGTCAGCGTCGTAGTGTTAATATATAACACTATGGGCTTTTCTAATAGTGACACATCCTCACGTTCCTGGGTCAATCCCACATGGTTATTTTTGCTTTCAGACGTGGCCAGATTCACTATGACACTGTATTTAGGGTGTTTAGACCTATGACCACAAGTGACCGGCCTAGCGGTTTGTCCTTCTGTGGTCTTACTCAGTCGGCTATCGATACGTCTCCTTGCCTCGTAAGTAACACGAGCAAGGACATAGATGAGAGCTGTTCTCTCTGCGTCTGTTTATTCCTTGAACTTTTGTTAGTTTATCTATAAAATAGCCTACACCTGGGGCCCTTGAGGCAGGAAACAGGGGTAAGCCAAAATTTTTAGGTAATTGTTGTTTTATTCAGATTTTTATCTTTCCTTGATATTAGTAGTTTTTAACCTATCAAAATGTCCATTTTATCTAAGCACTCAGATTTCTTAGCTTATAGTTGTTCCTCAACGTTTCGTTTCATTATCTCTACATCACCTGGGACTATGTTCCTTTTTCCCCTCCTAAAATTGTAAATCTGTGGCTTTGCTCCTTCATCAGTACTGCAGGGTTTACATCTTTTATTAGTTATTTTTCAAGGAACCATTAGGTTTTATTGACAACTGCTATTGTTTTTTGGTTGTTTTTGTTTTTTCAGTCATTTTTGACTAGATCTTTAAAAAAGGCTCTTTCTCCTATTTCCTTTGGATTTACTGTCGTATTATTCAAGTTACCCAGCTCCCTATTTATTTTTAACTTAGGCGATGCGTCAGAGACTAGCGGAGGTATATTGAAATCTTCCACCATGACTGTAACTTTATTACATTTTTTTTTACATTTGTAGCAGTTTTTATTTAATTTATTCATACTATGTTATTTGCACATAAAGTTTTACTGTGGTTTGATTGTACATTTTAGTAACACACAAGAATCCTCTTTTTAATTTCCTTATGCGGTGTGAGTGGAGTTCTCAAAGTTATCTCATAATAAACTGATTTCACTCTCCTGTGCTCTACCCTCTTCCGTTCATTGCCTCCATCCCATGTTTTAATTGGGTGATCATGTTTCTCATCTTTATTTAATCTTTCCTCGTCGCAGATTGCTCTGTTTTCATTAATGCCTATTTTTGTGTCATAAATATAATATTCTCCTCAATCCCGTTAAGAATACAAAGTAGGAGCAGCTTTTAAAGTCTTTCTTCTTTGTTGCTTACAGAGGGGCAATTAGCTCTGACTCCTCCGACAGGTCCTCGTCTTCTGATCTACGGAAGATTTACACACATTCGGTTAATTTTCTTGTTGGCGCGCCATTACAGAGGGAGGATGAAAGAAGAGAATGGAAATGCCCGGTGGTCTCTAAAGAGGAACAGAGGAATTAAGGGAGAAAAGGCCAGAGCGGGGCCTTTTTCTGCTCCTGGGGCTTAAGTGTGTGTGTGAGTGTGCGGCCTCCTTGCTAATTGGCCTGATGGCCCTCGGTAGGCGCCAACGCTGGCACTGCCCGGCTTCACCTGCCTTGCCAACCAAAGCCAAATGGAGCCCAGGATGTCCTGGCGAGCGGGAATGGTGTGGTCTGTGTCGTCTCTCAGACCTACTATACTTCCAAGGACTTGGTGGTACGGATGTCTGGTCCCCATTAATGGCGCCATGGTGTGTTGCACCATCTCGGCTCCAGGCTCCGTTGCGCTGAGCGGGGTGGACGGAGATGTGTTTTTCCTTAAGGTTTCCAGCACTTTGTCCTAACGGAGGCAGGATTTCACTTCACTTATGTGAACTGTAGTTTGATTAGGCCCTTTCTCAATTTGGATTCTTTCTCGGATATTCCATTTGGCAAAAATTCCTTTAAGTGACATGTGACTGGCACCCTTGCCTAATTTCCAATGGTGAGGCCACATCCCTCTGCTTTTATGTCCTTGTCGTCATTCCAGGGGGGACCCGTAGAGGATGCAGTTATATATACGCAGGCGCTGCGTCTGCCACCTTGACCTGGAAGTCGTCTTTCCCCACAACCGCAGCTTAAAGGCCCTTCCCGTCTTGCTGATGTCGGGTCGAAATTTTGGTGGGGGCCCAAATAAAAGGAATCAGTTCTGGAAGACCAGCAGGAGTATGAGTAGGGGGTGTAGTTTAAGGAGTTTTCAAGTTATTGAAGACAAGAAATCTATCAGGGACCACGAATGCAAGAAAGGAGTCATTTCCTGGTCAGAAATACAAGATTATCTAGAAACTTTGGAGGTTTGGTGAGATGCAGGAGATTCGTATCTTGGGGAGGAACTAAGGTGTGTTGGAGGCGACAGGTGTCCTTGGTCAGGAGTTCAGGTGTGCACTGGGGCTTCTTTGGAGGGACGAGAATGTCCTCGGGATTAGGAATCTACCAGCGTTGCGGCAGGTGGGTGAATTCCAGCAGGGCGAGGGGAGGATGTCCTCGGAGCCGACTGCTGTTCCGGGCAACTCTTGCACACCTTTCTGTCAAGGTAGACTGGAGTGACGCATTGGCCCAGCTGTGCCACGGGCAGCTGGATCCTATTCTGAATCCTATTTGGGAAGCCATAACTGTGGGTTTCTTTTAGTTCTGAACCCCCTCTGCCCAGGTCCTCCCTCAGGAAGGCAAGGGACCCCGAGGGGAAGACTTAGAACAGAAGGAGCTCCATGAAACCACCCTGTCTCCCTTCTCCAGGCCCCATCCTATAGGGGTCCTGGGGGTCCCGGGGTCCCGGGAGTGGCCTTCCAGTTAGGTCAGAGCTGGAGCCTTCTGTGCAGCACACTAAAGAGGAGGAAGAGGGTCTTCGGCAAGGAGGCTGAGCCCACTCTTAGAAGGCTGGGCGGCAGGGCCAGCGGGGCAGGGGCTATGAGACAAAGTCTGAAGTCTGGGAACATCCCCTTAACCTATAGGAATTCATTGCCCTCTCCCCACAACCCTGCAGGACCACCTGGGGTCCACAACCCTCATCTCTGACCTGCATTTTAGGGCCCGTGTGTCTCCCCTCTTGGCCTGAATGCCTCAGAAAGCCTCTGTCTTGTCTTTCGAGCCCACCTAGTCCTGAGACCCCGCCTGGACAGGGCAGCTACACAGTGGGCACATGTGCTGAGGACGTCAGATGCTTCTCTGATCCTAGACCGCCTTGGTGAAGGGGCCCAGGCGCCAGCCGCACTCCGCATCGCCTCTGGCAGCCAAGGAGCCCTTCTGGTCTCATCGCGCTGGACACACAGAGCTGCTGCTATATTCCCCTCAAAGCCGGAAACTCGTCAGTTGATCCCCCAAATCCCTTTTTCCGCTGGGTTGACAACAGCCTTCATGCAAGAAGGGCTCTGTGTTCCATCAGTTCCATCTGCAGCGCTACAAGGAGGAAGCACTGTGGCCCCACTGGCCCCTGTATCCTCTGAGGCTCTGGTGTGGACTGTGAGCGCACGGATGGAGTGCGGCGAGGCCTCAAGACGCGCCCTTAGAAATGACAAAGTCTCGTCTACGCTTACTTGAAAGGAGATGTCTGGGGAGCTCAGAGGTTGCAAAGTAGAGCCTAAGAAGCCCGTGATGGGGTCTGAATCCCCACTGGGCCACTCTGCATGTTCTTTTCTTTTTTCTTTTCTTTTCTTTTTTTTTTTTTTTCTGCATGTTCTTTTCTATTTCAGGTGCACCCGGTCCCAACTGGTCATCTCATGGGTTCAAGGATAATCGGGTAGGAGGGAGACGCACCTTCCCAATGCACGCACGTCCCCCACCCCCAGAGAACACATGCCCCAGTGAGTCAGGAACAGCATCTCTGCATAAAGAGCACAGGACTCTCCTATCTGGAGAGAACCCTAAGGGATGGGGCTTATTTAATGCTTTCTCGTTGAGCTTTTCAGGGTAGTGACCTCTGTTGGTCTCTAAGGTCAAGACTCTCCGGCTCCAGGGAATAAAGCTGTATCACGATAAGCTAAAAAAGTGTCTTGGCATAGGATGAAAAGGGATGCGTCCTGTGCGAGATTTGCCTCGTAGCCCATTTCAGTGAGGTAGCCCTTCGGTAAATCCTCCGGAGTCCACGCTTTGATTACACACGTGCTCATGCACCATACGAGTCGCGCACACACACAGAGAAGTGCGAATCACACGTGTGCTCAGCGCCCTAACAAGCCCCTCTCTGCCGTCGAGTCCCAGACACGTGACTCGAATCCACGTCCTTGGACCCCGCTGCCACACACGGGCCACCAACATGGCAAAATAAGCTCCTGAAACGGCCCTGCTCGTCTACAAAACACAC
Source organism: Canis aureus (assembly GCF_053574225.1). Classification (NCBI taxonomy): domain Eukaryota; kingdom Metazoa; phylum Chordata; class Mammalia; order Carnivora; family Canidae; genus Canis; species Canis aureus. The sequence continues at coordinate 14,662,904 of NC_135623.1, read as the reverse complement.
GCGCCAACGTACCCGGGAGGGCACGCGCGGACTATACTGATGCAGGCCCCCCCGGCCAGGCCAGCCCGCAGACCCGGGGTCGCAGGAACGCGGGCACACACAGCTACGCAGCCTCCAAGCGCTCCGCTGCCCCGCGGACGGTCATGGTCACCGCCCAAGCGTGACCCACCGGCCACTCCGGCTGCGCCTACGGTTCCTCATCCCGCGGGCAACCCAGCCCGTTCTCGCCCCCGTCTGCATATGAGGACGGTCAGCTCCCGAGCAAACTCCAAAGCTCCATCCTTAGCCTCTCCCCAGGCCCTTGTCCTTTGGGTTCCCACTCTCTCCCGGACGAGCGAGGATAAGATCCTCGACCTCAGGAGAAGCTGTGGGTCTGTGGGTCGTTCCCACCGACGTAACCGCTGAGCACATTTTTGCCTCCTTTCACTCACATCTTTGCGGAATCTATCGGTTTTACCTTGAGGACGTCGCCTTCTGACAGTTCGAACGTCCTGGCTTTCAGCTGAATCCCCTTCCCCGGCTGGGTCTGGATGGAGTAGATGCACTCGTGGTTGTTGTTGTAGTTCCCGGGGAAGTTGGGGGACAGCAGCGTGCCCTGTGTGCCCGTGACCGAACTCCCACACTCGGCTGGAAGAGAATCACAACAGCCACTGATTAACCCCCATCCGCTCCATCCAGAGCACGAGCCGCTGCGCCGGAGGGCCTTCCGAGGATGACACACCGCTTGCCCTCCTGCCTGCCCATCTGTCCATCTGTCCGCCTGCCCGTAGGGCTGCTCACCAAAGTGTCCTTACGGGTCTGCCCACCTGTCGTCCCGTCCGGTCCCCCCCCTCTCTCGTTCCACATCTCTCTCTCCCGTGGGGATAGAAGCTAGCCCACCAGGAATCCCGCACTTCCCTAGTGGCAAGAGGCAGCCCCTCCCGACACCTGCTCATCTAGCGTCATAGCAACAGGATGACGGAGGAGGATGTCGGGGCGGAGGGGGTGGTGGTCGAGGGAGAGGAGACGAATCCTTCCACCATCACAGGCCAGAAGCTCAGAGGGCTCAAGAGTAAACAACCGCTGCGAGCGCCTTCCGAACATCCGTCGTTACTCACAAGCGCCAATCCCACAGGGTAGGCAGCACCGTTATCATCCCTATTTTAAAAATAAAGAATCTGGGGATCCCTGGGTGGCTCAGCGGTTTGGAGCCTGCCTTCAGCCCAGGGTGTGATCCTGGAGTCCCGGGATCGAGTCCTGCGTCGGGTCCTGCATGGAGCCTGCTTCTCCCCCTGCCTTTGTCTCTGCCTGTCTCTCTCTTTTGTGAATAAATAAATAAAATCTTTAAAAAAATTAAAAAAAATAAAGAATCTGGTACTTAGCAGTTGGGGTCAAGTCTCTCCACTCACCAGGAGGAGGGGCCTGAGGGTTCAACCTTCCTGGTCCTGGAATATGAGGCCATTGGGGCTTCGGAGAAAGTTTTAGCGCAGACGCACCAAAACCCTGTTTCCTTCAAAGCCTAATGAACTCACGGCCTCCTCTCGACATCTTTCTCTCCGCCTCCAGGATTAGCCCTCCTTCCCTGGCGTTCCCTTGATTTACGGCAGTCAGCACATCGTCCTTCCCCCGTTTGTTACCACCTCTGTGTCTTCCTCTGCGGGCCCTCCAGGGCTCGGTCCTATTTCTCTCTCCCCCACCCCCACCCCCACCCAGTGCCCGGCAGGTGACTCCCAGGGTCGTCAAGGGTCGTCAAGCCTCTCCCTGTGCCTGTGGGTGGCCCAGCGCCTGTCACGCTGCACCCCGACTGCTTGTTCCTGGCCCGTGTCCCCTGCCCAAAATGTGTGCTCCTTGAAGGCCGGGGTCACGCTTAATGAATCTAAACTTCCAAAGCTTAGCCCAGATTGCTTGTAAAATAAATATTTGTGAAATGAGTGAATGAGTGAATCTGGAGGACACAGACCTCAGAAGATGTACGGTCCTAAAAATAATTAGGTTCCAGAAGGATGTAAACGCACGTCCAGATGGCAGGCACATTACTTGTCTGGACATATGGGGAGCCGGGAGCACGTCTCGAATCTCCGAGGTTGATGGTAGTGAGTCCGCTTTCCCCCAGCCATGCCTCAGTGGCCCTCTTCTAGGCACAGTCATTGGCTGGAAGGGCCTGGACGTCAACCAGCGGCCACATGGTTACCCCGATTGCCCGGAGCCGGAGGTGTGGGCAGAGCCTGCGGTGCGGGAACATGCAGAGCTGCGCCTCTCGTGGTCTCACTTGCACCCTCGTGTGTTCTTGTCTCCAAGGCTGCTCCTTGGGACCTTTGAGGACAACGTCCGTGTCCCCCCAACAAGTTCTTGCTCTTTCAATGGGCCCCACTCCCCGGGCCCGGTGTAGCGCAGGACAGCTTCACCGTCCTGGGAGTTTGCATGAGCCGTTACCAGGAGCTGAACGTTGGTGGCCTCGGCCCTGATCTGAGGTGGGGCCCTGGGCAGGTGATGGGGGTTGGTGGCCACGCGAGCGAGCTGCGGAGCCAGCAGAGCCCTCTCCCGGCCTCGCCAGGACGGCAAGGAGGCCGTGGTCTGCAAGCGAGGAGAGGAGCTCCAGCAGCCCCTGAATGTGCTGGCAGCTTGGTCATGGCCGGCTTGGGCTCCAGAACCACGAGAAAGGAGTACCTGGGGCTCAGGCCGCCTGCGGGAGTTTCCTACCGCGGCCTGTGCTGATCACGACACCATTTGTCTAGGGGCCTGTCTGTGTCCCGTGTGCATGAGGAACATGCCGAGCTGAGGCATGAAACTAAAGGGCCGGCTGTGGACGGGCAGCCTCAGTACCTTTTCCGGGGTCCCAGGATGTGGGGGATGCTGAGGGCCCTGCACGTGCAGCCACGCGTTACCCAGGCCTCCTGAAGCTGCTCTCCCCGATTTCTGGAGCCAGACACTAGTCCCCTCCCCCGGGGAGAGGTCGGCCGCCAAGGTGTGTCCACACTCTGAACCTCGGTCTCTCGATCCGCCTTCCCCTGGGCAGCAGTAGCGTCCTTGTGAGGCCACAGAGAATAAACGCATGAGATTTCACGAGAAAGCAAGCGAACACGTGGGAAGTGGTCACACCTGGGAGGCTCTCAGCGTCATTCCTCCTTCATCTCCTCGCCTGTGGCAGGTGGCTCTGTGCGGCTCACCCGTTTCCGTCTGGAGCCCCATGTGCCCGCGCTCGAGAGGGGGGTACTGGCTGCACCCACTGCCCCTGACGCCTCCTGCCCTAAACTACTAAATCTGGCTCCCCTTAAACGTGCGCTTTGGTGTGTCACTGGACACCTTCCCCGGCCTCGGTTTCCCGAACGACAGCTCTGCGGTCGTCGCCGCCCTGTCTCCTCTCCCCCACGTCCCGACACCTTGATGAGGATAGACACAGAGAGGGCAGTTTCAGAGGGGCCCAGTCCTTGGCCCATCAGCAGCATCTATCTCGGGTACCGGGGAGGGTACAGGGGGGCAGAGGGGGCAGGACACGGGCTTCTGGGGGCGTTTCCAAGGCGACAGGGGAGCAGAGATGCACCGAAGCGCTAAATGCAAGCGTAAGTGGAAACAAATGAATGTCCTGGAGAAACAAGCGTCACATGCACGGGGCAGTGCTGCAGCCGGCCGAGGCTCTGGGACCCCCGTCGTCCCCCTCAGTCGAGGCCTCGTTAAGGGCAGGGGCTGGGTCTTGTCCATCAGTCTGGGGCTCTGCAGGCGGGGGGCTCTCTCTTGTCTGTCACACCGGGGCTCCCAAGGACGGGCCGGGTCTCCTGCAGCAGCGGGGCCCGGGGTGTCAGGGCTGTCTCTTCCACGCCAAGGTCAGGGGCCGTGTCCTCCCATCACACCGTGCATTAGATCCCAGGCCGCTCGTCTCTTTGGCAGCTGGGCCTGTGTCCTGGTAACACCGCATGGGCTGAGGCCACCCACATACACCCCCGGTGCAGGTGGCCCCTGGGAGCACGCCCAGGGTGGGCACTCCCAGGGAACCTCCACCCAAGGCTCCGTCGCAGGGCTGGTGGTAATTAGAGGTGACTGTAATTGCCGTGCAGTGTTAATGACACACGAAGCAGAAGACAAATGAAATGATGAAAATGTTGTGAGGTGTCGTGAACAAACAGTAATTGTAATAATAACCTAAAGAATGAGTTTATGTAATGAGATCAATGAGGCAGGAGCTTACGGAGCGCGTACATCTGTGGTCCCGGATAATCCCGTTCAAGGAAAATTTCCCCCAGAACCGCTTGGCTGAGGACGTTTGCTCGGAGGGGGATGGAGCTGCTGGCGGCCAGAGAGAGCCTGGGCCTTGGGGGGCGCGTGTGGGTGCGAAGATGCGTCCAGGTCGGGCAGGCGGATGTTCTGGGGGTGCTCATGGGAGGGAGGGACGATCTAACTGGTCAGAACGGGATCCACTAGGCGACTGCACAGTCGCCCTCCGAGCTTGTCAAAGCTCATTGGTCATTGATGACGAGGAGCAGGTAACTGGCGAACGGGGGGGATTATGTGGCCTGAGCGAACGCTGCCGTGGGGTCCGGAATGAGGCCTGCGGGCTGCTCTACCGGAGGAGGCTGGCGTCGCGGCTGAGGCGGGCGGGGACGGGACCCGGGGGCCTGGGCCTGCAGCTCCAGCCGGTCGGCCCGGCCAGCGGGGTCACAGGCGCCTCTGCAGCGCCCGGCCCACCGCATGGCCCCGCGTCGGGCAGAGCAGGGCCGCCCTGGGACCCGCGAAGGACGCGCCGGGCCCGCGGCTCTGACCCGCCTTCCCGGGGCAGCCCTGGAGGCCGGCCTGTGGGCTCGCGGCCCACGCGGCTCTCCTGTCTCACGCAATCGGCTGACGTCTGGCCCCCGCCCCGGTAGTGAAGCAAAATGAAAGCACGTGACCACCTACCAACACACCTTGGCAGAGGCGAACTCCACAGGCGCCGTCTGCCCCCCAGGCACGTGATGCGGGCCGTGCCCTCCAGGCGGTACCCGGGGAAGCAGGAGAAGGTCAAGGTGTCGCCCACGCCGAACTGCAGGCCCTTGCGGATGCTGTAGGCCGGGACCTCAGGCTCCTCGCACGGCTCCAGGTCATACTCTGGAAAAGCGGCCGGAGAGCGGGCTCAGAGGCGGACCTGGAACCGCAGGGACGGGAACACCGGGGACGGGGCCGGACGGCGGAGCCCACGCACGGAGCTCGGAGCCCGGAGCTGAGGGGGGTTGAGCTCCCAGGAAGGGCGGAGGCGGTGCGTGCGGTCGGGCCGGGGCCCTCAGCCACCAGCGTGCTGCCCGGGGGCGCGAGGATGGCCCTCAGCGCTGCGTTAAGCTCAAGCCTGGGCTTGGGGACTCGGCTGCCTCGTGTCCCCACACGACCAGGTAATTTCCGTCAGCTTGGTTCTGGAGAATCCGAACGCATAACCCAGCTGAGGGCAACGCCTGGCGGGGGAAGGAATCCGTCTGGGCCGGGCTGGGCCTCAGGGCGCACCCACGGCCGGGGATCTGCCCGCAGCCTCTGGTGATGGCACCGAGGTGGCCATTCCCATCGTCCCCGACGGTATCCCCCTTGTAGGCCACAGTGCCCCGGGCTCCATGTGGTAAAGAGGAGGAGGGTCCCTCCGATGGGACGGGACGGGACGGGACGCAGCGGCCGCAAAGGCCCTCGGCCCAGCCCTGTGCAGCCCGGGCAGGTGGGGGGCTCTGGGGCAGGGGCAGCTCGCGGTTGGGCTGGGCCGCGTCCCTGTTCCTAGAGGCCAGATGGCTCCTGCCCACCCTGGGGACCCTGTGTGATAAGAGCGGGACTCGAGGGGCGCTGGGAGGCCTTGGGGCTGGAGCAGCGAGGGGTCCTCTTGGCTTCCTGAATGCCAAGTTAAAGAGCTTCCTTTCCAGTTTTCCTAAACAGAGATAGATACCTGTCACTCCCCACCAGCACAGGAGCGGGCGGCCCCACAGGGGACTCAGAGACTCCGCCACGTTCATTTCCAATCCCCTTCTTAGTGTTTGGATTTGTTTTTTAATTGCTGGGGCCGTGACATAGCGCAGGTGAAATCAGGAGAAGAACCGGAGGGCACTGGGGCGGGAGGGGCGCCTTGGTCCAAGCAGCAGCGTGGCTGATTTTCAGGGTGGACCTTAAACACCTTCTGGGACTCGGGGCCCCCGGAACCTGCTTCCCGGCGCCTTCGGGGAGGGCCTTGCTGTGTGGAGCCCAAGTCCCTGTTGCTGCACCTGCCGGCGAGGCGGGCGCTGGCGGCCCAGGGACACGTCGAGCGCCCCGCACTCGCTTCCGCTTCGCACTGTACCTGCGAAGGTGATGTTGAACCCCTCGTAGGACATGGAGAAGTCGGACACGAAGCGGACCTGGGCGGTGAAGTTGCCGTAGAGCCCGGCGCTGATGGGGGCCGGCAGCCGCGAGCCGGTCAGCTGCCTCAGGGGCTGCGAGAAGCTGCCGTTCTCGGTGATGAGCAAGTAGTCGTGGCCACTCTCCAGGTGGAAGGTGTGGAACGTAAAGAACACACCTGCCAAGAGAGCGCAAGGCTGCAGGACGGCGGCCGCCACTGCAGGACGGGGTCTGCACGGACTGGCCCATCCGGGAGCCCAGCCCAACGGTGCCCGAATGATCCGACACGCCGTGGGCCAGGGACGCCGCATCACGGTTATCAGAGTTGAGACTTACAGCTGGGTCCGCAGAGAGGGACCGTTCATTCATTCATAGACTCACTCATTCATTCCTCAACGAGTATTTGCATATTTGACAAGTGCGTCCCACAGGCGGGGACCCGAGGCCAGGGGGCGAGGAGGCCGATGGACACGACATCGAACCGCTACCGTTCGGAGCGACAGACGCTGCGTCAAACGTAGTGTAGCATGTGCTGGGGGCGGAAAGCCAAGCGGTCGCCCAGGGCAGTGCCGCTCGTTAGCGAGTCACGCGCAGTAGCTGCGTGTCACCGTGCCCTGGGTGTCGGCTGCCCCGCGGTTGGTGCCTCCCGGCTGGAAGAGAAGATAGGAAAACCCAGGGAATCCCACCAATGACTCTATGCTCATCTCCATTATAGAGCTGAGGAAACTGAGGCACAAACAGATTAAAGTCACTTGTCCGGGGCCGCCCAGGCAGCAGGAGGCAGAGCTGGGGCTAGATCCACTCACTATTCCCAGTCCACAGGCATCGCCGGCGGGCTCCCTAGGAACGCGGAACATCAGTCTCCACCAGGGACCTTCCAGGGAGAGCCTGCATGCTAGCGACCCCCGGGAGCTCGGGAGGCACAGGGACCCCGAGGAACACGTCTCTACACAATTACTGACGGGTTCTTGCGGGATGATGCTTGGAGCCAAGCTCTCCCTGCTAAAATACACCCTAGATGTTTTCACAGTCTTGCCCCTCTGTGGATGGGAGCTGGAGACCCCGGGTACTTGGGGTGCTACAGGTGGGGGTAGGGGACGCAGAGCCCCGTATGGGTGGTGCAACCAGGCAAGCGCTGGTAAATGCCCCGTGCCAGGCAACCGAGATGCATCTATTTATCTATTTCCTCGAAGAAATGGCTCCTAAGCACTTACTAAGCGCCAGGCCTGGGCTCAGCACCAAGAAAGGTCTCCAGCGTAGTGGGGGAGACACGTCAACAGTGAGAGTCCAGAATGGGGACATGGAAGAAGAAGAGCAAGAGGGGTGGGAAGGCTTCACGGGGTCATAATCTTTGACGTGAGGGGCATGAGCACCTTGGGGGCGCACAGGTACGTGCTCCCACGTGTATCCTATCCTCCCAGCACGTAAACACGTGTGCACACGAGAAACCGTCCTCAGGCCACAGAGCTGGGGAAAAGGCTCAGTGGAACGTACGTCCCTTCCCGCTCGGCCGGACCTCAGGTTGGATGGAGGGCGGATCAGACTCTGGACGGGGAACTGGAGCTGATGAAGCACCAAGCCCCACACCCCACTGTTCAGCGCCTCTGCTGGGGTGGCTGGCATCCTGAGGATGAGCAAACAACCGAGGTGGAGCCCCTGGGTTTCCCAGCTGCGCTGATTGCCTGGGGCTCCTGTGGCCATTGTGACACAGTGAAGACCTTGTCACAGAGACAGGCCCCACGTTGGAGTCTGAACCCAAATTTGGTGTGACAAGTGCACACACGAACTCACACTTCACTGGAGTGACCACAACAAACAATCAGAGTCATTAGCCTAATGGATCTGTTAACCTGAGATCCTTCTACACGCACTGCCCTCTGGAGAAGGGTCTGGGCTCCATCTAATTCGATTCATATGAATATTTCTTGAGTTCCTTGTGTGCCAGGCATAGAGCCAGGGCCTGGGGAAGTGGCCGGAAACCAGGCAGGGGTGTCTCTCAAGGAGATCAGGGTCTGGGGGGAGACAGATAAGGGAAATTCTGTACAGTGGGGTAAGATATGGGCACAGAAGGGCGCATGATCGTGTGGGAGCCCACGGAGGGAAACCCAACCCATACCCAGAGCCGGGGAGAAGGGGTCAGAAAGGCTCAGTGGAGGAAGTGAGCTCAGAAGATGAAGAGCCGGCCGTAGCGGAGTGATGGTGATGGCGCAAGGGGAGCAAATGTTCCAGAGAGAAGGCCGTCATCCCAATGCACAGAGCTCTGGAGGACAATGAAGGTCTGGGAAGTTCTAGGAACTGAAGGAGTCTCAATGTAGCTAGGACTCAGTGCTTACGGGGCTCAGGAGGAGGCTGAAAAAGGTGAGCAAGGGCTATGGGCTCACACCAGCGACTTTACAATTTTGAGCTCTACGCTAAGCATCTGGTGAAGCCTTTAAATGGTTCTGAGGACCATTTAGTGACCTGGTCATACCCCGGTGACCCTGTGCTGAGTCTCAGCCCGGGACACCTTCTATCCTGGCTAATTCTTGCTCGTCCCTGAAGCCTGGCCTGGTTTCAACTTTAGGACGCCCACCTGACGAAGCCCCAGGCTGGCCTCCGGAGGTGTGACACCTCTAACCGCTCCTGGCTGTGCTATGTCAGACGGTCTGTCCCTACCACTGGACCATGAACTTCCTGAGGGCAGGCAATGCCAGAGCCGCTCGCTCTACTGGGTTCTCCCAGCACCCAGCGTAAGCCCAAGCATAAAATAAGCATTTGCTAAATATCTGAATTGCATTGACTTCTAGGCAAAGACACACATAGAAAAAAGCATAAAGAAGCACACACCCATATAATCACAGACGCCAGACAGAAAATTATGACTATAGGAGGCTGTTGGTCTAAGGATCCCGAGGAAGCTGCTTTCTTTCCCTATTAGAGCAGCCTGGGGTTCCTGCGGTGGCCAACTCTGGCCCAGCCTTGGTGGAAAGAGCCCTGCAGGATGATCAAAGCCCTGCCCCGATCCCACCTCTCCTTGGGAATGACACCGCGCGGGGGGGGAGCCTCACCCGGACTGCCTAGAGAGTCTTATCTCCCCGCCATCCTAATCCCAGTTAGGCCAGGCCTATTAAAGGCAAAAGTGAAAGCGCTGAAGTACACGTAGGGAGTCTTTAAGTGGCTTTTTTTTTTAATTTCTTTTTTTATACAAATAGTATAGTTTACATGTAATATATGTTGATTGCTCAAAATTAGAAAAAAGTGAGAGGATGAAAATAAGAGAGTAGTACCACTAACATCTTGGGGCATATCTTTTCAGAAGGTTTTCTTTTTTTTTTTTTTTAAGGTTTTATTTATTTATTCATGAGAGAGGCAGAGACATAGGTGGAGGGAAAAGCAGGCTCCATGCAGGGAGCCCAATGTGGGACTCGATCCCAGGTCTCCAGGATCACGTCCTGGGCTGAAGGTGGCACTAAACCACTGAGCCACCCGGGCTGCCCCAGACAGTTTTCTACACACATATCCTTGTTTATTTTTTTATTAACTGAATATGTTCTTTTGGCAAACATCTCTTTTGACTTAACAACATATTATAACTATCCCTGTAGGTCTTTATTTTTTTTTTAAATTTTAAAAATATTTTATTTATTTATTTTAGAGAGAGAGAAAGAAAGAGAGAGCGAGAGAGAGGGTGGAGCTTGATCCCATGAGCCTGAGATCATGACCTGAGCCAGAATCAAGAGTCAAAAGTTTAACCGACTGAGCCACCCAGGCACCCCAGCCCTGTAGGTTTTTAAATATTCCCTCATATTATGCCTTTTAGTAGCTGCACAGTATTGCATTATATACAGGTTATATGTTTATTCGACATTTCCTTACTTTTTTAAAAAAGATTTTATTTATTTATTCATGAGAGACACAGAGAGAGAGAGGCAGAGGGAGAAGCGGGCTCCATGCAGGGAGCCCGATGCGGGACTCGATCCCGGGCCTCCAGGATCAGGCCCTGGGCCAAAGGGGGTGCTAAACCACTGAGCCACCCATGGACCCCCTCAACATTTCCTTATTGATGGACATTTGAGTAGCTAACTAATCCTCCAATAAATAAAGTGTTTTAGGAAGTGTCATTGCAGCTGCATCTTGATGTACAATAGTATTTTTTTTTCCAGGTAAATTCTAAGGAGTGGAATTGCTGGTCCATGTATATTTTGAAGGCTTCTGATTCACACCATGGAATCATCATCTAGGGAGTCTCAGCTATTTCACACAATGTCAGCACTGAAGAAGAGTGCTTGTGTCTGCACACTGTCTCCCACTGTTAGGATTTTCTCTGCTGACTTGGAAGAAGAAATGGTTATTTCATTACTGGTTGACTTTTCATTTCTTTAATTATGAGTGGGGTCAGTGTCCTTTCATTTCTATTTCTTCTATTATGAAGGGTTTATAGCTTTGCTCATTTCATAGGCCTGGAGACCAGGTGTATTTTTCTTAATAATGTTTATAATTAATTAATTAATTAATTAATTTTATTAATTTAATTTTTTAATTATTTTTTTTTCTTAACAATTTTTAGGAGCTCCTCATGCATCAGGTTGGTAATCTTTTTTTTAAAAATAGATTTTATTTATTCATTAGGGACACACAGAGAGAGAGAGGCAGAGACACAGGCAGAGGGAGAAGCAGGCTCCATGCAGGGAGCCAGACGTGGGACTCGATCCTGGGACTCCAAGATCACGTCCTGGGCCAGAGGCAGGCGCTAAACCACTGAGCCACCCAGGGATCCCCCAGGTTGGTAATCTTGAGTTGATTATATACGTTGAAAATAATTTTGTTCACTTACTATCTGAAATTTTTATGTTTTTTTTTACATAAACCCATCCCAAGTTTTATTTAATCAAATCTTACAGTCTTTGCTTTTATGGACTCTGCTTTTAGTATAACTTGTTATAGTATATCCCCACCTGAGGTTAGATTTTCATGTTATTCTTTTTTCATGTTTTTCTATACTGAAATTTATGTAGTTGAATGTATGAGGTCTGTTTGGTTCCTTTTCCTTCTTTCCCAAGTGTTTAAGCCTACTGTTTTGAAACAATTTATTAAATAATCCATTCTCTCTTCAGTGGAGTGGAAATGACACTTTAATTATATACTATAAACTGTCTCTCCTTCTCTCTCCACACACACATACGCATGAGTGTGCGTGTGCACAAACTCCCCCCCCCCCCACACACACGTGTGCAGAGGACTCTACGTCTGGACCTTTATATGCCTGCACTGGTTTGTGTGTCCAACACTCACACCACATTGTTAGAATTATTTTAGCCAATAACATTTTACAATCTGGAAGAGTTACTCTTTCTTTTATAATGTTTTCTTGGCTTTTCTACATGTTAATTCTCCTAGATCAGAGGTACTTATTCAAGGCCATGCATCAGGTTTACTAGCGAAGTGTTCTGAACTCAAGGATGCTTGTTTTCCACCTCCGGCGTAGAGAACCGAAAGCTCTACGGTGCAATCTAAGCACTAATGTATTTGCTAAAGTGCAGAGGGGTTAAGAACCACGACCCTGGATGAGCTTCAGAATAAGCTTCCGAGGATAGAAGCCATACGTGCCTGGTTACCATGTATTCCCGGCCCACGTCAGTAGCATTATTCAATCAATATTTGTCAAATCAAAGACTGTTTTGCTTACTGTTTATTTCTAACCAGCACCCGTACTTTGAACTCAGACCTCCAAAGACCATTCATGGTAGGGGAGTTGAGATAACCTGGTGAGGAATATGAGGATATGAGATATGATATATGAGATATGAGGATATGAGATAACCTGGTGAGGAATATGAGGAATATGAGGAATATGGCATCTGAGGAACAGTTGAGCTATGTAAGAAGAGGATCATGGGTCCAGGGTCTGAAGGGTGAATGTGAAGGAAGAGGGCAGATGGATCCTATGTTCCTCCAGGACACAGAACAAGGGGAAAAGCTTCAGGAACACCTAATAGGCTATTAGGACAGGTCAGATCTATCAAAAAAATGACAGCAGGTGCCCATTTGCTAAGCGGGTTGGCCACCTTCCCACCGCTGGGGGTGTTTAGGTGTGGTGCCATCTTGTGGGGAGCAATTAGGGAAGAACCCTACATTATGTAGGGTTAGACAGCTGCTAACCTCCATGATCTCTTCTAGCATGGACATTTTAGAGTCTTAAAAATAGTCATTGCACAAATTCTGTGATGCAAAGAGATGGGAAGCTTCTAGGAGTTTTCCTGTTGATGAAAAAATGCAGACCAAGCCCTGAGGACCCTACGTAGGGAGACACTCCCCCCCCAACGAGGTCACTTTGGCCTGAGGAATGTGGCACCCTGCCCACATTACACCCCAACACTTGCTACAGGCCTAACCACTCACCTTTGCCATGGGATGTTTCAATAATCCAGGTGCAGTTCAAATTGTTGGGGTAGAAGTCAGGGAACCCTGGTGACAAGATGGTCCCACTGGAACCTTGGATGAAGCCACCGCAGAGTGCTGTGGGAGTAAAGAAGGTGGTGAAAGGCTGCAGTGGCCCAGGGAGGCCCCCCTCCCTCCCCTGCACCCCTGTCCCCAACCAACCAATCCTCCTGGGAGCCTGGGAGCCTGGGAACCATCTCCTCTCAGCCCTCAACCCTCGCTGATGGGTGGGAGAGGCTGTGCGCCTTCCAGCTCCTGATTTCTCACAGCAAGAAAGGAATCCGTGACCTCAACACCCCTTGTGGGATGTGTCTCACCTTCACAGCTGGGCAGGGCCCGGCTCCACTGGAAGTTAGGCTCACACTCCAGGGGTTCCCCGTCGCTTAGTGTGTAGCCCGAGTCACAGCTGAAGGTCACCAGAGCGCCCACGTAGAAGTCATTCCCGTGGCGCTGCCCGTTTACAGGGATCCCTGGATCCAGACAGTGGTCTGACTGCAGAGTGATAGCTGGAAAAGAGAGCCCAGAGCTGGAACAGACAGCTAGCTGTCGCCGCAGGGGAACCCCAGCGGTCACAGAGGCGGGGAGGGGGAACCTGGGTGACAGACAGCTGGCCGTCATTTACCCCCATGTCACATGTGGCTGTCGTTATCTGCTGCAAGGGTATTTGAGGACTTATCTGCCGGACAGAACAAGCGGATTCCCTTCTTTGTTCATCCATCCATTCATTCAATTAACACACGTTGAGCGTCCACTATGGTTCAGACAGCACGCCAGGTCTTAGGGACCCAGGTCTTAGGTTTTAGGGACCCATTGTCTTAGGGACGCCAGGTCTTAGGGACCCATTGTCTTAGGGATGCCAGGTCTTAGGGACCCATTTTCTTAGGGACGCCAGGTCTTAGGGACCCATTTTCTTAGGGACACCAGGTCTTAGGGATGCCAGATCTTAGGAACCCATTTTCTTAGGGACGCCAGGTCTTAGGGACCCATTGTCTTAGGGACACCAGGTCTTAGGGACCCATTTTCTTAGGGACTCCAGGTCTTAGGGACCCATTGTCTTAGGGACGCCAGGTCTTAGGGACCCATTTTCTGACCCATGAGTCAGAAAATGAGGCTGTCCTCAGGGTGCTCTCAACCGTAACATTCTGTACCGGTCTACCAGGGGTGGAGGCGACGGGCATCTCGTTCCATGGAGGCACGAGAGATGGATGCAAAAGCTGGTGAGGGAGGGCGAGGCAGGCAGGAGATGCCATCATGTTTCAACCTCACCTCCCTCAAATGCTCTGTCCCCAAGGAGCTGGGCACGTGGCAGCCAATGGTCCCGCAGGTGGAGCGGCTCTGCAGTGGCAGGTCACCAGCTTTGTTTCCAAACGCTCCCCTCGAGCTCCTGACAGACGCGGAGGGTAGGGGAGACGCGGAGGGTAGGGGAGGCCCTCCAAGAGCGTGGGGGCGGAGTCAGGGGCCCCCTGCTGGAACGGTCCCGGGTCCCTGCACCACCCCTCCCACCTAGGCGTCTGCCTCCTGCCAACACTCACTCTCGTAGCGGAGCTGGAAGCCGATATCCGAGTGGCTCTTGTCGGTTGAGAAGAGGAGGTAGAGGTAGTTGCTGGTGCTGATGAGGAACTGGGGGACCTGGGTCCCGTGGTACACCCCGATCAAGGGTGCTGAGTACGTCCGTCCATCTCGAACTTCCAGAGTATCGTAGTTGACCTCGGTCTTAAACCTGCCAAAGATGGGAACGCAGACTTACTAATTTGCAAGTGACCAAAGGTCCTGCCTGACCCAGGGCTTCGGAATAACCCGATTTGGGCGGGTCGGGACATTTTTAATACAATTTGCATGCATGTGCCTGCGAGAGGGAAGGGCCTCCTGCGCCGCGCTCGGCAGCCCGCCTCCTCCGTGGCTGGGCTCCCCCTCGGGCCCCCTTGCAGCCTGGGCCACGACCCACCTTAAGACTCTGAGGCACAAGGACGACAGCCTCACGGGGGTCAGAATGTTCTAGAGCAGGATGCACTGAGCTGCAGCCCAGAGCCAACGCTGTCCTATAGCCTGTTTCTGTATACGGCCTACGAGCTAAGAATGGAGTCTAACGCTGACGAAGGCGTGTGTTTTTAAAAAGCAAAAATGTGCGACCGATAACCACAGCGGGGCCCCCAGCCGCGTAATATCCACTATTGGGCTCTCACAGAAAAGCTGGGGCAGCGCTGCTCCAGGCCCTGGGTGCTTCGTCTGGAAGCTGCTCGGGTTCCCATATGGGTGGCGACCGTCCCCAAGGTGGGGGGCACCTCCGGGGTGGGAGGGGGGAGTGGATTGGGTCAGACTTCCCACACCGCACTTTTCAGAGCTACGCTCCTCAGAGGCCAATGCCTGCTTCCGCCTCTGACGCAGCCTACCTGCCCACCGTCCATCGTTGGGGCCGAGGGGACAGAGGGCTCTGGCATCTGTAGGGCTGCCACTCCTGCCATGTCCTGCTCACTCCCCCGGCCCTAAAGGGCACAAGACCCCACTACGGGGTGGAGTCGACGCCACGGGCAAAGCCCGTGTGGCCCGTCGGCATCCAGGGCCGCCAGCTCCAGCGTTGCCAACACCCAGCACCGGTGCTGGCCCTGCCCCTCAGTCCTGGGCTCCCCCCCCACCCCGCACCGCCCCTAAGGAGCCCCTGCCCCCGCTCCCTGCAGGTTCCAGGCACCTGTCGAAGGTGATCTTGATGGGGTAGCCCGGCTGGGCTTCGATCACCCAGGCGCAGCTGAGGGCATCCTTGTAGAAGCCGGGCCAGCCCGGAGACAGGATGGTGCCGCTGGGCGAAGTCAGGTGACCACCGCAGGGAGCTGGGGACAGAAGGGACAGTAGCAGCTTTCTTGGGGGGACCAGTGAACAAACAAATAAAAAAAACCCTCTGTAAGATGTGTCTGCCTGCTTTCATTTCTATGGAAAATCATGCAAACTATATAAACCGTGAGTTCTGGGTATTGGGACCTTCACAGATGTGCCCTGTTACATCACTTGGACTTTTATTAAAAGCCACAGGGGAGCAATAAAAATAATCCTTTAAACAAAGCCCTCTGCCATTCTGAAGGCCTGCAGGACGGCTATAGGTCGCACCGGTTTTGCCTTCGCTCCTCGCTCAACGTTGCATCAAGGTCTGGCGGCCAAAGCAGGGCCCCGTCCTCACCCCTGGGCCCCGGGCAGTGGGCGGACCCCAGCTCAGCCTGTGCGGAGGTGAGCTCCGTGAGGCCAGGATCGAGCTTGTGCTCTCAGTCCCGGCGGCCCAGGGCCGGGCACACAGGCACGCGGCTGTGCAGCAGTGAGCGTCAGTGCCTGGGCGCACACGGGGACGCGCGGAAGGGCCGACGAGTACGGTCGTGGCAGGTGACTGCACCAGACGCTGCGTGGGGTGGATCCCGTCCTCAGGCCCTCGGCCTCTGTGTGCCCACCCCGCAGTTCCCCGGTGCCCCTGCGGCCCAACCCTCGGCCCTGGTGCAGCTGGTTGGGGTCCCCTCCCGCCCCTTCTCACGTTTGCCTGGCCACGTGACCACCTTGACCGGAGAGCTGAGCATGCAAGTGGCCGGCGTCCTGCCCCCGGGGCAGCGCCAGGAACTTTCCTGCCCCCACAGCCCCGAGAGCCAGCACCGGGACCTGATGACCGGAGCTCAACAGTGCGCAGTCTCAGCTCCTGCTTATAAGCCACAGAGACGCGGGGCTTGTTCACCAATGGTTCTAAGCTGCCGGCTGATGAGGAGGACGTCACAGTTGCAGCCACAGTCACTGCCACCACCGGCCCTCGGGCTCACAGGGACACTCATGCCCATTCTTCACCACCCGGACCCTGCCGGCGGGAGGGGATGGGGGGGCTATAATTTGGCCCGTTTTACAGCCGAGACTGGTTTATGGAGGCAAAGCAGGTGGCCCCGTGCTGGCGGGTGGCACAGGACTTGGCCGAGGGACATGCCGTGAATCTGGAGCAGGTGCCAGTTTTGAGGATCCCGTGTGTCCCTCGGAATCCTCTACTGTGGGGCGAGCAGGTGCCAGACAAGCCCCGAACAGGACAGGAGGGCGTCGGGAGCCACCCGGTGCTCCCGCCTCTGCGCCGTCTCGGACGTTTCTCTGGGTGATAAGTCTCACGAAACACGGTCCAGGACACCGCACCTTCCCTCCGTCGATTCTGCGGACTTCTTGGTAAGATTGAAAGGAATCAACGTTCTTTAAGAAAAAAAATTGAGACGGAGAGGGACAGACAGGCCATGGGAGGGGAGGGTGGAAGGAGACAGAGAGGATCCCGGAGTGAGGCCCGACGCTGGGCTCGAGGGGAGCCGAAACCCAGAGCCAGCCGCTCGCCTGACTGAGCCACCCGGCGGGCGACTGCGCAGCACCCCGCAGGACCTCACACGTCCTCGTGAGGAAGAACAGCGACACCGGCGGACGCGGCGGGAGCTCTTGCCCGTGACGCACGGCGCTGCTCGGTGGGCATCAGCGCATTTAATAGCGCACGACCTTTGTGCGGCTTCATGCCCACTTGACGCACGAGGAAACGGAGGCCGAACAGGCCGAGGGACTAGACGGGGAGCCGATGAGGCGACAGCGGAGACCGCAAGGCCCCTGCCTCCAAGTCCCCGTGCGGCCCGGACGGGTGTGGCCGCTGCGACTGGCGGGAACGGCTCCCAGGACGGTCAGTCTACGCACGTCAGGCTCCAACGAGGACGGTCTTTGTGCAACTGCAGCCCTAGGAGGCGGATGCCTTGGCTGTCCTTGTTCGATGGTGGCGACTACCGCCCAATCCTCGTAGGCTGAGGCACGGAGGAATGGAGGGATGACGTCAGCACTCACATCAAACGCTGGCAGCGAACGTGGCATGGGGATGTCGCCACTTCCTGGGTAACCCCAGCTCTTGGGACCCAGTGCTGCATCGCACTGGGCCGGCTAGTGCATTCGGCTCTTTCTCTGATGCATGCGTGAGCCGTGGAGGCGCGTGGTGGGGACCAGGGGCGGGGGCCACTGTTCGGCCCCGGGTCCTCCTGCGGTAGAAGCAGGGACTGTCTCCGGGCCTCGGCTCAGCGCATCCAGCCACCCGGGCGGTGCACCAGGAGCTCCTCACTTCCTTGCTGACCTTCCGGAGAGCCGTCGATCGCACGGTCCTCCCCGGCCGGGCCGCCCTCCGTTCAGAGCTCGGGTACCACCAAGGTGTGCGTACGACCCCGTCGGGGAGCCGGATCTGCTGTGCTGTTGTGCTGCCTTGCAGGCTCGTCTCTCCGGCTCCCGGGCTGCTGGACCTTTCCATGCGTCCGGGCCCTCACACCCTCTGGCTTATCCTCACGCACCAGGGAGAAAACCCCCCGGGGCGGGGAGGGCACCTCCGGGCTCCTGTAACGTCCGGGGGCCTCGTTCTGAGAAAACATACATACTAAAACAACGAGAAAACACCTTCTTCCTCACTCGGGCAGAACCTAAATTCGGTGACACCGGAGGTGTGGGGAGAGCAGGTGTCCGGTGCTTTGCCACGGGAAGCACAGACAGCACGACGCCCGCGAAGGGAACTCTGGAAACGGACGGCACCATTCCCGCGCACCCACCCTGACCCAGCGACTCTGCTTCTAGAACTCTCTCCTGAGGATATTCTTGCTGGGTTAGGAAGGGACATACATATACGTACACGCACGGGGCGGTACAAAGCAGCATGATCTACAGGAGCAAAACAATGGGAGGAACCCACCTGGGCAGCCACAGGGAGCTGCGCGAAGGAACCGGAGTCATCAACGGGATGGACAAGCGGCTACAAGCACGAATGATGTACGTTCTGTATGAAGCCAGGGAGTGGTCCCCGGAATATACTAGTAAGTGAATAAAAAGTGACGTAAAGAGGTAAGAAAGTGGGCAGCCCTGGTGGTGCAGCGGTTTAGCAGCACCTTCAGCCCAGGGCGTGACCCCGGCGTCCGGGATCAAGTCCCGCGTCGGGCTCCCTGCATGGGGCCTGCTTCTCCCTCTGCCTGTGTCTCTGCCTCTCTCTCTCTCTTATGAATAAATAAATAAATCTTTTTTTAAAAAAGAGGTAAAAAAATAATCGCACGATTCCAATCATCGAACAGAGCGGCGGGAGAACACACGCACACACGCGGACTCCCCTTAGCGACCGGTGCGAAGCCCGCGACTCCAGATCATCTGCGGAAAGACGGAGGGAACAGGGCGGAGAGGAAATGGGGCCAAAGCCAGACTGCCGCACACGGATCTCCCTCTGGAGGCTCATGTCTGGGACTCCGTAAATATTTTTTCACTACTGAAAAGGGAGGTTTGAATCTGATGAGCCATTTTGCCAAAACTCGCAAGCAGGGTGTGAAGTCTGCGAATATGGTCCGGGACCGGTCGGGGGGCATGACCACTCATGAAGGAACTCGTGGAAGAGGCCTCGGAGCACCGCCGTCCCCAGGAGCGTCTGGGAGGAGGAGCAGTCGGAAGGAAAGCAGCTTAAACCGTTTTCAGTAGTCACGGGGCCGCTGCGGTCGGGGTGGGGCCGCCCAGAGACCCCCGGGGTGTCCCAGGGAGGACGGGAAGCTGTGTGGGCGTCCGCGGGGCTGGAATCTTCAGCAGGAACGGACGCGGGTACGGACGTGACCTCAAGGGAGCCGAGAAGAGAGCGTTCTGATGTCTGAAATGAAGCGCACCCGTCCCGCATCCTTATCTTCAGCTCAGTTCATTGAAAAGCCTTGGAGACAAGGGCCGACCCCGGAGCAGCGAAGCAGCGATCGCCCCCGGTGCCCAGACTCCAAACACCACTTTCCACCAAAAATGGACGTTTTTGGTCTCCTTGGAGACATGAAATCCTTGGAGATCTCCTTGGAGAAATGGCTGATTCCAGGTCGGGGACAGAGATTGTTCTAGAGGAGGTTGGGCCGCTCCCAAAAGGCTCCCACCGGCCAACGGGACAACCGGCACGTGGGTTAGAGGGAAAACTGCGATGGATTTGTTTAAATCCACTAAAATGTAATGATATTTAAAGACGTCCAACTTTAGGCGATGTTAGGGGATCGACTCATTGAATAAAAACTGATAAATAAAGGAAAATAATGGGGTTTTTCTCTGCCTTTCCTTCCTGAACTATACATCAGGGTAACCGAGGAGGTGACGGGGGCAAGTTTTCCTTAAGTATCTGAGCTCATACAACAGGAGGAAACGGTGGCAGGTGGGCACTTCTTGTGGGACCCAGGAAATTTAACAAAAATCCCCTACCCCTGGACAAGCAGAGCAGGACTAACTCCATTTTGTGCTGCACCCGCCTTGTGCCGACCTGCTTATTGCTTAGGGGCGCTGCCCCACCCTAGTCAAGCCCGGGGCACACCCTAATCGGAACTTGGCTCAGTGATAGGCCAGTTCAAATGGATACTTTAGGGTAAAATGTAATTCAATCAGCCACATGCATGTGGACCAGCATGACTGTGCAACTTTCTGCGAATCCCATTGGCCACTGGTCCCTATAAAGCTGCTACGCCTCTTAGTCTTGGGGTCCAAGTCCCTGCTCCGCTGTGTTGCGTATACTTGGACCCAAGCTTGAGCTTGTGAATAAACCCTCGTGTGTTTGCATCGGTGTCTGCTCCTCGGTGGTTTCTCGGATTCGCGATCTTGGGCACAACGTTCTCAATCCCGCTGGTGGCTTCAACATCCTCAAACAAGAGCGTGCCGGGCACTGCGTGTCTCTGACGGTGGCGCAGAGCCCCGGCCGCAACATATTCCCGGTCAAAAAATGGAACCTAAATCTGATTAGGTCTTTAGACCCCACTGCCAATTAAAGGAACTACAAGAAAGAGACGATTATGTTAAACAACCTCCTTTCAGGGATGTGATCACTGAAATTCAGGATAAATGACGCGGCTTCGCCAACAAATATTCGCCGGGGCTGGGGGGCAGGGGGAGACATCCACGGACTGAAAGAGCTGACAAGTGTGCGGTAACTGTGACGTGGGAACCCGAGCAGAGTTCTGGCTTAAAAAATTTAAAAAAAAAAAGTGTCGGACAATTATGGAAATTTGATTGTATTAAGTAATTATTTTCATTTTTAAATTTTTAATTAATTTATTTATTTTTAAAATATTTTATTTATTGATTCATGATAGACAGAGAGAGATAGACAGACAAAGACACAGGCAGAGGGGGAGCAGGCTCCACGCCGGGAGCCCGACGTGGGACTCGATCCTGGGACCCCAGGATCACGTTCTGGGCTGAAGGCGGTGCTAAACCACTGAGCTACCGAGGGCAATAGTATTGCACTTATGTCCTAAAGAGTTCTTCTTATCTGCTAGAGATACACACTCAAATGCTGTGGATGAACCATTTCGCCTGGAATTTGCTCCACGATCACCCCAGAAGGGGGCAGTGGCGGGGGCGACGGGGAGGGGTACGGATGCCGCAAAACAGGCTGCGAGTTTGGACCCGGTGAAGCTGCGTGGTTGGCGTGCACTGTCTGGAACGTTCCGCTCAAGGCGTGGGGGGCACATAAAGGAAATGCATGCACACTCATACACACTCACGCTCACACTCACAGTCCCTACGCACACACACAACGGAAGCCAAGACGGGGAGGTTTCCTGCCTTGCACACAGACAAGAGCTCAGGACCAAGACCGCAGAGGGACCCCGTGCCCGACCCAGTGCCCGCGCACGGCAGGTGCTCAATAAATACTTTGTCGAAGGAACGAAATCCTGTTTGAAGGGTAGACAGACGGGGTGTTAGGCCCGAACTTCGTCCCCTGCCACATTCATAGGATAAAGCCTTAACCCCAGGAGTCTTTGCAGCGAGAGCCCTGAAAGAGTCGTAAGCAAGGTTAATAAGATCATCAGGATGTGGCCCTGGTCCAGTAGGACCGGCGTCCCCGTAAGGTGAGAACGCAAAGGCCACGTGAGGACGCAGCCATCTGGAAGCCACCAAGGGAGCGTATTCAGGAGGAACCCGGCTGCTGCAGACCCCCCGACCTTGGCCTTCTAGCTTCCAGAGCTGTGGGATTCGGTTCCGATGGCGCCCCGGGCTGCTGGTGAGGGGTTGGTGCCCCCGTGACGGGGCCCACGCCTCCTGCTCCCCACCGCTCAAGCTGCGCCAGGCGGGGAGCACCCGCAAACAGAGCTGGGGCACAAGGGGGCCAAGAGCGAGTCCTCCCCGAGCCTCATGGGGGCTAGACGCCGAGCTTTCTCTTTCCCCGTGCGTTTGCCTTCACGACCCCCCGTGAGGCGGGCACCGCTGTGGGCCTGACCGCAGAGCGCGGGAGCCGGGACAAGGGGTCCGCCCACGGGTCCAGAAGCACAGTTAGGAAGTGGCCGGTGTGGCTTGGGGCCCGGGTTGCCGGCCACTGCGGGTGGACGGGGCAGCGCCAGGCTGACTGCCCCCTCGGAGGAGGTGCCGGTGGCCAGAAGCAGTTCCACACGCCCAGAACGAGAACCACGCAGGCCTCATCTGGTGCTTAGAAGTACTGGTTCTTGGGCAGCGGTGTAGGGCCGCCTCCGGCCCAGGGCGTGACCCCGGGGTCCCGGGATCGAGTCCCATGTCGGGCTCCCTCTGTCTGTGTCCCTGCCTCTCTCTCTCTCTCTCTCTGTGTCTCATGAATAAACAAATAATTTTTTTTTTTAAAGTAGCGGTTGTCGGCCTGGGATCCTGACTGTCCCACGCACTTCGCTGTGGATAAATCACGTCACTGCCCTGCACTTGAGCTGTCTCATCTGGGACAGGAGGACAACAGCGGTTCTCACCTCCTGGGGTTGTCGTGAGGATTCTGTACACCGACCTACACGGAGCACTCAGCCTCGACCCCAGGGCGATGCAGACGCTTGGCCGTCAGTGGCTGGGGGGTCGCAGGCAGGACAAGCCACCTGGCTGGCTGCCGCTTTCCTGTGCTCGGAGCAGGACGACATCCTTCTCCTGGGGTGGGGGGGGACCAGGCGAGCTGGCGAGATCATGTCAGGGCCTCAGTGATCGCCCCGACTCCTTCCTCTGAGGCCTAAATGAGCTACGACAACGATGACTCCGATTCCTCTTGTGCGCAAGGGGAGAACCGGCCTTCGGTCGTTTCTAGAGGACGTTGTAATTTTCTGATTATAAAAGTAACACATGGGGTGTTGCACCCGGAGAGCAACAACGTGGACGCGTTCACACCAAACTCAAACCACTTTGTGCGAGGAAGTCGGGTGGGGAAATGAGGATTTTCAGTTTGAACTTAATCGCACTTACGTATTGCTTAGATTTTTTGTTTGTTTTGCTTAGATTTTTTTACAACCACCAAGTATTACTGCAAAAATGAGTCTACGTACTCACTGTAGATGATCGATCTCCTTTTACCCCCCCCACCCTGGGTATTTCTTATAAGCAGCCTTTTTTTTTTTTTTCTTAAACCCTCTTTGAGATTCTTTGTCTTTTATTTTTTTTTAATTTTTTTTTTTAGATTCTTTGTCTTTTAATAGGGAGTTTAATTACCTTTACTGTCATAACTGATGTGTTTGTCTCACCGCTGTCATTCTGTTTTATGCTGCCAATTTCTGATGCTTCCATGTGGGGTCCTGTCTTCTTGGTTTTTTGCCACAGACAATACACTTCCTTTTGTTTTAATTTTCTATCAGGATGGGAAGAGTCAAAACCTGCTTTTTTTTTTTTTTAAAGATTTTTTAAAGAAATTTATTTATTAGAGACACCCGGGGGCAGCCTGGGGGCCAAATCCAGCCCGTCCACTTAGGTACCGTCTACCTGAGTAGAGGCCCCTCCAGCCCCGAAGCCCAGGACACCTCCCCAGATGGCCCTTTAAGAAAAAGTTCGCCGACTTTGCAGTAGAGCAACCGGATGATCGTCCTTCTTTCTAAATTTAGGGGAAGATGCCATTTTCTCCCTTGTCCCATTAGAGCCTCTTAGAAGCTAAGTGGCTCTTAGCATATATTAAAAGATTTTTTTTTTTAAGACTATTAGCTTTTGCATTTAATTGTCCACAAGGTGGGGACACTTAATCAAAAACACAATGAGAAAAAAAATGGAAAAGACAAAAGATGCTGATTACAAAGCAGGCTTCTCCCGGGGCTGGGACACGGGGGAGAGGAGCCCCGGGGGGAGGGGGGGTGGTCCGTGTCCTCAGGGGCCTCTCCACCCCGACTGCCCCACGGTGTTAAGCCCGGGATTGACCACCCGAGCTGGGGTCTCTCACTCTTCCCCCGATATGCTGCTACCTGGGTCCCTGACAGCCAGGCCAGCAGCCAGCAAGCGGCTAGCCCCCCGAGGAAACAGCAGGCTCGTCCCTGTGCGGATCTTGGGGTGCTCCCTGTGTCTGATGCGCTCCAATCTTGGCACTCCCCCACCCGCCCCCACCCACCCGAGTGACGGACGGGGCCCTTTTAGTCCCCAAATCAGGATCTTGCCCCGTGAAACAGTGGGTCTAGTCCTGTCGGGCATGCCCGCACAGCCTCGGGGCCCCCACGCACCAGCAGCTCTGGGCTCAAGGAGCACCCGCTCCAGGAGGGCAGGCCGCACAGAGGGTGCAGTCTGCAGCTTCCAAGCCCTGGTGCAGGGGCGGGTGCTGGTCAGCCCACGAGGATGGGGCCCCCGCAGCCTTGGGGACACTGGGAGCCTGGGCTCCCGTCCCCCCGGGGAACTGGGTGGGGAGACAGGACTAGAGGTCGCGGAGCTGGTCAGGAAAGATGAAATGACTGGGGACCAAGTGTCCAAGAGAGCGGCCCAGCAGTGGCCCCCGAAGAACAAAAGGAATTAGGAGAAGGGAAGGGTCTGCTGAAGAGAGACAGCAGGTGTCCTAGAGGAGGTGGGCCAAGGAGAGGCCAACCACAGACGTCGGAAGGGAGGATGAGGGAGGATGAGGGAGGATGAGGGCGCCTGAAGGAGAGGTGGACAGTCCTCCAGACCTGGACTCTGCACGGGGGCTTGGCAGAGGCTGTGCCTCACCTGCAAGCAGCCCCAACCCACACGCTCCGCTACCCCGCTGTTGCCAGGATGGGTTGATGTCACCTCCTAGTTCCACGGCTGGGAAGGCGTGAAGCTATGACTTTCACCTTGTTTCTCTGACTCTAAAGCTTTGGTCATTTCCAAAAAAGGTCACTCCACTGGAGAAAATAGCAGTGAGACTGTGTGGACCTCACTGTGGGAACGTGGGGGGGAAAGCCATCTGCTCAGGGCAGGACTGAGGCCGGTGCCCGGAAGGATGGATGAGCATCACCCAACCCCCAAAGTGGAGCAGTACTTATCTGACAGGTCTGGTGAAGAAATGGTTAAAATCTGGGTTAAAATAATCCTCATGGCCAACACTACTGAATGCTGCCTCCCTGCCAGACACGGCTCCACTGCTCCAAGGACAGTGCATGCCCACAATGACCCTGTGGCCAGGCTACACTTTATACATGGGGCAGCTGGGGCACAAAGGGGCCAAGTCATTTGCCCGGGGTGACTCAGAGGGTAAACACCAGGGTGGAGGCAAAGGACAGTCGGTGCAGGGGAGGTCAGGCTCTGGAGGCCATTAGGAGGGACTAACCTAGAACAGATATTTTAAGGTCTTTCACCCATCCATCCAACCTTCCTTCCTTCCTTCCTTCCTTCCTTCCTTCCTTCCTTCCATCCATCCATCCATCCATCCAACCTTCCTTCCATCCATCCATCCATCCATCCATCCATCCAACCTTCCATCCAACCTTCCTTCCTTCCATCCATCCTTCCTTCCTTCCTTCCTTCCTTCCATCCATCCATCCATCCATCCATCCATCCTTCCATCCAGTAACTCACCAACCAGTACTGAGCAAGCATCTAAGTGTCTAACCATTTGCCAGCTGTGGCTGTGGGGCCAAGGAGGAGCCCTAACCTCAGGAGCTTCCAACCCAGCAGCAGCACAGCGAACCCTCTGGGAACTCACATTACACCAGGAGCTGCCCTTTATACCTTGTTCTTATCACTCCCTCTGCTTTCAGCTGGAGCAGACAGGGGCTCAGAGGGAGAAGGTGACCTGCCAGGATTCCAGCCTCTGCCCAGGGGCTTGAGAGCCCACCTGCACTCAGATGCTCCGCCACACGCACCGAGTGGTCAGCGGTCCCCCCTCATCCTCCTCCCACCCGTCAGCTCCGGGCGGGGTGTGCTGTGCGGCTCCCCCGCTCGTTCTCCTGGCCTTCCCACACGCTGGCCCGGGTGCTTGGCACGTGGAGGAGAGAGTGCCAGGCAGCCTGAAAGCCTTGAGCCTGTGCAGCGCTGACAATGCTTTGGGCTCACAGAGCTCCCCTGGGCAGGAGCTGGAAGCGGGGTTTCGGAGAGGGCTCTCCGTTGAGAGAAGAGGCGTCCTCATGCCTGATGGCCTCAAACCAGCATTCCTCCAGTTACAATGCAAATTTCTATGCTAAGTCATTCCACAGAGCCCTGCCACCCCGGTGAGGGTGAGAGGGCCGCCCGGGGCCTGGGAGGGGGGAAGGACCACACAGACGGCTCTCTTGGGCCTCTGCAGAGTCTGTGACGAAGCTCCGGCCCGCACGTACCTTCACAGCGCAGCACGGCACTGTTCCAGACCACGCTGCCCTCCTTCAGGATGCAGGTGATGGTCTCCGAGCCCTGGGTCCCGAGGAAGCCTTCATCACACAGGAAGGAGATGGAGCTTCCCAGCTGGAGGCTGTCCCCAAACCGCTTGCCGTTCACTGGCACGCCAGGGTCAGGGCACTCGTTGTGTCGGAAGGCTGTGTGGAAGGGGGTCAGGGTGTGATTAGGAAGGCCGGTGCGCAGATGGCCCCACCCCCCGGAGAAAGTGAGCTTCTAAGCCCAGCCCCAGGCCCCCCCCGCCCCCCCCCCCCCCGCCCGTCATTCCACAAAGACCCGCTGTGCTGGAGGCGGGGCAGGTGCCCCGGAACCAGAGACCCCGGGACCCGGAGCTGTCCTGGGCAGAGAGCAGGACACTGACACACTGGCTCTCCCGCCGTCCTGAGCACCCAGTCCCACTTGGTCCCAACGGGCATCCTGGGACCAGGCACGGGGCCAAGTGTATCCCACGTCAGCTCATTCACAGCCTGCACAACTCCATGAGGTCGGCACGATGACCCCAGGCTACAAATGAGGAAACTGAGGCTCCACGTGGCTTAGGAGCCAGGCGGCCTCCTACTGTCACATGCACTCCGCGCTGCCCTAACCGCAGACAGTTATGGGGTCATTTATGTTGCAGATGAGCTGGACTCTGAGTCCTGTGACACTAATAGACACTAAGCATCAGAAAGCAGGTGCCCTGGCCCCCAGCCTGTCGGAAGCCATTCCCTTCATCTCCTCGCGGCCGTCAGGCTGCCTCTCGCCCGTCCAGACAAGCGACGACGCAGGGGCATGGGGCACGGGAGGGAGGGCACGTGCGGGTTTCACTGGGCTTTGCCTCTTATTCAGTACACAGTTCTGGGCAACTTATGTAATTGCGCTGAGCCTGTTTCCCGACCTATAAAGTGGGGACCGTACTTCCCTGGCAGGGTCATTTTGGGACAGAAATAAAAGGAAAGTTGGTATGAATCCTACAGTGGAGGATGTTTGGGACGGCGCCTGACAGATGGTAAGGACTCCGCGGTATGAATCCCCTGCCTTCCTCCCAGGCCCGCTCTGCCTCCACGGAGCACGTCCCCAGCCCGCCCTCCCCAGGGGCGCCAGGTTCTGGAGCATCAGCCTCTGAGCCACACGCCCCGTGCATCCCTGCTGTCGTGAGGACGGAGCCCCCCAGGGGACCGGGCGCCCTGGCTGGGCGGGCACACCCGTTTGCAAGCCTCCGAAATCCCCTAGTGGTTGAAACACGTGCACAACCAGGGACACAAGGGCCTCAGAGGCTGCTGGGTCTTGCTGGAGGCAAGAGCCCCGCAGACCCGGGCGTCCTTCCCAGTGGAGGCCAGCGCGGGGGGCCTCTGATGTGGCAATGAGGTGATGATCCCCTGTGGAGCCGGGTGGGCGCCCCCACACTTGGGCCCCAGCTTCCTTCACGGGGCCGATGGCCGGGAGGCTGCCTGACGTTTCAAGAGATGCTGCGGAAGCAGGGCGGTGCTTGGGGCCACAAGGGACTATGGAGCCATGTCCAACGTCAGGGGCAAAGGCTCTAAGTCAAGGATTTAATACCCGTGCGCCTTTCCAAGCCGCAGTTTCCCGGCGTGCGGAAGGGGCAGACAGAGCCTGGCTCCTGAACCTGTGCAGGGCGGCCTGCAGCGGCGGCCACGGGGTACGGCCGCGCCGGGTGCTGGGGGTGGCAGCCGCCCGCATCATCGCTCAAACGCCCCAGAAGGAGGAAGGACCCGCTTTGCCCAGAGCGCTGGGCGTGCAGTGGGATCGGTGGTCCTTGTTACCGGGGCGCCGACCTCAAGCGAGCACGATGAGGAGCAGCCCGTGCTGTCTTGCAACGGAGGGGCTTCTGGGAGGGGGGCCCCCACGCGGCGCAGACTGAAGCTCGGCCCACATGATCGTCGGCCACGTGTGACCGAGGAGCCTCAGGTCTGTCCCCCGACACCTGCCCGTGGACTCCTGCAGCACCCGCTACCCTGGCATCAGCTCCAAACACTCCAAACATGTTCATTCCAGGGCCTCATCCCCTTGGGTATTCTGATTTAGCAACGGGGCCAAGTGTAAAGCAATTATGTCTATTTATGCACCCAACTATCTCTGGAAACAGCAAAGTCTGGCGAGAATCATCCCTGGGGGCGGAGGTGGGGGGGCTCCGGGGCCTAATTAACACTTGTTCTTTGACATGCCCTGTTTGCACCGTGTGTATGTGTTGCACGTGTGTCATTTTTTCAGGTGCGGAGAAGCCCTGGGGAGGAAGCCTCCCTTGGGTCAGGTCCCCGCCTGCTGCCTCTCCATCCAGCCTCCACCAAGGACTCAGCGCCGGCTGCTTTCTGGAAAGTAGGCCCTTGGCGGGACACAGTAGCTAGTGCCGTCCCCGGCTCGCCGCTGCCCTGCGCACCTGCACTGAGCCTGCGGGGTGGCCCGCCCTCACCGTCCCTAGGATGCCTCTCGCCCCTCCTCTTCCTGCCTCCCACCGGGTTGGGGGGGAGAAAGGGCATTGGTCACTCATGGAGCTCTCAGTTCCGCGAGCACTTGCCGATCCTTAGCGGGTCCAGACTTTGGGCTGGCCACAGGGACACGGAGGCAAGCATGCAAGCCCCCAGCTGTCCAGGGCTCATGATCTCATGTGGAGCAAGCACATGTGGATGAGCTGGAGGCCGGAGCGGCAGTGCGAGCCTGGGAAGGCGGTGCCGTGGGCCTGGGCCCTGCGTCCTCTTCCAGTGGGCGGCGGGGGCAGGTGTCCCGGGAAGAGGCACGCCCTGAGATTGTTGCTAGCAAGTGTGCTTGTGTTCCTCAAGGTGTGGAAGGGATGCTGGGAAGCGGCTCCAGCTTGGGCAGTGCCCTGGGACCCGAGGTCCCCAACGACCCCAGCTCACCGAGGCCCGGGGACCCAGTTGTGTGGGGGAGGTGCCAGGCTCCGTGCGTGTTTGTGCGTGGGGCAGGATGCGAAGTGGGCGCTTGCATCTCACAGTGGCCCCCGGAGAAGATCTGCGGACCTGCCCCGCAGGTGCAGCCTCAGCCCCACCTGCCTGCTCGGCGTTGGCTGAGCTCGCGCGGTCCACGGCTCCTCATGACCCACGAGCACCTGCTGCTACCTTGGCAGTCTTGCTGCTTCTCGGCCCCGCGCCCCCCTCCTCACTACGGTCCCAGGAGACACAGGAATGAAAAG
Organism: Canis aureus; assembly: GCF_053574225.1. Lineage (NCBI taxonomy): Eukaryota > Metazoa > Chordata > Mammalia > Carnivora > Canidae > Canis > Canis aureus. The sequence continues at coordinate 14,633,521 of NC_135623.1, read as the reverse complement.
GATTAGCACTTAGCTTCAGGCTGCTTCTAGAGAAGCGGCCCAGGGTTGAAACTGGGAGGGGACAGGTTTTGGACTGTGGCCCCGAGAGGGCAACGGGGAAGTGCCCCGATAACACAGCTTATTAAGCCTCAGATCCAAGCAGAAACGCTGCCGCTGCAGACCTTTGCTCCTGATTCGACTCCTGGGTGGGAACTGGGCCAAGCAGAGCGCGAGCCCCGCTGGGGACACCCAATGTCAACCGTAAGCAGGTGTTCAAGGAGCGGGGGAGGGGAGGGCACCTTGAGGGGGGTGGGCGATGAGGACGGGTGACACAGCTGCCCTCCAGGAAGGGGAGGGAGGAGGGAGCAGCAAGGGCCCAGGCTGGACCTTACACGTCACACCTACGGGAAGCAAATGCTCAAAAGAGAGGGAATCCGAGGAAAAGCACCCCGGCCAGCAGCCAGCGCTTTCTGGTTTCTGATCATGCGACCCCGCCCAGCCCTCGGCTCTGGGCCCCTCTCATCGTGCTCCTCCCTGGGGGCGCTGTCGACCCTGCGGGGACTCACTGGTGAAGGTGATGTTGAAGCCCCTCTTCCCCGTGGAGTGGTCGGTCTGGAACTCGAGACGGGCCACGTGGCCGCTGCTTGTGATGGAGGAGGGGAGTTGGTTTCCTGAGAAGGTGCCCAGGGCCGGGGCCTCGGCCGTCGCCCCATCCTTGATGACCAGGAAGTCAAACTGGGGTTCCACGTCGATGTCGTTGAAGGCCAGGTGAATGCGGCTCTCGGGCCGGGCCAGGATGAGCCAGACGCAGTGGAGGTGGTTGCCGTAGTCCTCGGGGTAGTTGGGTGACAGGACGACCCCGGACGGGCTGGTGAAGTTGAAGAAGCAGGAAACTGCAAGAGAGGAGCAGGGGAGGTCAGGGAGCGCCCGGGGACACCTGCTGGGCCTAACGAGCAAGGAAGAAATGCGACACCGGGGTCGGGCGGACTGGCTGGGTGCTGGGTGCTGGGTGCTGGGTGCTGGGCGCTGGGCACTGGGCGCTGGGCGCTGGGCGGGAGGCTTGCTGGGTCCTCGGCGGACACGGTCTCCGGGGTAGCGGCGGGGCAGGGCACGTCGGGCCCAGGTCTCTAAATGGGACGACAGGTGTGCCCGCGGGATTCAGGCAGCCTCAAAGCTACGGAACTATGCACGGGGGTGCTGGGCAACTGTCTTCCAGAGACCAAAGCCTTGGAGGAACCTGGGGGAGGCGTGAGGCTGGCCCATCCCCATGGCCTACCCACTTCCTGGCCTCCCGCCTGCTTTGCCCTAAGGACACACTCCTCTGAAACCACTTACTTTAAAACCCTTTTCATGCCAGTGACTAACAGGCCCCCGGGGGAGGTTGAGGCAAGGGATGTGCTATATACATGGAGTAGCAAGCAAACAAGCAAGCACTGAACCAAAATTAAAAGGGAAAAACAATAGAATGAAAAAAAAAAACTGCAACCAATATGGCCAAGGGGTAAATACCAATGTTAAAGTAGAGCTTTTAGAATTGTTTAAGAATATCAGCAAGAAAAAAAAAAAAAAGAACATCAGCAAGAAAAATAAATTAAAAAAAAAAGAACATTAGCAAGATGAGCAGAGGGTAGGCTCATGGGATTCGTGGGAGAAAAAATAGAATGACTACAAAAACACCGTGCATTTCACTAGTAAAAAAAAAAATTAAGAAAAAATATACAGCCCAATATTGTGGAGGCTTCGCGGAAACTCCTAGGTATTTATTGCCAGTTGCAGAGTAAAGCTGATATAATCCTTTTGGAAGGGAGTAGGTGAATTCTTATCAATAGCCACAAAACTATTCAAATAGTTTTTGAATATATATATTCAATATATATTCAAATATTCTGATCCAGGAATCTCTAGGAACTAATTCAAAAGAAAAAGAGCCACGTGGACAAAGATGTTTATAGTGACATAATTTCATTACAGAGGGAAAAAAAATGTGAACAACCTATATGCCAGCCTAATAATACGAGGTAAATTATAGCCTTTAACGTGATGGGGTTTGAAAGAAATCATTTAAGTGATAAATACAACCCTGCAGAAAAAAGAGCGTTAAGCATCACTTTAAGTAAAACAGTAGATCATAAAATTATATGTATACTTCCGATTACAGCTATTACACATTTATTTACATGTGGATAAAGGCTGGACATGAGCCCCTGAATAAAAATTGTTTTCGAGTAATAGGTTTTGGGGTAATACTTTTTCAAGATGAAAACAGTGTTTAATTTTTCTGACTGCAAAAATGATATAGGCTTCTACGAAACACTTTTATTTTTTAATTTATAAATTTATTTTTTATTGGTGTTCAATTTGCCAACATATAGTACTAAACACTTTCAAATGTAAAAGTATAAAGAGGGTAAAAACTAATATGCGCAAACACCTAAGTCCCCTTATGACATTTATATTGATGTTGGGCGTTAATGATACTGAAACTTAAGTGAGCACAATATTTGGCTTATTAATTATAATGAAGCTAAGGTGAAAAAAATAATCATGAAATCATGCTTGCAAGAAAAGCACACGCACACAACAAAGGAATTGGTGGCTCCTTATGCTGAGCTGCTCCTTTCTTCCCTTGACTCGACCCATCTTCCCCTTTTCTACATCAGGAATCCCCTTCCCCGCCTGCTACTCAAAGCCATTCCATCCGACTCTGCGAAGTGAACCTGGCCCCTAAGACACAGCCAGTCGTGTTCCCACAGTCTCCCGTTTTGGAGGAATAGAGAGTCTGGGCCGAGGGGAGAGACGGACGTGACAAAGCCTTCAGGCAACACAACATATGGTTAATAGTGATCGCGGTGATACGCTAATGATGACGACCAAGCGCAGGCCCTGTTCCGAGCACGGTCATCCGTTAGTCAGTAACACTATTTGGTAGGTAGCCCATTTTACAGACAAAGACACCGAGGCACGCAGAGGTTAAGTAATTTGCCAGGGTTGCTTGGTCAGTCAATGGCAACAGCAGGTTCAAGTCCATCTGATTCCAGGGGCCAAGCTCTCAGCCACCCCTCAACATCCCCTTATGAGAACAGTACTACCCACCGGGCCAAAAACTGGAGTCCATGGGCTGTTCCTAGAATTTGCGGAGTATCGACCTGTCGACTCCTGACCCTCACATTAGCGCAGGCGTGGGGGGCTCTAGGGTGCCCCCGCAGGGCCGTGCTGTCTCCAGCTGTGAGCGTAATGCAGATCGTGGGGAATCCTAACCCAACAAAGCCAACGACCTCGAAGACCAGGGGGCAAAATCACAAGACCTGCCTACGGGTAGGACCACACCGAGGTGGATCGGAGGCAAAAAGAAGTACCGTGATTTCAGAGGGGAGGCCGTCAGAAGCACCGTGAGCGTGCGCACAACGGATTTGCCGCAGAGGAGGACTTGAAGGCCATCCCGAGTCCCCATCCCCCTCCACCACCATGGCGCCATCACAGTTTTCTTGTTTCTTTATCCCCTTTGTAGTGGGTTGCCGTCTTGTAAAGCTCTAGGCGCACCGTTTTGAGCAGCTGTATACGTACGGTAGCATTACCATCCCCCTAGAAGACGATTTTGCCACCCGTTTACGGTCTGTCCCTCCCTCTACCCAGCACATACACACATGCTCCAGGAGACGAGAAGTCTTGTCTGTTTGACTCTTCTCAGTCCCCAGTGGCTCCCACAACGCCCGGTGCATTCACTGTAGGTGCTCAATCAATACTTGCTGAATGAATCAATGAGTACGGTTGACCCCTGAACAACACAGGTTTGAAATGCACACGTCCACTTACGCATGGATTTTTTTTTATAAATGTAGCCCAGTACTGTAAATGCTTTTTCTCTTCCTTATGATTTTCTTGATAACACTTTCTTTTCTCCAGCTTACTTCAGTGTAAGAATACAACATATCATGCGCGTAACATGCAAAATGCGTGTTGATCAACTGTTTGCGTTATTGGCAAAGCTTTCAGTCTGCAGTAGGCTATTGGTTCAGTTTTAGGGGAGTCAAAAATCATATATGGGTTTTTTTTTTTTACTGAACAGGGTCGGGTGGGGAGAGGTTGGCACCCCTACTGCCATGTTGTTCAAGGGTTTACTGTATTTAATGGTGGATACTGTCTAAAAAGATGGGGGCATGAATATGTGTGTCTCATGTCCACATCCTGTTCCACACCTCCCTCCCCACCTCCGTCCCGGCAAGAGAATTGACCAAAGTCTGAAAAACAGGTGGATACCTGAGTCAGCTTTGGAAACTAAGACAAAATATTGTGCCATGACCCTCAATGCATTTCTCTTAGACACAGTACAGACCTGTTCCTAAATAATTTAGAGGAGAAAAGAGAATGGCCCAGCCAAGTGGCTAAACAGCAAAGACAACAGAGTCAGACCTCAAGAAATATGTTATTCCCATAACATTCATTAAAAAAAACAAAAACAAAAACAAACATAACCACTCACAGGTGTTTTCTACCCAACCAAGAGATGAATCGAAATGAAGAACTCAAATATGGGAAAGTTATGGTTAATAATAAGAATAAAAAAAGATTAGGAACAGGCAAATGAGCCATATAGTAAGGAATCTAAATAATTGCTATAAACGTAGTTATAAAACAGAATGCAAGCGTAACAAATATTCCTTCGAAGAGAAGATAAAAGATATCACTCCTGCCCAAACCCCAGGGTAAAGCATTGCACATGACGCTGATAGAAAGCACAAAGTTGGAGCAAGGAGATATGCTAATTTCCTCATCTTCAAGAAACTCTGCTATATAGTTTCTGTGGTTAATTAGAGAAATATAGGTTAGACCATGTTTTCAAAGACGTTAAGAGTAATTAGTAATAGACTATAAAGTAGCTTATCTTCAAAATTACCAAAGGGGAAAAAGAAATGCAGTCAATTTAGCAAAAAATGAAATGCAAAGGGAACAACGGGGAAGCATAAAGAGGGGAAATGCAGAGTAAATGCTCAAAAAAAAAAAAAACAAGACAAGAGACAAAACATTATTTATGACAATACACGTGTACAAATTAGCCTAGCCCGGTAAGCTATAATTCTCATTTTGGAACAAGACACACGGCTTACACAGAGTGACACGAGGGAAGGGGCCAAGATAGCTCAGACTTCACATTAGACGAGTATCAAAGTTCACCCACGCTGAGCCTCCGGAGACTCCCACAGCGGGTCCAGAGCACCCACAGGTTCTAGAAGCTTCCCCCGGGAACCCTAAATGTACAGTTTCAGAAGGGCTGGTGGAGGCAAATGCAAACCACCCACGAAGGGGGTCTTAATCTCAAGATCAGACCCGTGGAGGCTGTAATGTCACACTGGACTCTTGGACAAACCTCGTTTTGGGTCAAGAGTCCTCCGGAAAGCCACCAAGAGACACTCCCTCTCGCACCTGGAAGGAGACGAAGCTCATGAACGGACACTCACGGAACAAGAGCGCGGCCCCACTAAGCTCGATTTTATGCACTTAGAAATAAGTTAGACTTGTTGCCACGAGGGCAGGGGAAGGGAGTATGCGTTGTCCTACAGAGGTCTGACTGTTGTCGCTCTGGAAAATCCCACCGCGTGCTACTTCAGAATGCTTCGGGTGGCGGGGTTTGCCTCTCCGTGTCCAGAATGAACACATCAAGTGCTGTGACTGCATCTCATCGCTATCAAGCACCTAGGTGAAAACACGGAGATAAGGTGCCTACGCTTTTTGGAAGGAATTATGCTCATGGATCTCAGCCTTGGAGAAACTTTTAAATCAGAGGGCTTGCCATCGCTCAGACTTCTGAAAAACGATGAAGGCGGAAAACTCATGAACAGGTGTGTACGCATAATTACCGTGTGTAACATCAGATCATTATTTGATATGATCTGGAGTAGGAAACACAAGGGGCTTGTTGAAAAACTCTCTCTTACTATCTTCTCTTTTGTTGCTGTCTTTGCTGGCTTTGCCGGCTTTCAAAATGATAATTCAATTACGGGGCGGGCGGGAGGGGGGGGGTGCATATGAGAAAGCGAAACCAAACCCAAAGGTGATATTTAAGCAGTGGATGAGGCACGCGTTCCAAAATGAAGATATGACAGGATGCTTCAGACAGAACAAATAAACTATTTTTTAAAAATGCAAGAGTTGGGATGCTGGGTAGCTCAGCAGTTTCGTGCTGCCTTCGGCCCAGGGCGTGACCCTGGGGTCCTGGGATCGAGTTCTGTGTCGGGCTCCCTGCATGGAGCCTGCTTCTCCCTCTGCCTGTGTCTCTGCCTCTCTCTCTCTCTATCTTGAATAAATAAATAGAATCTTTTTTAAAAAGTGCGAAAAAAGTGCAAGAGTTGGAGGAAACTACACTAATCTGAAATCAAAAGTAAGTAAAAATAAAGAGGATTTGTAAAATACTCTGAGTGTGTATGTGTTATATGAAACCGTGTGGCTCCCAAACAAGGAACATCACCCTCCTTACAAACGTCCGTGAAATATTACGGAAATGGACTTTATCTTAGGCTACGAGGAAATCTGCATAAACCTCCCCGTGAAGCAGGAAGTGTGGGGCTGCGAGCACAGACGCACTAGAAGTTGACCCTCCAAGAAGACAGAAGACTCTGCAGATCATCTGAAAACTCACAGAACTCTTTCTTGAAGAAGTTCTCGAGTTCAAAGAGGAAATGAAATCTGTGAACCCGGACTAGTAAAAATAATGATGATGATGATGATGATGATGATGTGAGGTCAAAGCTGCAGCTCACAGAAAATTCATAGCCTCATTCACCATTAAATCATAGAGAAATAAGTGAAGTGCATGTTCGAACTCAAAAGCTACAGAGAGAACTGAGCTAGATCAAGGACGGAAGGGAGAGTAAAGTTGGTAAAGATAAAAAACAGAAATGAAAAAAAAATAAAAAAAAAAACAGAAATGAATGATGGAAAAGGTACATAAATAAGAAACTTCTCGCTCAAGACGTGTCGCCACGAGGGCTACCCAAGCTATAAGGAGAGAGAAGGTGCAAATGCGCGGAGATGGGACAGGACGGCTACGGCGGTAAGCGAGTCACAGACAGCGTGTGTGACCTGCCGACAAATCTGAAGTCTCGACAAAACGGAATTTCCTGGCAAATTCTCAAATACCAAACTTGTGTGAAGAGGAAAACCCGAGGGAACTGCAATGTGCTTTAAGGAGCAGGTGGTTTCGTGGCTAGAGCTTTAAGACTCTAAACACACCATAACAGCCTCGCTATTTAAATTAATTTTGATACGAATACCCCCCTAAAACAGTATATATTATACACATATTCACACCCGCCTACTCACACACCAACATACCCATCGCGTAAAAAAGAAATCCCATATGCAACGTGTTGGCAAATCAGGTTCAGTCCTAAAACAATGAACAAACACAGCCCGTGTCATGAAAACAACAAAACTGCCTGGAAGGCAGAGAAGATTATTTATTTATTTATTTATTTATTTATTTATTTATTTATTTATTTATGAAGATCATTTAAAAGCAGGAGACGCACTAGGTCTTTGGAGGACGAGCTCACGTCTTAAAGTGACAATTATCCTCCAATCACTGTGTGCATCGGACACGACTCCAGGTGCAACTCACACCAATTTTTTTCTTTTTCCCGAAACCTTGGACTGGTCAGGACCGCGTGTGTTGGGGACACACAGGTGACGAGAGCCAACATCCCCTTAAGGGATGGGGACTGATGCGGATGGGGGGCCAGCCGGCCCCGGACCGCAGCCCCACGGAGGACACCACTGTGGTTTCGCGGATGCAGAGGAGAGTCCAGGTGGTCAAGCCTCGTGCTGCGCGGGGACCACGGGCTCGCAGGCGCCGGTCGGGCTGCTCCGGAGCCCGTGGCAGGTACCTACTATGTCCCTAGCCGAGGACCCCTTGCCGCTCAGGTGTCGGGACATATCCCGAAGCTGCGACAGGAAGAGCTCCAGGCACGAGCTTCCCGTGGGGAAAGCACAGAAACAGGCGTGGCCGTCTAAGCCCGTGGGCGAGGGCAAGGGCGAGGGCGAGGGGCTGCCTTTCACCTGAGGCCCATGGCGGGTGGAGGGGACAGGGCGGAGGGTCCCCCCAGACGGGCGGTGGGGGGTGAGACTCACACTCGCCCAGCGTGCCGTGGAGCCACCGGAAAGAGGGATACGGGGGGGTTGTGAGGGTCTCGGTGGTGAGGAGGGCTCTCTCGGGGGGACACCCCAGCAGAAACCGCGCGGGAAGTGGTGTTGAGGCCCCAGAAATGACAAACTTGGGGGTCTCAGAAGTCTCCATAAACAAAACCCCAATACCGAGGAGCAAGCGCAGAGGAGAGGTTTGCAGCTCATCACAGTTAAGTATCTATATGGTCTCCAAATACGGGGTCCGTCCCGGGGAAGGTCACCCTCGGGCACAAGGCCTGGCCGAGGGAGGCTGAGGAGTCAAGCTGGTCCACAGGGACGTGGGGACACACAGCAACACTGGGAGGCGGCGGGGGAAGGACAGACAGCCTGGACTGTGCAGGAGGATGGACAGATGCTGGGCGGCAGGCAGAGGCCAGGTGGGAGGAGACCCTGAGGGCGGCCCCCAGGCGGGGGACAGCAGGCGGCCTGGGGGGGCACAAAGCCGCCCTCGGGGTCTCGGTGGCAAGGTCGGTGGCGGCTGTGTGGACACGGGCTCAGACTGGGCAGGTGGGAAGGGACCAGACGCCAGTGTGATGGGGCGTGGGGGACAGGCTGACGTCTCGGGGGAGAAGCTGTGGGAAGTTCAACAGGTGCTGGCAGGGCCGAGCAGATGGGGGCCGGGAGGCCGAGCAGAGGGGTGGAGGGCGCAGGAGGCGCCAGGGCCCCAGCAGGTGGGGTGGGGGAGACCCCGGAGCAGGCTTCTCCAACAGCCCACGCTGGGCCCCGAGCCCGAGGCTGCGGGGAGACCAGGGTCACGAGCATGTCTGAGCGCAGGGTCAGCAGGGACGCGGGCACTTGGTGGGCCGCACGCTCTGGAGAGCGCAGGCCCGTGTGCACCGCGCCGCGTTCCCCACCGGGGCCTGCAGGGTGCGGGGCTGGTCGCTGGATGGAGAGAAGCACGAGGGGCCAGTGCATGCCGAGGCTCTCGCGCCTGCCGGGGTTGGGGTCGCGGCCCAGTGCCAGGTGCAAGGCGAGGCCTTGAGGGGCGCGGGCAGACGGCACCACGGGAGAACAGCTCTGGCTGCCGCCCGCAGGCTCCTGTGAGCCCCCCCCCGCCCGACGTGCACAGGCCGTGGGGGCCAGTCTCCCACCTCGCACCCCCACGGCCCCCCGGGTCCACCATTCTGGGCCCCAGGCCTGTGCCTCCTGCGGCCTTTGTGATGTCGCTACCACCCGAGCACCGCAGGAGTGAGCGGGGTGCCCAGCACGGCTGGGGGGGGGGGCCGCTGGTGAGACCCCGAAGCAAGCCCTCTGCTCCCCGAAGTCGGCGCCATGACAGAGGCAGGCCGCGCGAGGGGACAAGGCATGCGGCGGCCGCCTCCTCAGAGGAGGTCAGGGTGGCCAGCCTCGGTCGGGGCCGCGGGGGAGGGCACGGGTGCTGCTGCGGAGACGCTGACCCGGCGCTCCTGGGAACCGGACGCTTCGGAGCGTGGAGAGGCGCGGGGACTCTGCCACGCAGCAGATTAGAGCAAACACGGCCCGTCCCGGACTCCCCAGTCCGCTCCCTCAAATGCGGTTTCTGGGGATTCCGGGGTCTGGAATGTTCCCTGGGCTCAGCGCCGTTTCAGCCCCCTGCGTGGTGCTGGGGGCTCCCCTCCCACCCCCCGCCCCCCCGGGGAGGGACCTGGAGCCCTGGTCTCGGGATCCCGGGGCACCTCGAGGGTGAACGCCGCCCCCTCCCGCTGCTCCCCGTCCCCCCGATGCCGGGGGCCAAGCACGCGGTCACCCTTGTCCGGGCCCTGTCGCAGCCCCGGCCTGCCCGCCGACTCAGGTCCCTGTCCCGCTGCAGCGGCCGCTCCGGAGGGGCCTCGGGAGTCGCAGCTTCTCGGGCCGCACGGGCCCCCGGAGGCTCCCCACACACAGACCCGGGACCCAGGCTCCTCGCAAGCCCACCCCCCCACCGCCTCTCACATTCCAGCACGCGGGCGACTCACGGGCAGACAGCAAGGCTAACTCCGTCTCGCCCAGGTCACGCTATCTTTCTAGAACGTTCCCTCCTCCCGTCCACCGGGAAACTCGGTCAAGCAGCGCTTCTCTTGAGCCGTGTGGCCTGTCCGTCCGTCCCCGCCTCCCGCTGCGGCCCTGCGCTAACGTCCCGAGTCCCTGCTTGCCACCCGGGACGGCGTGCCCTCCGTCCACATGGCCCCGCAGCCTGGATCTCGGAGCGAGGGCCACGTAGAGCCCGGCCACCGCCCGAGCCACAGCGGCCCCGCGGCCCTCACAGGATCCGAGTGAGAAACCAGTGTCTGCTGTTGCAGCCCACCGAGACCTCTGGACTTGCTCGAGAAGGGACGTGAAGGACCCAGAAGGTGAAGGGCCGCCTGTCGGAGAGGGTGGCCAGACGAGGCTGGCCTGGGGATGCGGCGGTCAACAGGTGCAAGCACCCAGTCCCCTGACGAACATTCCAACACTGCGGACGGCAGGTGCCAAGGCCCTGGGGCAGGAAAGAGCTTAGAGAGCCTGAGGACTGGAAAGGGGCCTGGGACTCTGGGCGCAGTGAGTGAGGGGTGAGTGGCACGGGGGTGGGGACGGGTAGGAAGGGCCCGTCACATCCTGCCTCATCGGCCTGGGCCCGGAGAGCCCCTCAGCATCCAGTCCTTCTTGGCATAACGTCTGCTGGGTCACGGTTACGGTACCAATAATGCGTTGCCCAAACGGGACGCTTTTGAAAACAGAAGACAGATGCTGGAACGGCCCCAAGTGCATCTAAACACGTGTGGGCTGCTCCCTACACCTGAGGGCCCTTCATGGAGGCCGCTGTGTAGACCAGGCCCGGCGCTGTGCCCTCCTCGAACCCGGGCTCTGACCGCGGGTCCGACGTGCCTGTCAGCTGCTGACCAGGCCTCCTGTCGCCAGCGCCGCTCCCTGCACGGGTCTAGAACCTTGAGGACCAGAGCACGAGGAAAGCCCCCACTATGCGTGCCGGGGAAGAGATCGCGTCTACACTCGCGGGGCTTCGCTTTTGCCTCGAAAACAGATCATGAATTCTTTGAAAAACAGACACAGCCAAGCCAAGCCCGTACTCCCACACTGGAACACGTGTTAATCCTGAAAAATAAATGTGGGTTTGCCTGGTATTTTTCACTTGTGCACTTTTTTTTTTTTTTTTTTTTTGGGCAGGGGCTGGGGGGTGAGAGGCTGCGTCTACATGTCTACATGTGTAGAATGGGACTAACTTTTTTTTTAATTTTTTTTTTTTAAGAAATGGGACTAATAACTTCTAAATCGCACCTCTGCTGTGAAGACTCCCCGTGACGACGCCTCTGAGCGCTGAGCTCAGCACTGAGTGTGGAGCACGGTACCCGCCGGGCGCAGGGAGGGATACAACCCATTTTTGTCGAGTCTGAGATGGGGCGTCTGCCAGGCCTGCTGCTGACGCTCCCGGTCAGCCCGTCTCCAAGGCTCAGTAGCCCACGGACGCAGCAGGACGGGCACCTCCCCACCCTTCTCCTGCCACAGCCCATTGTGCAACCAAGCAAGACCCCAGACCAGGTTTTGCTCTCCGGTCCTTAGTCCCTCTCCTCCGCGATGAGTGAGTGGGCATTTCCAAATCCAGAACATTCTCACCAAACCCCTTTATGGGCCCGACGGAGGGCTTGGATGCTAACTGCACTTGGTGCCACTTTCCAGGGGAAGGCCAAGTAGTGGGAGGAGACACGAGGCGGGGGGTACGACGGGGGCCTGGTGCCGGAGAGGTCTACACTGAGGGCTAGCCTGTCGATCTTGGGTTTTGTCTGGGATTCTGAAGAGCTGAGCCATGAGGGTGGAACAGTGGGTCGAGGACCCGGTCCTCCTCGAGGGCCAAGCAAGGGTGCGTCTCACCGTTGTAGGTCCCTCGGCTGCCCGAGAGCCCAGGATCCCTGAATGACCCTCATGGGGGCTCTTTCTGTGCAACAGCATCAGATCTCGACCAACGGAGAAGATCGGCGTCAGCAGGTTTTCATCCTGGTCAACCAAACAGCACAGGCGTTATCTGGGGAAAGAGTTCTGGGGCTGAGACATGGCCCTGGACCCCGAGCCTTCCCTAATGCACAGACAATTCAAGAAAGGGTGCAGGCTCCACCTGTGACAGCTCCGAAGGGCCTGTCCCCTTCCCCGGAGCCCGGCCACAGAGCCGTGCCATCTCCTGTAGGGCTGTTTCGGCGCAGCATCTTCAGCCGGGGAGCCCAGAACGCGCCATGGTCCTGGCCACCCAGAGCCCAGCCATACCCTAGACCACCACCCACTGAAGACAGGAAACGAACACTTGGTGGCTGCTCACCGTGATCATAAGGAAGCGTGTTTGCATGTCCTTGCACCCACAGGGACCCAGGGGAACTCGGGGTGGCCCGAGAGATCCCCTTTAGGACTATGGGAGAGTCTGACCTAACTCCCAGAGCAAGAAGGGGCTTAATCACGTAGCCTATGGCAGCCGCCCATCTTCCCCGAGCTCCCCAGGATACTGCCTTCGTACGCAAGTGCTGGAAGAATGACCTGTGAACCCAAGAAGGGTGGCCCAAGACCTCCTAGAAGGCCAAAGATCCAGGGAAAGTGAGTGGTACCTTTCCCGGGAGCCACAGAGCCCAAGGACACCCGGAACGCCCGGGGCTGCTGGCGACGTAATTAGGACCAAGTGAGATGATGGAACAGAGGAGGGGCACCGAGGGGGGTACAGGCCCCACGCCGTCCTGGTGAAACCTCGTGTGTCCTCCATGGTGGTCAAACACGGAGCGGCAGAGAAAGCAGGGATGCAGGGAGGCCACAAGAAGCCACTTAGTGCACACGTGACCTCGGAGCGCGTAGACGGAGCGACCCTACAGGTGAAAACTGAAGTGAGGGGGGCAGATACGGGCCACCCCCCACCCCCATAGGCAGGGTTGCGCTCCTAAAGCTCTGTTTTCCCAGCCTCGTTCCGCCCAGGGGGCTGGGACTCCCAGATGTGGGAATGTAGCACTTGCACCGGGCCCTGCGCTCGGCGGTGCTTGCGGTTTGGTTCTGGACAGGTTCCCGAGTCGGCCTGGGCTGGTAGTCCGCCGGGGCTAGGATCCTCCCAGGAGTCCTCTGAGAATCCTCCAGTTGGGATGCTTTTCTTCCTTTACATTCCGGGGGCACTGTGTGGCCGCATCGATTACCGTAATAATGCAAAGAGGCCTTATGACCACGAGGACGGGACGCTGCTGCCGCCATCGTTATGGTTGGCACGGTGATGTTTGGCGGCGCTGGCAAGACTCACAACACAGGGCCATGTAGGTCGCAGCCCCTCGCCTCGGGAGGCCGCCGTCTTGCCGGGAGACCAAACCCCTCAGCACGCACGCACGGCTCCCCTGCAAGCAGCTGGCACGCAGTAGCTGTCCATATTAGTGGGGTGCGGAGCTAACCTAACATCTACACCTAGAAAGGTTTTAGAACCACGATGCTTGGGATGCATCCCAGACCTGCTGGACCGGAATCTCCGGGGATGAAGATCCTTGCTTTCACAAAGCCTTTGAGTCATTTGAATGACTAGCCACATCTGAGCCCATAAATATCTCCTTTCCCCGTAAAATATCTGCATATTTAAAAATAAAGTGATCCATGCCCTCCGACCAGTGGGGGTGAAGTCTGAGTTTGGCTCCACAGAACTGGCATCCGCTGGGCCCACGGGACTGGGACAGGACCCCGCTCTCTGTCATCCCCGTCCCACATGTGTGCCCCCCTCTAGGGACGGGGCTTCTGCTCCTGTTCTTGATTTCTTCTCCACGCCCTGCTCCGGGAAGGCCCTTCCTAATCCTGCAGCATCTGGCTGGGGCAGGGACACCCTGCAGGGGTGGACCTTCTTCTCCGTGGGGAGGCCTTGCGTCAACCCAGAAGCTACCCCCTTCCACGAACAGCCACCTGTTTAGGAGTAAGGGTAACCGGGGATGCATGACCTACATTGGCCTGGGAGGACAAGTGCTGACTCCACTTCCTAAGGCCTCCTGATGGGAAGTGCTGGCAAGCAGCTTCAGGAGCCATCCCTTTGTTCGGGACCAGATCCCCCGGCCCCAGCCCTCCTCACCCCTGGCTTACCCTCCCCAGGCAGCCCCTCTGCTCCGGGAAAGCTTCCTGGCCATGACTATGGCGTCCCTTCTCCAGTGCAGGAGCAGACCCAGAGCCTCCCCACCTCCCATCACCACCCGGACGTTGAACAAGGAAATTATTCCTCCGGATTACTGGAGGCCCTCATACAGAGCGGGTGTCTGCTCCCCCAGCTGACCACAACCTCTGCATGGGACTAGCACAGGGAGACCGCCTGTCTTCAGTGTCGGGCTCTGGAGGGCTGGGTAACAAGGGAAGGGGGGGCCCCAGAGCCTCACATGCTGGTTTCCAATTTCTAGGAATTGGCCTAAAATCCAAATGTGGCCCAAAGCCATCCCTGGGTTCCCTGCTTCTCTCCTGGGGCCACCTGTGGTCTGGGAAGGCCTAGAGAACTGAGCAGAGCCTGACATCAACCGAGGATGCTCACACAGCCCTCACTGCAGCCTCCTGCCCCGACCACGAACCGTGCCCACGAATATTATGCCCCACGCTGAGGCTGACGCTGTCAAACCTTGGCCGATCCCAATTCTGGCTGCAAACATTTGAAAAAGGCAATTTCCAAAGAGTCTGTTGCAGTCATATTTTCTGGGCCAAAGGAAAGGATGTCTGAAATTGTTCTTGTCCTGGAAAATCCGGGAGTATATATTTACAGGGAAAGTCGGGGCTCAGCTATAGAGAAGAGGCAAAAACAGACGGGCTGCCCCTGTGCCTGGGGCACTGCGGTCGAGGTAGGAGGGGAGTGAAAAAAGTACCTGCCTGTTTAAAAATAAAGGTAGCAAGCGATGTATGTGACCTCTATGAAGAAAACCACAAAGCTGTTATAT
Organism: Canis aureus; assembly: GCF_053574225.1. Classification (NCBI taxonomy): domain Eukaryota; kingdom Metazoa; phylum Chordata; class Mammalia; order Carnivora; family Canidae; genus Canis; species Canis aureus. The sequence continues at coordinate 14,618,504 of NC_135623.1, read as the reverse complement.
TTAGAAAAATGAAAGTAGATGAACAAAAAAGAGGGACATGCCATGTTTCTGGATGGGAAGGCCGTGTATGATAAAAATGCCTATTTTGCTGAAGTTAATTTACGGTTTAATAGGAGCGCACATACAAAATCCCAATAGGATTTCTTTCTTTCTTTCCTTTTCTTTTTTACTCTGACAAAATGATTCTAAAATTAATCTTGAACAACAAACAGATGAGAATAACAATGAACATTTCTGAAAGAGAAAATAATTAAGGGAGGAAGGAGTAGTTTCTAGCTCTGCCAGATATTAGAACATATTATAAAACAACAATTAAAATTATTCAATGCCGGTGCTAAGATGGAAATAGAGCAGCAGAACAAAGTGGTGTCTCAAGAAACAGACTTAACCGCATGTGAGGATTCAGTATGTGATAAAACAATTCATTTCCCTCAAATCAAAAGGGAAATGAATTGCTTAATACATCGTGTTGGAAAACTGCTTAATAGTTGGGACCATACATTATACATTCATCTAAATAAACTCCACATGGATTAGCAAATTATATTTTTTAAAAAATCAAATTACTGACAAATAACCAAAAATAGAACAAACTGCCTCTCAGAGTCATGGTGGATGATAACTCCGTCGGCTTTGAAGAGGGATCACTAATATTGAGGGTTTGTCTGCATAAAATGAATGTACGATGCAAAATGGAAAATAATAATAATAATAAAAAATAGGAAAATAGATTGGGAAACTAGATGCACAAAAAACTGCAAGTGTTTCTTGCCACAGTGGAGAATGAGCACCTCCAAACTGTAAAGGAAAATACCAGCACGGCCCTCAGGGAGCCGCATGTCAGGGCAGGCATGTGCCACACGGGATCGCAAGCAGCAAGTGCTCCCGCGCCCTGTAGACAGGACTGGCCGGCAGCTGGGCTGGAGGAAAGCAGCCAGGAGCTGCAGAAAGCGCTGCACACCGAGGCCCGGGTGGGCGGTGCACTCGTGTGTGCACCAGTGTGCACTGGCGAGTCTACTAGGCGTCCCTGTGGATGGGCTCAGACCCCGTTGCTCGTCTCAGAGCCAGGCTGCTCCCTGCACGTCCCCGTCCCAACAGGAGCACAACCTCGTCCTCCTATCTTCCAGGCTCTGCGGTCCTCTACGCTCCGTGAGGGTGGGGGGCTGTTGCTCCCGTTTAGCACCCACCAGGATACCTGTCCCGGTGCAGACGCTCCGCAAATATGCGCTAAATAAAAGAATGAATCCTCATGGGGTGGATCCTAAATGCATCCGTATCACCAATGCTTTCTAGTTGAAAAAACTAAATTTTGAACCACGAGAACCCCCTTTAATTTGCAAAATTATGTCCCTCTCTGCATCAGGGCAAGCTCTTTGAGGTCAAGCTCTTTGAGGACACAGCATGGGTCACAACATGTGGCCCCTTACGGAAACCGGCAAGGGTGTGTTGCTGGGGATTTACTGGACTTATTAAATCAGCAGTTTTATAAAAGGTCACCCAGATACGTGGGGTTTGGCGATGCAGATAAAGGTTGCAAGCAGTATGTTATGTGACCTAGATGAGGAAAACCGCAACGTTGCGGTATCTGGAAAAGCGAAAGCAGAGGAACGTGAAAGAGAGACGCCATGTTTCTGGGTGGGAAGGCCACACGGTACGTGAATATCATTCTTTTTTTTTTTTTTTTTATGAATATCATCCTTGATCGTACAGCTTTTGTTACTGGCATCATGAACCGGCACAGCACTTTGGGGGAGCCGTGCATACGCCCAGCGCCGTCAGAATGCTCACACTCCAGCCTGACAACCTCACTTCTGGAGATCCACCCTAAGGAATTAGAGTTCAAGAGAAGACGCAGGAAAAAAAAAAAAAAAAGAAAGAAAAAAAAAAGAAAAAAAGCTACGTGCGTAAGGATGTTCATTCCAGCTTTATGTAAAATAACTGAACAAGACACTTGACTAGGCCAAGGCTCCATCCAGTAAATAGAATATTCCGCAGATAACTAAGGATGGAAAGCGCGAGAGACCTGCAGCAGCCTGGTAAGGTAACGTGACCCGTAACACAGAATGGGGGTTGATATGTTCCCTACAAAACCACGCGTACTATGGACGCATGTGGATAAGAATTAAAGAACAGCCAAGGTTCTTGGCCGAAATCAGTTTTGGTTTAAAGAAGTGAAATGAAGAGTATTTTACTTGTAACGTCTACATTTACTTAAATGTTTAAAATACTAGAATATACCAAGAGCCTGTGCTGAGTTATGACCCCTGTGCTCCAGATACTTCCCAAAGGAGTCCTAGCACACTACGTAAGGCTAGGCTCAAGAGATACCCCTCCTCCTCCATCCCCAGATGAGCAAGATCATCCCCGGAGGCCTTCCGGGTTACGATTGGACCAGAACATCTGCTCTTATGCAGCTGAGCCTGTATACAGTAGGTGCTCAATAAATCAACGATGGATGGATCAACGGATGGGTAGAAGGAATGAGAAAAAGTAAAGCTAGGGCAATGCTTGGGCACCCGCATATTGCACATGGGCAGACCGCATTCCTACGGTTCCAACGAGGGTCTTGGGTCCAGCCTTCATGAATTTGCTTAATGCTTGTCCCTCTCTGACACTTCACGGGAGGAACTCAGCCAACACCCTGCGCTAGTAATTTGGCCCTAAGGCCTCCTTGTCCTTGCTGCTGCACATGAGCCCTTGGATTCTGGAAATCCGGCACAGTGGAGATAGTAGAGGGCTTGGGTAGGAACCCACTCCGTCACTGAACCTTTCAAATCCCAGCCCAACCCTTAGTGGTCCTACAACCTCTGAGCTAGTCCCCGTGTCTCCTTGGGCTTTGTTTCCACTGGTAAAATGAGAAAAGAGAATATTCCATGAAGCCGTAGGGTTAATGGTTAATAAACCATTTACGAAGTATTGGCATCCTCCTTCACCCCAAGCTTTCCCACCATTGCAATCCTACAGGCTTTAACCACAGCCTCACTTAAAATGCAAAAACACAGAGTTCTTCATCTTTCGAATCTGGCAAGTCAAGTGTAGAGTGCCCTGGACTGGTGGGTCACAATCTTGGGTGCTCCTTCTCTCAGGGGATACCGGCCAGTGTCCGATAGGGAGTCATTTTGGTTGTCACAACCAGCTACAGGAGGGGTGTGCGTGCCACGGGCTTCTAGTGGGTACAGGACAGGGACGTCCAACAGCACTCAGGACTGCCCCTCCTCCACCAAAGGAATTATCTGGTCCAAAATGTCGACAATGCCGAGGCTGAGAATCCAGATGACCATGTGGCTCCATGCACTTTGTCCAGATGTGTGTGCATGTGCGTGTGTGTCAAGTGTGGGGCCGCGTGGGGGGCTCAGGGGGAGGAACTCGGGGTGTAGGGACTAACAGAGGACCACTCCCCACGGCATTCCTGCGTGGAGCACCCTCCTTTACCTGTCGGCACGGCAAGGCCCCAGCCCCGTGCCCTCTGGGACATTGTCTCCGGGGCCCCAGGACCCACTTGCCCTCCCTTGGTCTCTCAAAGGTTTGGCTGCTGATCCCCGCCTTGCACTGCACCCACGCCGTGGGCCCTGCCTTCGCATGTGGCGTGTCGCAAGCAGGCCACGTCCACTAGAGCTGAGCGATCAGGCTTCACACATCCCCGCCCCCCGTCCCCCCCGCCACCCCTCCCCCCGCGGTGCACAGAACGGCGAAAGAGACACTGTGTTTGTGGAGTTTGTGGGGTCTCCGCGCATCTCTAGTGAAGCCTGTTTTGAAACCTCTTTTATAAGTGGCCGCTAATGGACCGATAATTGGTTTCCTGGCCACCTCGTGAAGTGTGAAGCCGTCTGCAGGCCTGTCAACAAAGCCTCAAGGATCCCTGCGCCACCTGCACTGCCAGGCTGACTTGGGGCGGGAGGAAAACTACCGGGCTGCACGGGGCAGGCCCTCCATGCTTCTGCAAGGGATGGGGAGACGTGGGCAGAAATTCACTCCGGGAAAGTGAAGAAAATGTGCGGCGGGGCCAGCACGTGTTCGGCAGGACGCCAGGTTGAGCATGCTTCCCGGGCAGAGGCCGACCAGCTCTGAATCCAACGCACGATGCGCGGCGCGGGGTAGACGCACAGCAAACACTGCTGGGCGGACGCCAAGTACTCCCACTTCTAGCTGACTTTGAGCACAGGTCCCTGCAGGTGTGGATTAACCGCAGAGGAGGACACTCGGAGGAAAGAAGCTGGCTCCGTCCTTCCTTTCAAAATGCTTCTCACTGTGAGAAACATCATCTCCTTTAACACCTAGATTAAAAAAAAAAAAACAAAAAAGACCATCTATCGAGCGTTTACTACTGCGAGGGCCGCTCAAAAGCCCCGCGGATGGTTCTGAAGCCTCCGCTTTGCTACAGGGAACGTTTGGGAACATGAAGAGTGTGTTCGCGCCGTCTCCCGAGGAAAGAGCCGTCTGGAAGGAAATGCTTCAAGAGAAGAATGATGCGCCGCTTTGCACTTCTTTGGACAATTGTTCATGGAAATTTGGACCATCAACACACTGCCCCGAACCCCTTCTAAATCCTTTTTTTTTTCCCCTTCTAAATTCTAAGAGGGAAACAAGAGTGGGTCCACTCGGTGTGGTACTAATAATATTCATTGTGACGTGTGGGGAGATTCAGGGCATTTACGCAGACTCTTGCTAGAGGGGCTTCTGTCCGTCCGTTACCCCCGCCTCGCCAAGCACAGAGGTGGACCACATGCTTTCATATTTTTGTGGACACTCATAGACGTCGGCCCTTCCCTGGGGGTCACCCGTTAGGACACATTTGATCGGGGGTCAGGGTCAGGGTCAGGACTGCGGCTTGACAACTCCTGGACGCTACGTGACCTGCTCGGTCAATGACCCACTTTCCGAAGTGGCTTCCAAGCACTCGCCGTGGGCAGTGAGGACGGTTGAGGCCACAGTGACCTTGTTCTGTAAATATGATCACAGGGGCTCAGAATCGGGAGCCAGGACGGACGCCACCCTGCCAGACACATTACGAAACCAAAATGCAGACAGAGGAGGGCTCCCTGGCCGCCGTCACGGGCCCGAGCCAGGACCCAGAATCACGTCTCCGGAGTCTGAATCCCAAGCTGTCTCCGTAACCCAGGGCTGCTTAGGGTCCTGTTTTACCACCGAGTAGACCGTGCGGCCCTTGGGGGCAATGCCGGGGACCCGCAGCAGTGTCGGCGCAGGGGCTGGGTACTCATGGGGGCTGACAGCTGGCACTGGCACTCCCCTGGCTTCGTGGGAAGGGGACGCGTCCTTGCTGGGCGGCGCCAGGGCACGGGGCCAGCTGGCTCTCTCCAGCCTCTTCACTGAGGCCAGTGTCCCGGCGGCTCCAGCTGTGTCCTGTTGCACCCAAGGGACCCGAAACACTGGAGCAACAGGGGCGCCTTGGGGATGTCAGACCCCTACTCCCCAGACCCATCCGGGGGATGCAAGGTCACACTGCCCCTCCGCCGCCCGGTGCGGGCTCCATGGGCTCATCCAACGCCTCTCGGCTCCCCTCTCTCATTTTAAACCACAGAGAGTGCTGCTACCCCCTTGTCGGGCGGCTCCGTCCTTGCTCCCCCTCCCTTTGCAAGCAGTGGGGGGCCGCCAGCCTTGCTCCTGGAAACGAAGGGCCTGCTGAGCGGCGCTTCATGGCCCTAGGCTCTCACGGAAGGTTCTAGAAAGAGTCCCTAAAACCCTTCCAGAGGGCCAAAGGGTCAAGTAGGTCTTCTGCTGACCAGCATCCCTCAGCCTGTGAGGCAGGAGACTTTACCGCGTCCCATGACGCGGCGGCTCTGCTACCCCTTGGCCCAGGGGCCTGAGCCTCTTCCAGTCCTCCCTGCCTGCTTCACCCGGCGGACTTGAGGATGAAGCCGCCACCATGCTGGGCCCCCACAGTCCACATCTCGGCCTCCACCCTGTAGCGCAGAGCAGCGCGTGTCTGTCCAGCAGCTCAGGCCTCTGCTCCCGCCAGCCCTGGGTGGCCCTGCCCAGTCCCCCCACCCCCGGCCCAGCCCCCTTGGCTCCCAGGCCCCTACGGGGCTAGAGGTTGGCGCTATGTCCTAACCACACCCGGCTGGAGAGACGGGCGGATTTCATGCCGTTTTATTTACTTTTTTTGCAACAAGCGTGTGTCTAAAAGCGATTTGCTCTTGGAACCTCCGCAAGCATCTTTACACAGACTCCCAAGTCGGCACAGATGCTCCGTCAAGACAAAGTGATTTTTGTTGTTGTTGTTTGAAAAGGTACGACCCCAGGCACTGGCTCATCTGCTGAAATCTCAGTCCTGTGACGTCCCCTGGAGCCCCCGGCATCCTCTGCGCCTCAGCCCCGGGACGGGGTGGCCACGCTACTCTGTGGCACCCGCAGACCCCAAACCCACTGCGGCAGGAGAAGTGACCAAAGGGTCAGGCTTCTGCTCTCCCCTGCGAGAAGCCGACGGAAAGAGGTGGAGGGGGTGGGGTGGCGAGGGTTGGGCGAAGAGGAGGTGCCAGCCCGGGAGCCGGAGCCGCAGACTTCCCGACAGAGACCACGCGGGGCCCCCCTTTGCCGCCTGCCGGGCGCAGGACTTCAAGGACCGTTTCCGCCGGACAGTATGGTCATCCTGCCCCAGAGGGAGGATGCAGGGCCTCCTTGTCGCTGCCATCGGGTGAGCGCCCCAAAGGATCAGCAGTCCAGAGACAGCTTGGTCCCCCCACCAAGTCCAGCCCAAGAAGCAGCAATTCGAGGGACCCCCTCCTCGCCCGGCCGGCCGGAGCTCCCGGGGCCCAGAGGCTGGCAGTGAGTCTTGCAAACCCGCAGGCCCTGGCCCTGATCGGAGTCACGGTGTCACGGGCGGCCACGGGGGACACGTCTGGGTTGGAGCCTGGCGGACGGGCCCCCGTGGCCCCTGCCCTGCCCTGCCCTCGAGGACCCGCGAGGAGGCAGGACGGCCCAGAAGGCGCCCCCCACCGGCAAGAGCAAGCGTTCCCGGGCTTCTGCCTACGTCACCGCCGGAAACGAGGGCCCGGCCGGCACCGCTGGGGAGGGAAGACACCAGGCAGCGCGAAGCTGTTGCCACGACCTGCGAGGTGCCCGAGGACGGGCCCTGGGTCGGCCAGTCAGTGGGGGCCTCTGCCCCTCGGGGTCCCCAGAGCGGCCCCGTCCCCGCTCACTTACACACGCAGCCTGGCTTCTTAGCCGACCACTGGTTATTCTTTTGGCACGTGATTGCCTTCTGGCCCACCAGCTCGAAGGCGGGCTGGCACTCAAACTTGAGCGTGTCGCCGTGGCGGAACCGGGAGCCTTCCCTCCGGCCGTAGGCGGGGATGCCGGGGTCGCCGCAGCTGCCCTGCTCGATCTCTGCAAGACACGAAGGGGAGAAAACAGAGACAAAGGTGACTGCCCGCCTTCCGGGGAGCTGGGGGTCCGCGTCCCGGGTCTGTGGCGCCTCCACCCCCCACCCCGGCTGGGGCCCAGGGCGGCCCGGGGGGACCTCCCGCAAGCATTTGTGCCGCGGCCCGTTCACAACCACATCCCGGGTGGACTGGCCTTCCGGCCACCTGCTGGGCGCACGCAGCATCTGGGGGGGGGGTGTGGGCGCTGCACCCCGCGGAGCTGGGTCCCCGGGCTCTGGGACACTCCCGGCCCAGGAGCGAGCAGAGATCGGCGCGGAGCTCCCTGGCCTCGGCTCCATCCTGAGCGGCCAAGGGGAGCGGGAACGAGGCGGCTTCGTGCCTGCCGTGCCCCCGCCGAGATCACGCGAGGCTCCACATTCGCTGCCTCCCGCCAGGGAGGTGCGTTCACAAAGCTTTCCCTGAACTCTTAGATGGCAAAGTGCCCCGAGCGGCTCAACGACAGGCTTTTACAGTTCGCTGGGTTCAGCCGTGTGGGTTGCACACAGAGTGGGTTCCCCGGGACAGCCCGGCCTCAGGGGACAGTCAGCGGGGCCCTGGACGTGTCGGGAGAGGCCTCTGTCCTGGCTGGGCCCCGGGTGTCCCCTGGAGTCACCTCCACCGCCAGCAGCCTGTGCTTGGTGCTGTGACAGGGGAAGGGGGGCCAGGGGCCCCAGGGGACGGGAGGGGGGAGGGAGAAGAGGGCAGGAGCTGTCTGTGGGGAGGGAGAGAAAGGGACGGGGGGGGATGGGCGGCTGGGGGCCCGTGACGTGGAGGGGAGGCAGCCGGAGCAGTCGGGGAGCCTGCTGGGTGCCTTCCCGGATGTGGGCCCCGGGGGACCTGCCTCTGCTGCAGACGCGACTGTGGGCCCCGGGCGGCAGGTGCGTGAGCCCAGCAGCCGAGATCCCGCATGAGCCGTCCTACCACCACCCGCGGGCTCTGTGGGGCGCCCGGGCTGCCCAGCGCTGCCCTGTGCCGACACGCTCGTCACCGCCGTGCCCCCTGAACATTGGGGCCTGCAGCGCTCTGCCGGGCTGGGAAAAGGCATTCCCTGGCTGGGGGTGTGCACATGTGAGTGCAAGTGTAAGCGTGAGTGTGCGAGCGAGTATGAGGGAGTGTATGAGTGTGAGCAAGTGTGAATGTGAGTGTGAGCGACTATAATGAGTACAAGTGTGAGTGTGAGCAAGTGTGAGTTTGTGAGCCAGTGTGTGAGCGCAAGTGAGTGTGAGCGTGAGTATGTGAGCGTGTGTGAGCATGAGTGTGTGACCATGAGCATGAGCCAGTGTGTGACTGTGAGTACGGATGTGTGAGCATGTGAGTGCAAGTGTGAGTGTGTGAGCGAGCGTGAGCGAGTATAGGAGCACAAGTGTGTGAGAGTGAGCGTGAGTGCGAGTGTAAGCCAGTGTGAGCATGTGTGAGTGTGTGTGAACATGTGTGAGCATGAGTGTGAGCATGTGAGGGAGTGGGAGTGTGAGCCAGTTTGCAAGCGTGAGTGTGTGAGCACAAGTGAGTGTGAGCGTGTGAGCAAGTGTGTGTGTGAGCATGTGTGAGCATGAGTGAGTGTGAGTGTGTGAGCATGAGTACGAGTGTGAGCGTAAGCCGGTGTATGAGCATGAGTGTGTGTGAGCGAGTGTGTGGGTGTGAGTGAGTGTGTGAGCAAGTGTGAGCGAGTGTGTGTGCGCAAGTGCGTGAGCGCGAGTGTGAGCACGTGAGCGTGTGCGCGTGCGGAGCATCCAGAAAGAGCCCGTGACTCAAATTTGGAAGGTGAGGCTGCGGGGAGCAGGCCTGAGCCCAGGGCTCCGGGGCACCGACTGACGCAGGCGAGGCCCGGCTTCCCGGGGAGCAAGCTGGCGAGAGCCCGGCCCACAGGGAAGGACGCTCGGGGCCCTGCGAGCGGCTCCCACCTCGGCCCCCGGCGTCAGCGCGTCAAGTGTTGGTGCTTTGACAAGTGAGGTTCGGCACAATCTCAACCGTGGGGGGGCGGGGGGTGGGGGGGGGACAGGCAGACGGAGCCGGGAGGGATAGCAGGAGGCCCCGGGCCGGGCCGGGTGTGCCTGCAGCCTGGGCGCTCGCTGCGCCTCCACGGGCCGACAGGGCAGGGTGGGCAGCGGCCGCGTGGGGCTTACGTCCCAGGGCAGAGTCCAGCGCGGGGGCACACTGGGGGCTCCGCTCGCAGGCGGTATGAGCAGCGGGACCGAGGATGCAACGGCCCCGGACGGGGCGGTGTCGGCCCCAGACAGGGTCAGGGACGTGGGACGGGCCAGCAGGACGCGGGCCTAAGGCCCTGGGCAGCAAGGATTTGGAGGAGGAGGGTTTCGGGGAGTAGCTCCCCAGCCCCAGAAGCGGCGGGGAGCAGCTGGGGGGCTGACGAGGGTCGGCGGGAGGAGGTCCCCGCGGGTGCTTGGGGTGCAGAGGGCGCACAGGCGATGGGGACGGGGACGGGGATGGGGGGAGCTGGACACCGGCAGGGGAGACGCTGTGCGGACACAAAGGAGGAAAAGCCCCGCGGCGTCCTGGAGCGTGGCGGACCTGAGGCGGAGGGAGGCGGATTTAGGATCGGAGAAGCTCAACCATGCTTGAAGCGAGGGAAGGAGGCGGACAGATGCCCGGATGCCCGGATGCCCAGAGCGAATGGTCGGCCGCAGCACCGGAGCACGGCGGGTGACAGCAGAGGCCCAGAGCCAGGGCCACCAGGGGCTCGCTGGGCCTTCAGGGGGACGCGGGGGTGGCATGTGAGCCCTATGGCTCAGTGAGGGGGGCCGCGGCCCTGGTGTCTGCCGACAGACGGGGCCTGGCCGTAGGGGGGCCAGGCAGGACCGGAAGGACTGAGGCCTCGGCCGGGGCACCGGCACCGGGGCCACGAGGGCGCAGGGGACACAGTTGGGTACAGCTGCGCAGGGCCCTGGGCCCGTCCCGTCCCCCAAGCCCTCGGGGGCTGGGCGCAGGACTCGAGGAAGGGGCTGGTGGGGGGGCTGGGGGCTGGGGGTGGCTTGGGAGGAAGCAGGAGCCAAGGGTGTGGCAGGGGCTCGGCTACGGGGGAGGGAGCGGGGCGGGGGATGGAGGGGCCAAGGGAGGGTGCGGCACGGCGGGCGGGAGGCCGGACCTCGGAGGTGCTGGGGTGCAGTCAGGGGGTGCGGGTGCTGAGGACAGTGAGGTCCAGCAGGGGATCGGCAGGACCTGGGGACGGTGACAGGAGGGCAAGAGCTGGACCTGGGCGAGCGTGAGGGCGGGGGAAGGGTGCCGGGCAGGTCGGGCCCAGCTGCTGTCCCTGGAGAGCGCTCCCAGGTCCCGGCTCTTGGGGCCCAGGGGTGGGGGTGGGGGTGAGGGTGAGGGTGGGGGCAGCCTCAGGGGAGGCAGGGCTGGGGCAGCCCCAGCAAAAGGGCAAAGGCACCGGAGTGCGTGTGCGGGGCCGCAGCAGGGCCGGGGCGGGGGCTTGGGGTTCTCAGCCCCTGGAGGCTGGGGGCTCTGTCCCTCCCTCCATCCGTCCCTCTGTCCGTCCCTCCGTCCCTCTCCCTACCGCCAAGCAGCTGCCCGCAGACCTAGGGTCTGCTTCCGAGATGCCCAGGCTTCCGCCCATGACCAGCCTCCGTCCCCTCCTGGGTTTTCCACTTTCCGATTCCAAATAGGACTCCCGCCCTGGGCCGAGGGGCCCCTCGGTTTCTCGGTTTCTCCTTCGTCTTTCCTTCTTGGTGCTGGTGCTTGCCGCCCTCTAGAGGGACCAACGCGGCCTTGGGGTCACCGCCCCCGGCGCTGGGGGCACAGCAGGGGGAGGAGGACAGGGACCGGGGCCTCGTGGGCCCACACCGTGCCGGGCATGAGGGACACAGCGACCCCCCGGCTCCGTCCACCCAGCACGGCGAGGCCTCACGATGACCATGCAGCTCGGGCAGCGAACGCAAGTGCAGATCCCGTGCCCACGCCACGCTCGGCAGCAGGTGGGGCTCTGGGGCCGGGCTGACGGCGGGGGCGGCGCTGGAAGCAGGGGCTCGGGCCGGGGCGCACCTGACGGGGCACCTCCCACCCTGAGGCCCCCGACCCCTCAGGCCAGCTCCCCGGTGGCCGTGGGGAGGAACCCGCGGCGGCACCGACGAGGCTCTAGATCTGCCCGTGGCACGACCGGGAGGCCTCGGGCACACCTGCCACGCTCCCGGGGCTCGTGTCATCGTCGTCAGCAGGATGGAAACGGTGCTCGCGCCGCGTCACGGCGTGCTGGGGGCTCAATGGTGAAATCCGTGTGGGCTCGGAGGCCGCGGGCCCTCGAAAGCCTTTGTCTGCACAACCAGGGGCAGCGTCTATGCATGTCCGGCAGCCCAGGCCCACTGCCCACCGGCCCCGCTCCTGGCAAGCAATGGGCACGTCCTCGGAGCTCCAGACGACCCCGGCGGGGGGTGCCAGGACCCCGTGGCCCACATCTGTGTCTCGGCGGTCGTACGTCTCCCTGCAAGGCCTTCACGACGCTGACGGAGTCGGGGGGGGGGGGGGGGGGGGGGAGGGGGCGAGGGGACGTTCTCTCTGGCCTGTCTCATTCCTCCAGGAGCTGGTCGGGGACGTGGGGGCCAGGGCGCACCTCCGAGCCGTGTGCAGCTCCCCACCCCGGAGCTGGCTGTCGGCTCTGTGGATGTCCGGGCAGACCGTCCCGCCGGGTTTCTCCTCCACGTCGTCACGCCGGTCGCCGCTGCTGCATGGGCGGCCTGCTGACCCTGCCGACCCGATGGCGCGGCCTCCTGTGCCGTTGCCCCCGCCCGGGGCCGGCCAGACCAGGGTGCAGCCCGGCTGCCCCCAGAGCGGGCTCCCGCCACCCGCCTCTCATGGACCCTGGCTCCTGGTGCCGAGCGGGCTTCACGGGGCTCACGGAGACGCAGTGTGCGTGCTGGGAGCTCCGGGCGCTTCCTGGCTGCAGCTCGGGCGCGGGGGCCGCTCAGCTCCCGGGGATGCCGGAGGCGGCACGGGCGTCCCGAGCACAGCAGGCTCGATGCTGGAAGCGGCCACGCGCACAAGGCAAAGGAAGGATCCGGAAAGGGGGGGTAGCCAGCGACGCCAGTCCGTGGCTCGTGGCCTTCCTTCTGGCCCGTGCAAGGCCGAGGCTGCTGGAAGCTCAGTGCGCCCTCTGCGGAGTGGAGCTCGGCTATCCTCCCGCATGCGTTGGCCCTCCTGCCCCCACGCTGTCCTCTCGGGGACGTCTGGCCAGCCGCTTGGCAGCCGCTGTGCCGGCCTCAGCCTCCGACGCCCGCTCCTCCAGGAAGCCTCCCCGGACGCCCTCGAGCCGGCTTAGCCCCCTCCCTGGTACCTCCCCAGCTTCCTGCACGTTCCCGACTCTACTGAACGCCGGCTGAGACTTGGGTGGAGGCACAGACCGTCTTCCTGTCCTTGGGGCCCCAGCGTCCCAAATGGGGGACCACGCACGTGCCCCATCCTCGGCACCATGCACGAGGCTCTGGGACAACGAGGACCACGGGTGCCCTCCCCGGGCATCCTCCCTGCACCGCGTCTGACCCGCCCGCGTATCTACAGGGCCAGGGGCCGGGCTCCTTTGTCCCCCGTGCCGGCCAAATCCCCCAACACAGCCTTCGGCTGCCGGATTCCAGGCTCTGAGTCAGGAGGCGAGGAGACTCCCAGATTGATGCTAAAACTTGTTAGCAAGTTGTATGTAATTTTATAATGTTTCTGGTAAGTGCTAATTGCCTGTTCCTTAAATATTTCTTGTTCTACTGGGAAGCAAAGCAATTGCAACTATGAATGCATTTCCTACAGCTGGCTGCCCCCTCGGAGGGGGCTGGATTTCCAGGCTCCGGGAGCTCAGGCTTTGAGGGCGCCGGAGCTGCCTCCCCGACCCTGACCTGCGACTGTGACACGCAGGACGGGGAGCGTTTCTAGACAAAGGACCCCCTTGTTCTCCCACCCCGGGGCTCAGGCTTCTAGTGAGGGGAGGGGTGGCCCAGTGGTGCCAGCTGCCAACCCCGAGGAGGCCGGGGCAGATGACCATGGGGCCGGGAGTCCCTGGAGGGGGGCGGGCTCTGCCCACGGATGCCTCAGGCCACCTGTGCGAAGTGAGATGGCAGGTACCCGCCTCCCCCCTCCCCCGCCCCGCTGGGCCAGGGCGTCTCACAGGGAAGAATCCCCCAGACGCTGGGCAGAGGGACCCGAGGCTTCAGGCCGGGCTGTAGGCTGGGAGGGGAGCTGCAGGCCAAGGGGAGTGGACTCGGGACGGGGCTGTTCACGGAGCACATCCCAGCTGCTGGCCGGAGTCGGGATTCACTACAGGAGCCCTGGGACGACCCCTGAGGGCATCTTATTAGCCCCTCTTCACAGGTGAGAACACTCGGGGTCGGGGACGTGGAGGGGGGATGCCCAGGATTAGGGATGTGGAGGGGGGGACACCCGGGATTAGGGATGCAGAGGGGGGACGCAGAGGGGGGACGTGGAGGGATGCATTAGGGATGCGGATGGATTAGGGATGGATTAGGGATGCGGAGGGGGGATGCGGAGGGGGGATGCAGAGGGGGGATGCGGAGGGGGGACTCCTGGGATTAGGGACGCAGAGGGGGGACGCCCGGGATTAGGGACATGGAGGGGGGACTCCTGGGATTAGGGATGCAGAGGGGGGCGCCCAGGATTAGAGACATGGAGAGGGGACGCCCGGGATTAGGAACGTGGAGGGGGGACGCCTGGGATAGGGATGTGGACGGGGGACGCCCAGTATTAGAGACATGGAGGGGGGATGCCCGGGATTAGGGATGGGGAGGGGGAGATGCCCAGGATTAGAGACACGGAGGGGGGACGCCCGGGATTAGGGATACAGATGGGGGACGCCCAGGATTAGGGACGTGGAGGGGGGACGCCCGAGATTAGGGACGCGGAGGGGGGATGCCTGGGATTAGGGACGCGGAAGGGGGATGCCTGGGATTAGGGATGCGGAGGGGGGATGCCCGGGATTAGGGATGTGGATGGGGGAACGCCCAGGATTAGGGACGTGGAGGGGGGATGCCCGGGATTAGGGACGTGGAGGGGGGATGCCCGGGATTAGGGACGTGGAGGGGGGATGCCTGGGATTAGGGATGTGGAGTGGGGACGGCCGGGATTAGGGATGCCCGGGATTAGGGATGTGGAGGCAGATCAGGGACATGGAGGTTGGAACACCCAGGATTAGGGATGGAGAGACTGGCTAAGAGCACACACAGGGCCAGGGAGGCCCCGAGGACACCCGGTCTGTTGGACCGAGGCCCGGGGGCCGTGGAGGGTCCGGGCGGGTGACGCTGGGAGGCTGCAGGACGGCGGCGTGACTGTTGTGTAGGAAGTCGTCCTGTGTGAACCGAGCGCTCCTGCACCTGCGCTGGCTCGGCCTGCGGGCCTGACGTGGACACACTGTGCGTCCGCCGAGGGGGGTCACGGGAGCCGCAGCGCGGCTGGATGGACCCGGGAGCTCAGCGTGGACGGTGCTGAGTCCCCAACTCACCTGGTGAGGTGCTCACCTCCTCTGTGGCTAGAGCCAGAGACGGGGCCTCTACGGCCCCTTGAGCCGTCGGGCGGGGTCACATCCACAGGATCCGGGTCCTTGCAAGAGGCGCCTCCAGGAGCTCGTGCTCTGTGTCTCCCGGGGCCAGCGCCCGGGCCGGGTGGCACAGCGGGGAGGCGGCCACGTGCAGCGAGCGCGCGGACAGCGAGGCGGCCACACCCTGGTCGTGCAGCTCTGGCCTTCAGAACCCCCACAGAACGGATTCCTACCCCGGCTCCTGGCCCATGGGACCGTGTCACGCGGCCCGTGGGGATTCACGACGTACGAAAACACCAAACCCCAGCTGCCTGGCACGCGGAACCCAGGCTCGCGCCCACTTCCTGGGGCACAGCTTTGGCTTCTACGGGCTTTTCCAAGGAACTGAAATTCTGCGACTCTCGTGGCCTCTGCAGCCAAAGGGACACGGAGTGGAATCCGAGGTCCCACGGGTCCTGGCCCTGATGTGATGTGACGAGGCAGGACGTCATCCCTCCGAGGTCAGGTCCCCCCGACAGGAGGAGCAGCCGTGGGCCAGCCGGGACCCGCATGCGGCCGGCAGCTTCTCCACCCGTGGCTCAGCTGTGACGCCGGGTCCCAAGCGGGCTTGCGGGGACCAGGGGGGATGACAGGAGGGACGGGGCGGTCCCTGGGGCCACCCAAGCCACGGGACTCTGTGGGAAACCCTTGAGAAAATGGGAACGAAGCTTCCGGCACATGACAGGCGCTCAGCGGTCTGTCCTCTTGTTCTCCGGTGACATTGTGCCAGACGCGCCCGAGCCCGCTTCCCACCCGACAGCCCCTCACATACACGGACGCAGCTCCCCCCTCCGGGAACACTTGCAGGGTCTCTCCACCGTCCCCCCGGCTTGGACTCGGCCCCCAACGAAGCCCACCCCCGACACCCTGGGTAACCTCTAAGTGCTGACTCTGAGCCCACCTCCCCCACCGGGTGACTCGGCCTCGAGCTCCCCTGCGGGTCACCGCGCGGACTGCAGTGACGTTGCCCCGTCCTGGCTGCGCTATCGACGTCTCATCCGCGCCGCTGATAAAATATGGGCAGACTAGGGGCTTGGGGTGGTGCCCAGACCGCCGGGCACGTTCGGGGCTGAGCATCCAGAGGACCTCGGATGTGGGGGAGACGCCTGGAGCCCCGAGTCCAAGCCCTTCCCTGCCCCCCAGTAGTGCGCGTCAGAGCTCAGCCCTGAACCCGGGTCTCCAGCCGCCGTGTGCCGACCTGATGCGTCTGCACTTGCCCTGCACCCGCACCGTCACATCCGAGCACCCTGGACCCTCACCGAGGCCCCGTGACCCGGGTGCACGTGAACAGAGCCCCAGAGAGGCCTGCGGTCGCCCCCGTGCCCCCCGCCGACCAGCCTCCCCCGGCAAGACCCTTGTGCAGCCGGTCCTCCAGTCGCCTCGCGGCCGGTTACCGGGCCCTGAATGGGGTGCAGGAGCTGGGGCCCCCTCCCCGCCGCCCGGGCCTCCAGGAGCCGCCGCCGCGCCTTCTCGACTCTAGGCTGGCCTTCCCGGGGGGCCCTTTGCAGAGGCCGCTTCAGGGCCGCCTGCCCCCGTGTCTGAGCTCCCACGGGCTGCGTGCCACGCGTGTGCTTTACCCGTAGCTCCTCCCATGTGTCCTGCGTCACCGCCGGGTGTGGGCCGTCGCCAGGGCTCAGAGCTGATGCGTCTGCCCCAGCACCCGGCCTGCCCACCCGATGCCCGGGGGACGCCTTCCGTCCCCGTCGCTGCGGACACCGGCGTCAGCAGTCATCAGCAACAGGCAGTCGGGAAGCCTGCGGAAGGCTGGGGGGCATCTGCTGGGCCCAGGGCTCTCTGCTCCCTGGACGCTTGGCTCCCGACATCCGGGGCACCCTCCTTTGATCCCCCTCAGGCCACCAGCAGTGCACATCCTTCGGCAGCCCCGCGCTTGGTCACTCAGCGCTGCGACACCCACGCGCAGCGGCTGGGGAAGCTCCCAAAGCTGATGGGGGGCTTTAAAGGTCGCCACAAGCCAGGTACGGATGCAGATGTAAGCACGTACATGCCTGGTGCTGCGTGGCCTGCACCTCAATCCCAGGAAACCCCCCAAACCAGCCGGGGGGACCCACCGGCCGACGGAGGCTGAGGCTCGGACAACATGAGCAACATGCCTACAGGGGGTGGGGGGCCGGGAAGCCAGTGTGGGGCACGGTCGGGATTCGAACCCAGGGCCAGAGGGCCCCACATGCGCACCTCGAGCAGGACTCTGGAGCGAGGGTGTCAGGTCCCCCAGCAGTTACCTTCGTACGAGGCCTTGAATCCCAGGGAGCTGCCGCTGCCGTCGGTTTGGAAGAGGAGCCACATTTGATGGTTGGTGCTGACGATGAGGTCTGGGACCGAGGTGCCCGTGAGGCTGTCGGGAGACAGAGCGTTAGAGGTGTGACCCCCCCACGGTGCAGAAGCCCGGCCCTCACCCCCGGGGCCCCGCGGCTCGTGCACAGGGGCTGGGACCCTCACTGCCGCCCGCTCCGGCCACGGGCAGGGCCTAGGCCAACCCGGGCTCGCTCACTGGGCATCTGTGCCCTGACCCTGCTGCCGGCGGGTGTAATGAGGGCCGTCTACACCCAGGCCACCGGGGCCGCCCGCGTGGACCGCCGCAGGGACACGGAGCCCCATCCCCGGGGCCCTGCCTTCCTCCTAGGGAGCCGTGCCCCTCCCACACAGAAACACACGCTCCCACACACGAAGCTACTCTTAGCATCCCGCCCGCACCCCAGGGCCACGTCCTCTCCGAAGAATAGAGTTCAAGCATGGGGAGGGCGGATTCAGCTCCCGTTTACCCGACACCTTCCAAGCGGGTGGTTTTCCATCCGTTACCTCTAGGGACCCTGTTAGCCCAGGGAGGGACTGCGTCGCCCCCACTGCACAGGCGGGAAGACAAGGGTGCGGAACGGGCCGCGGCCTCCCCGAGGTCAGCGCGAGGGGCGGTGGCACGGCCGGGGTCCGAGGCGAGGGCGGGGAGGCTGGGCCTCCCGTTGCTGCTGGGACTGGACGCGTCACCCTGGTGTGGACGGTGCGACCTGATAGGGGTTCTCGCTCTCTGCTCTGATCCGGGGTCCCCAAGCTTGGGGGCGCCACGGAGTAGGAGTGCCAGGGGCTGGGGCGGATCCTGCAGCCAGTAAGGACGGACGGAGGCTCAGCTGGGCCGGCTCTGGCTCCGGGAGCAGATGCGTGTGACCCAGTCAAGGCCACGAAGGAGGCCAAACACTCGGTGTGTTTCCCCGGAGTCAGGGGTTGACGCTGACCTCACGGCCCCGAGGGCGGGGGAGAGCCCGGGCGGCACAGGCCGTTGCTCATGGGACCCTCTGTGAGCCCCGCGGCCCCGAGCCCCGAGCTCTGTCATTCTGTGTTAAGCAACGAGATGGTGGTGAGGAGGCGTTTCCAGCTCCGCGGCTGCCGGGTGCCCTCTGTGGCCGAGCTCACCAGGATGCTTGTCCCGGGAGGACCCGGAGCCAGGATCCGGGCCTTCTCTCTCTCTCTTTTTTTTTAAATTTAATTTAAATTTTTATTTTTTATTTTTTTATTTTTTGGATCCGGGCCTTCTGAGCAGAGCGAGCTGCTGCACCGCACGGGCCGGGGAGCGAGGGAGGAGGGCGCTTGCGTCCCGTGCCCACTGGCCTGGGCTGCAGAGGACGCATCACCGTGGCCTCGTCCTGGTTCCGGGGACACAGCCTTAGGGGCCGTCACTGTCTCAGCCGCTGGATTCAACAAAGCGGGCGGCCCTTCCCCGCGCGGAGTGGCCTCGTCCCGTCAGCCGACGGCCTGCAGGGCAGCCTCCTCCGGGGTCCAGAGCCCGCGGGCCTTCGCCCTCATCAACCTTCCCGGTCCCCGGTTTGCAGACTCCCTGCAGGTCTCGGGGCCTGCGCGTCCCCATCGGTGAGGGAACTGACGCCTCACAGCAAACCCCTGGCTGTCACACGTAGACCCGACCGGCTCCGTTTCCCCAGAGGATCCGGGTTAACGTGGCGGCGCAGGCTGCGGGGAGGACGCTCACAGGTGCGCGGCCCGGTCCGTGGGCCGGGGAGGTTCCGTGTTGCCGCCGTGGCAGTGGGTCACCTCGTGCATCACGTAACTGCCCCGACGGGCTCTCCTCTGACAGGTGTGGGGAGGCGGGGACGTGCCCAGGGCGGCAGGGCCCCGGCACGAGGCAGCGGGGGCCCAAGAGCCATTGGCCTTCGGCATGAACAGCGGAGGGCGCTGGCCCGGGGGCCGCTGGCGGGGAGCGTAGGGCACGGGCCGCCGTCCTGCATGAAGCAGGATTGCAAGGCCGCTACGGCCACCACCCGGCCGGGCCACCCTGGGCCTGACCCCACCTGCTAAGTGGGGGTAACACCATGAGACCCCTGATGTGGACGGTCCCCCACCGGGCGCCTGGGCACATGGTCGACGTGGGGTATCAGTGAGGCCTGCCCCCCCGTCCCCCCGACCTGGGCAACGGAGATGAGCATGCTCTGCCTCTAGGCCAGGCTGCCGGTGGTCGGCCCAGGCGAGGGACCCAAGATGCCGCAGAGCGGATCCCCAGCCCGCGCAGGCCTGGACTGGACCACACGACGCCAGCCTGCCTTGGCTGGGGAAACGCGCCCCTGGGCGCACACCCCTGCAAAGTCCTCCCAGGGCTCCAGCGTGCGGCGAGGCCACCGGGACCCGGCGCCATCCCCACCGAGGTCAGACCTTGCAGGGTGGACGTGGCCTCGGGGACAAGCTGGGGCAGGAGCAGGGCGCACCCACGGAACCAGAGCCCTGGCGCCCGAGTCGCCGTCCTACACGCTCTCCCTGCGGCGCCCGCGGACCGTTGGCCACGGCTGCTTCCTGTGGTCGGATGGGCCCTGTGCCGCAGCCCTGAGGGGACCCCGTGCACGTCCCCCCCCCCCCCCACGGCCAGGCCGTCTGCCCTCCCGACGGCAGCCCCGCCTCACTTACACGTAGAGCACCGTCTTCTGGTCCCCGTCCTGGCCGCCGTCCCCGACCGTCAGGGTGTCGTAGCCCCTCTCCAAGTCAAAGTCCTCAAAGGCCAGCTTGATCACCTGGGGAGGGAGCAGGGGTCAGGCAGCGGGCAGGGCTGCGGGGGTCGGCAAGGGCCCCCCCGACGCCAGCCTCCCCACCTGCCGCCCGCCCGCGTCCATGCCGCCTCCTGCAGGAGGAACCGCTTCTCTCCAGGCTGGACAGTCCCTGGGGTCCCCTCAGGTTCTCCAGAGTCCGGCCAACCTGGGGCTGCTGTGGCAACGCCAGGCGCACGTGGCCGCCCGCGAGATCAGATCCTCCCTCCGCGCTGCACAGACGTCCCCGGGACGGTGGCCAATGTCCAGGCCTCACGTGGAACCTCAGCTGCCTCCCCCCGCCCCCGGCAGGCCCTGCCGGAGCGCCTCTCAGCCTCCCCTCCACCTGCTTCTCTCCATCTGCTTCTGTTCCTTCGTTGGCTAAATGAAGGTTCCAGGAAGGAGGTTTCAGTGAGGTTCTCCTTCCTGGTCTCAGCCTGGCCTCCCACAGGATTTACTAGGCTCACAGCACGAGCTCGGCTCAGGACGCGGGTTTCCAGTCAGTGCGGGCCCGTCCTGGACGGGCAGGGAGCCAGCACGTCTGCGCCGGGGGATGGCAGCCCTGTGAGGGCTGCAGGTGCACGGGGCCCTGGGGCTCAGGCTCGCAGGGGACAACAGGGGGACCATCCATAGGGCTGTAGGTGCACAGGGCCTGGGGCTCCTGGAGCCTGAAGGCGGGGGCAGGAGGACCATCCATATGGCTGCAGGTGCACGGGGCCTGGGGCTTGTGGAGCCTGCAAGGGGGCAGCAGGGGGACCGTCCATATGGGGACCATCCCCATAAGGCTGCAGGTGCGTGGGGGCCTGGGGCTCATGGAGCCTGAAGTGGGGGTAGGGGGACCATCCCCATAAGGCTGCAGGTGCAAGGGGCCTGGGGCTCGTGAAGCCTGCAGGGGGACCGTCTGTAGGGCTACAGGTGCGCGGGGGCCTGGGGCTTAGGCTTGCAGGGGGCAACAGGGGGACCGTCTGTAGGGCTGCAGGTGCGTGGGGGCCTGGGGCTCCTGGAGCCTGAATGGGGGGCAGGGGGACCATGCATAGGTCTGCAGGTATGCAGGGGACTGGGGCTCAGGCTCACAGAGCTTGTGGGGGGCAGCAGGGGGACCGTCCATAGGGCTGCAGGTGCACAGGGTCTGGGGCTCATGGAGCCTGCGGGGGGGGGCAGCAGGGGGACCTTCTGTAGGGCTGCAGGTGCATGGGGGCCTGGGGCTCACAGAGCCTGCAAGGGGGCAGCAGGGGGACCAGCCGTGAGGGTGCTTGGCCTTCCGAAGGCCGCGGGGGCCGGTCAGGCCCCGGGGGAGGCTGGGAGAGGCAGGGTCGCTGTGAGGAGGCGCGGTCTGGGCATGGATGGGATGCCCCAGAACAGGTGCCCACTGTCCCCGAAGCTCCGCCCCACGCGCACGGCCGTGCTGTTTCCCTCGGGGACAGTGGCTGGGCCTCCAGTGCAGGGGGGCGGCTGCAGAAGGTGCAGGACTTGAGAGGTTTGCCTGGAGCTAAGTGCAAAGGGCCTTAAAATCTCCCTCGGCCGAAGAGCCAGGGTTTCCCCTGGGGGGTGGGGGGGCGGGCGTTTTCAACAGTAGGTGGCAGACGCTCGCAGGTGTTTGAGGAGCACGTTGGCCGGCGGCTGCAGGGGTGGACACGGGTGTGGCAGCAGTCGGGTGGGTGAGGGAGGAGGGCGATGGGGGCGTGCGTGGGGCCCAGTGCGGGGCGCAGGTGCAGTGGGACATGGGGGCCGAGCGCGTACGGCGGGGCCGGGGCCGCGCGCCTCCTGTGGCCAACCTGGGCCTCCTTCTGTCGGTTTCCAGTTTAAAAGTCTTTCCATTTGTACCTGAGGTCGCGAAGCTACAGGGGAAGGGAGCCTGGGGTGCACGGCCTGCCCCCTGCACACGCCGCCGTCCCCCCCTCCCCGGACCAGCACGTGGTTCCCTGGACTTCGTTCCATTCCTCACTTTGTCTCTGGTTTCCTCCCCCACGACCGTCTGTTTCTTAAAGTCCACGTCCGGGCGAGTCACGGGTGCTTGTGCTTCTCAGACCCCTCTGCTCGGCCTCCTGCCCTCTAGCCCTGTCCCCGTCCCTGTCAAGGCGAGCTTTCCTCCAGGGCGAGCCACGAGCCGCCAGCTGCGGGTGCGCGTTTGTGCCTCGGGTCCTGGGGAAGGCGCCGGGCTTCCTTCCGGAGGAGCCGACCGCTCCCGGGGACCGTGTTTCCTTATGGTGCAAGCATCCTGGGTGCAAACCCACGTGCACGAGGGGCACGGCCCCGGCCCCGCTGCCCCCGGCCCCGCAGGAGCCCCCGCCACGCATCGCGCACCCCATCCTGGGGCCCCCGCCCGGCCTGCCGAGCCCGGCTCCCCCAACGCCCCTCTCTGCGGCACCTCTGGGGTGAACACCCGCGAGCATAGGACGGGGCAGCGGAGCCGAGGATGCTTCCCTAGGAAGGCGAAGCCTGTCTGGGTGTGGACAGGAGCCCGAGCTTGGACATGCGTGAGGAAAGGGAGCAGGACCATCCTGGCAGACAGAGCGGCGGGCGGACCGGCGGAGCCATGGGAGGCGACTCGCCCAGGGATGGGGCCGCGGGAGGACCGGGGCGCACGGTAGGCGAGGCCTCTGCGCGGCTGGGGCTGTGCCCTGACCGCCACGGGGGTGATGGGCCACCTGGGAGCCACGGCCGGACAGCGCCTCTGCACCAGGAGCAGGAGCACCGAGGGACGGTGGAAACAGGGGAGCCGGGGGAGCGGGGGAGGGCAGGCAGGGGTGTGGAGGAGCCAGGAGCACAGGGGGTGGGGCAGCCAGGGGTGAGGAGGGCGGGGCAGCAGCGGGGGCAGCTCCAGGCGCAGAGGGGACACCTGTTGGCCGTGGGGGGCCTTAGCCCTTTCGGTTTCCCCTGTGGGACAAGCTCAGCCCACACTCCCTGCAGCCCAACCGCATCATCCAGACCATCTGCTTACACTGCCCTCCGTCCCCCTCACCCTGGTCCTGTCCACACCGCCCTCCTCCCCCTCACCCTGGTCCATCCACACCACCCTCTGTCCCCACACCCTGGTCCTGTCTACACTGCCTTCCATCCCCCTCACCCTGATCCCGTCCACACTGCCCTCCTCCCCCTCCCCCTGGTCCACTAGCCCTGTGGGTCCCAACCCCAGCCCTGTCCTGCCGGCCCAGGCTCTCCTCCCGCCAGCACCCACCCCGTGCGGGGCCCTGCTCAGAGCAGTTCCCATACCAGCCCGGGGAGCCCAGGTGCCCAGCTGCCCCCTCCCCCTCCCCCTCCCACCTTCCCGAGCTCTAGGCTCCATCCCAGCCCCGAAGGCCCGAGCCTCTGGCCGCCGTGGCCTCTGCACGCGGTAAGGCTGCAGACGCGCTCTCCCGCCAGCAGCCTCGGGGTGCAGGACCCTGGTCACCGCGCCACCTCCGGATGGCGACTAGACCATCACGCCTGCGCTGGGAGCCTTGCTTGGGGGGCCGGCCCGGAGCCCTAGAGGGACTCGCATCACCACTTAGGGCAGCCCCGTCCCCGCGGGAGCGATCATGGTTAGTAGAGGGCAGGACACACACTGCACTGCGGGTGCGGGACCGGCGTCGGCCCTCTCCTGGGCGGCCCGGTGTATGGCCAGGCTGTCCCGCGGTCACGGCGTGGCGTGCCCATCAAGCGGCTGCCGCAGGGGCATCCGAGGCCAGACGGTGGTGGCCGCCCGTGAAGCAGGCAGGACGCGGCGGCTGGGGCACTCGGCCAGTGCCCCTGTCCCAGAGCGGGAAGCTGGCCGTCACCCGGGACGCAGGCCCGTGTGGGCAGGGTCTCGCTGCCGGCCGTTCACAGCCCGGTCTCTGCGGAGGGCACGGGGTGGCGACGCCGGGGTCCCAGGCACAGGCACCCAGAGGCTGCTGGAGGCGCGGAGGGAGGTGCGACGGGGCGCACGCCGGCCTTGGGACTCTGCTGTCCCGGGAACCAGGCACCTGTGAGCCTCGCAGCAGCACGTCCCTCCTGCACCGCCCACGGCCACCCACGGCCACCCACGGCCACCCCGGGTGCAGAAGGCTGCATCCTCACATGCTAACCTGCCAACTGTCACCCTCACGACAAAGCTCAGCATCGTGGCGAGGCCACCAGAGGCCGACACGGCCTGGCCTGTGCTTCCCCCCTGCCGGGCTCCGGCACCACATGCTACCCCACGGCCCGCAGCCCTCCCGGGGCTCCCAGGGCTCGGTGTGAGCCCGACGCCCGCCCGCTGCTGTGTGAACGCTGCTCAGGGCACTGACGGGCGTGGGCAGGAAGGGCACTCCCTGTTCCGGGGCGGGCCTGCTGGGGGGGCCCTGGCCGGGACCTGCTGGGCGCCCAAGGGGGGGCACGGGGGTCTGGGGGAGGGGGGATGGGAAGCCAGTGGGCAGCGGGCCTCAGCCCAGGACGGGAGGCAGGGCTGGCGCCCCTGCGCAGGCCAAGGGGAAGCCCAGGGCGACACGGACAAGGTTCCGAGGCTCTGGAGCTCTGGCCACGGCCACATGAGATTTGGGGGCCTGAGGGTGACGGACTCACATGCAAGCACTGGCCCCTTCACCCACTGGTTGATGGATTCACTTACTCACTCGGTCCTGCAACAGTTAAACTGCACTCACCGTGTGGGGGCTTTGGGGGGGAACACAGGGAGGTGAACGTGGCCACTGCCCAGAGAACTCATGGGCCAGAAGAGTGGGTGCGTGGGTATGTGGAGGCATAGGAGGGGGACAGGGTGAGGAGGTGCTGGGGTCGGGGAGCATGGGGAGGGCATAGGGTGGGGGGGAGGTGCTGGGGTCGGGGAGCATGGGGAGGGCACAGGGTGGGGGGGAGGTGCTGGGGTCGGGGAGCAGGGGGAGGGCACAGGGTGGGGGGGAGGTGTTGGGGTCGGGGAGCACAGCCGCCACCTGCCTCCACGGTAGGACCAGGACCCTGGGTCCCAGGAGGTGGGGTGTGGACCGCGGCTCTGGGCTGTGCCCTCCCGCCACCCCAGGGTTGGCTTCTCTCTGGGCCTCCCTGCCGCCCTCCCGGGGCCTGGGTTCCTGGGCTCGTCACTGCTTCCTCTGCCCACAGAGGTTCTAAGAGGGGGACGAGGGGGACAAGGGGGACAAGGGGTCAATGTGGAGGAGCTCACAGGTGCTTGCGGGGGGCGGACGTGGTGCTGCCCGCACATGCGCCAGGGCAGCTGGGCCTTCCTCGGCCTCCAGCCCTTCTTCCCCTCTTCCCCTGCTCGGTGCAGGGAGCCAGGCAGGCGTCCTGGAAGCCTCCCCTCACTCAACGCCTCCGCCTCCCCCTTGGCCTCTCTGCCTGTGGACTTGGCCGCCTCGTCTCCAAGTCTAAACAAACACCCTAAGTGGCCCCAACGCGGTGCCCGCCCCCCGGGTGCCCCTCCCCCGCACACCCCTGAGCGCGGGTCTCAAGGGCCGTCTGGGCTCCCTGCTCCTCGCCGCCCCCTGCCCGCCCCCTCCTGGCCCACGGCTGCGTCTGCCCCACACTGCCCTGGAAGGTCCCCCTGCGGGGCCAAAGCCCACGGCGTGTCTCCGGTCCCTTCCGCAGCACCCCTGCTTCCTCGCCACCACGGCGGGAGCCCTCCTGCCCTTTCTCCGCCCGGCCGCGAGTCTGCTCCCTCACACTGCTCTTCCTCGGCGTCCTGCCCTGGGGCCCAAGTCTCTCCTGACCTCCCACGTACCCAGTGTCCAACCGGTCCGGTCACTGCGAAACATGCACACCGTGTTTCCCTCTTGATCCCGCAGAGCACGTGCCTCCCCTTTGGTCTCCTCTGAACTCCTCCCTTCGGTCCAGGGCCGAAGGCCTCGCATCATCACGCGTTCACTGACTCCCTGTGTGCCGTGCGCCCACCACGTGCCGCTACGGGGGTCACCTGGGGGTGATGTTCGTCAGACGCTCCTCCTCCCTCCACCCTCACATGCAGGCAGCCTCCGAGTCCCATTCCATTCCCTGCATTTCTCTTAACTCCGTCGTCTCCTCCATGTTTCCAAAGCCTTGGTGGACGCCCCCCCTTTTCTTGCTGGGGTAACTGCCTCTGCCTCCTAACTGGTCTTGCTTCTCCCTGGTTGCCTCCACTGCTGCACAGGCATCTTTCAAAAACTTGAATGTCCTGAAACTGCCCCGGTTTGGCAAGGAAGGCTGATCCCAGGGCTGCTGTTTCCAGGCCGTCCCTGTGCCCCCGGGACCTTGTTCCATGGGGCAGCGGGGCCGCAAGGACTGGGCTTAACTCCTGGTGCTGCCACTGACGACGCGTCACGACCAGGTTTCCCACCCACTAACCTGTCCTGGATTCCGTTTCTGCAGCCATCAGGGGGGCTCTTACCGCCTGACGAGCTGCGCCGGGACGAGAACGAAATATGATCACTCATATGGAGGCTTAGCGCAGTGCTCTGCGCACGACGTGCATTTGTAAGACCGACAGCCTGACATTCTCGCCCTTAAAAATCTGTGTCAGGACAAAGCCCAAGCCTCGTTGTTGAGTACGTAGGCGCGTCACGATCTGGATCCCGTGGGTTCTCCAACCCGTCTTGATCCAGACGCTGGACCCCTTCCAGCTCCGAGAGGCTGTTCCAAATCTCCGGGCCTTGGCGCACGCATCCGCCCTGGGGTGTGGATTCCCAAGCCCACTCTGGGTGCAGACCCTGCTCAGATGTGAGAGCCTCCCTGATCGTCCAGTTGGTGGCTCCTTCCAACATTTTCCAAGACAGCACCCCTCCATCAGCACCCACCCGCCCTCTAGGTCTCGTTCACCTGCCTGTGAACGTTCTCTCCTGTGAACCTGCTCCTCGAGGGCAGAGATTACATCATGGTCAATGAGTGAACGGGTGCTCATCTCATGAGGCGCAAGGCCAAGCACCGTGAACTTGGAGAGACAATGCTTTTTGCCGAGGGCGACGCTCCAAGGGTGACTTGGACATACCCGGGGCTCTCCTGCGGCCCGTGAGCAGGGCTGGGAACGCACCACATGTCTGCCCTGACATCTGCAGGAAGGCAGCTCTGATTCTGCAGTTTGGGATTTCTAGGTACCACGCTTACACCCGCCCTCCTGCACTCAATGCTCCCTGGCTCTCCTCCACCGCGGTGGCATTAAGGGCCTCCCTTCAGGCTCTCGGGGCTCCTCCGCACTACCTGAAGCTCATAAAGGGCCCACGGAGGTGACAGGAATGTCCTTTTTCACAGCCTGACTCTGAGGGCCTGGCTTCGGGAACCCAGACTGGCATGACCTGCAGGGCATGTGAGGGACTGACTGGTATGGAGCCGCTGACCCTCACACACCAGCTAAGACTGGCCCTTCTGGGGGCTGTGGGGAGGGTGAATAAAACTGTTTCTCAGCAACTTCTCAGGCCTTGTTTACACTTTCCCCTACACCCCATCTTCAGGTTCAAAACAAAACTAAGATAAGCATCTTTAACAACGTCCAAGAAAGAGCCTTCTCATCAATGGCTTGATAACCTTGAGGTAGTTAAGTCCTTCTTCTGATCCAGCCTCCATCCCCACATGGCAGCAGCGTCCTTCCCCACTGACTAGGTTCATCATCAAATGGTTTGATGAAATGGGAGTCTTTGTACAATGCTTTGCAGAGGAAATCTTTTTCCATTGTTGCCAGCATTGTGGTCCTAAGCACCCTGGCCAAATGATTTTAAAATGTTGAGTGGGAAACATAAGAAAGGGAGACAGAACATGAGAGACTCCTAATTCTGGGAAGCTAACTAGGGGTGGTGGAAGGGCAGGAGGGGGGGGTGTGGGTGACTGGGTGACGGGCACTGAGGGGGGCACTTGATGGGATGAGCACTGGGTGTTATGCTATATGTTGGCAAATTGAACACCAATAAAAAATAAATTTATTTTAAAAAATTGAGAAAAAAATGTTGAGTAGAATTTAGAAAGAAAAAGACAAGCTTTTTATGAATTAGTAAGTGCTCTGAACTGAATTATATCTCCCTAAAATTCACATGTTAAAGCCTTAACCCTCAATGTGATGGAATTGGGAAATGAGGTCTTTATGGGGGTAATTAAGATTAAATGAGGTCATAAGGGTATGGCCTTAATCCAATGGGATTGGCGTCCTTATAAAAGGAGCAGAAGACACCACAGGGTTTCTCTTTGTGCATGCACACAGAGGAAAGGCCATGTGAAGAGGACGTCATCCCTACATCCCTAAGTTAGGAAGAGGCCTCACCAGAACTTGAATTGGTGGACACCCCAATTGTGAACGTCCACCCTCCAGAACTGTGAGAAAATACATGTTCCTTGTTAAGGCCACACAGTCTGTTTTGTTTTATTATGGCAGCCTGGGCAGACTTACAAAGTAAGAATACTCGGAGTCCAAACCCAGGGACTGTAGGGACCCAAAATGTGACCCAGAGTATGAGGCTGGCATTGGCTTTGAGTAGATTTTTAAAAAACTGGTGAAGTAGAACTCTGGTTTTCAGGGCCTTGTGGGGAACAGGGAATAGGAGATAAAGGTCAGGACCCACCAAGGTGGGGGCTCTAGTATGACAGCCCCGAATGATGTTGGGCTAACTAAAGCTGCACCCTGGGGATCCCTGGGTGGCTCAGTGATTTAGTGCCCCCTTCGGCCCAGGGCATGATCCTGGAGTCCCTGGATCGAGTCTCACGTCGGGCTCCCTGCATGGGGCCTGCTTCTCCCTCTGCCTGTGTCTCTGCTTCTCTCTCTCTGTGTCTCTCATGAATAAATAAATAAAATATATTTTTAAAAAAAGCTGCACCCTTAGTGTGAGGGTAACCCCCGAGACTCCTTCACAATAAGTCTGCCCTCACGTGGGTCTGCACATTACTTGGGTGGGTCGGAAACTTCATACTAGGAATTTAGTATGTGAGGTTTCTGGCTGGTAATGCCCCCAGGCACTGGGCAGGAGTGAATGTAAACTCTGTCTGGAAGAAAGCCTCTTCTACCCAGGTCTCAAAGAAGAAAGTTTATGATTCTAACCACATAGTCAAGAATTACAGACAAAACAAAGAAGGAAACACAGTTCCCGGGAGGCAAGAAGTGAGAAACAACAGACAACAGAATCAAATTTGCAAAGACTTCAGAAATTGAGATTTGCAAATACAGAATATAAAATAAATATATTTAACATGCTTAAGGAATTAACAGTTTAAACATATGAAAAGAGGGCAAAATACTATAAAATATGATCAAGAACTTCTTAAATAAAACCCCAATAGGACCTCATAAAATATGAATGGCACTATTTGAAATGAAAAGAAATCGAATTCAGCAGAGGTTAGATGTAGCTCAACAGAGACCTGGTGAACAGAATGAGAGAAAATTATAGAAGTTAAGAAACACAGAAGATGGGTGGGAAAGACAAACATATCTTGTCATACTTTGAGGAGCAGAAAAGAGAGAGAATAAAGGAGAGAAAACAGCTGAAAAGACAATGGCTAAAAATCTTCCCAAACTGGTGAAAGATACAACCCACGGATTCCAGAGCTTAATGAAGTCAAGCAGGATAAATACCAAGATACCCACAACTAGACCCCTGATCATGAGATTGCAGAACAATAAAGATAAGGAAAAGACCATAAAAGCAGCCAGAAGAATATCATACAAAGGAATGACAATAAACTTGCAGCAAGAATGGGGGCTAGGAGACACTGGAATAATATTTCCACGTGCAGAGAGAACATAATTGTCAAGAAAGACGACTCCGTGAATAGCGGTGTTTTTAAGGACAAGGGGAGAACAGACATTTTAAGACAAATGAGAACTAAGAAAGTCTGTCATCAACAGGAAAATAAATTCTAAAGCATGTACTTTAGATAGAAAGAAAGTAATTCCAAAGGGAAGGACTGATATGCAAGAAGAAATAGTGAACAAAATAGTAAATGTGTGAGTAAATCTAAATGGATGTTGTTTTATTAACCAAGAGCAATAATGACTTGTGAGCAAAAGAAAGGCAACTTGAAAATACACACACCATAAAGTATGAATTGGGAAGGAGTAATTAAAGTCATAGTGTCCTAAGACCTCTGACTTCCAGGGGGAACATACAATTACTATTTACATTAGACTTTATTAAATATGCATATTAACACTAGACATCTAGGGTAACCCTAAAACATAGGAATTATAATATAATTTAAATGGTCTAACTTTTCCAGTTGAAAGATGACTTGTCAGAGGGAATTTTTAAAAATCCAGCTATACATAAGACGTACATAAAGGAAGTAGAAAGGTTGAAAGCAAGAGAGCAGGGATGAGTTATTCAACCAAAACCAAAAAAACACCCCTAAAAAAACAAACAAACCAAACCAACAAACCAAAAGCTGATGGAATAGCTGGGGGGTGGGGAAAGCTTTCAGGTCAAAAACATTACTACAGGTAAAGAGAGTCATTAAATAACTATTTTTGAAAAAGCTCAATCCACCTGCAAGATATAGGATTCTCCACGTGCATGCTCTAGTAACAGGCTCAAAATATATAAAATAAAAATCGACAGAACTTCAAGGAGTAACAGGCAAACCACCATCATAGTGGGAGATATTAATACGCCTTGTCTTGCAGTTGACTGAAAAAGAAGACAAAAACTAATGCATATATAAATGATATAAGCACAATTAACAAGCTTGATGTAATGAAGACATTAGAACACATAAACTGCAAAATACATCTTGATTTTTCAAATACACAAAGAATATATGTGATAAATGACATTCTTGATCCTAAAAGTCGAATGATTCAATTACAGACGATGTTCTCTGACCACAAGCTTTAGAATCAGTAACAAAAAGAGAGCTAGAAAAATCCTTTATTTGGAAATAATTAAGAAATATTTCTAAAATACTCTTGGCTGAAAGATAAAAAGAATAATGGAACTGGGAAATATTCAGAACTGAAGGATAACAGAAATACTGCCTATAAAAACCTGTGGGAATGTAGCCAAAATAGTCCTCAGAGGGAAAGTTGTAGCCTTAGATGCTTTAATAAGATTGGAAAATAATAATGAATTAAGCATTAAAGTTAGGACAATAAAAAAGGAGTAAAACCCAGAATATACCCAAATATAACAAAGGAAAAGAAATTGGTGAAATAAAAAAATAAATATATCAAAAGAAATATTAACAAAACTAAAATTTTTGGTTCTTTGAAAAGAATATAAAATGTGAAACCTCTGGCAACACTGATTTAGAAAGATACAAAATTAGAAATCAAACGGGGGGGGGATCCCTGGGTGACTCAGTGGTTTGGCGCCTGCTTTTGGCCCAGAGCGTGATCCTGGAGTCCTGGGATCGAGTCCCGTGTCGGGCTCCCGGCATGGAGCCTGCTTCTCCCTCCTCCTGTGTCTCTGCCTCTCTCTCTCTCTATGTCTATCATTAATAAATAAATAGGGATCCCTGGGTGGCGCAGCGGTTTGGCGCCTGCCTTTGGCCCAGGGTGCGATCCTGGAGACTCGGGATCGAATCCCACATCAGGCTCCTGGTGCATGGAGCCTGCTTCTCCCTTGGCCTATGTCTCTGCCTCTCTCTCTCTCTCTGTGACTATCATAAATAAATAAAAATTGAAAAAAAATATTTAAAAAAAATTAAAATAATAAATAAATAAAATCTTAAAAAAAATAAATAAAAAATAAAACACCTCTCTTAAAAAAGAAAAAAACAGGGAATAAAATATATATAGTAATTATATATATATATACACACACACAACTTTATGGCCAAGAAATTTGAAAACTTACTAAAATGGACTCAAGAAAAAAAAAGAGATAATAGTCTCTTAGTCATTTAGAGTATTAAATCTATAGTTTGAAATCTTCCAACAAAGGAACACCAAATCCAGATAGTTTTGCTGTTTTAAAAGTTCCACCAAACTTCCAAGGCAAAAGTTATTCCAAGCTCCACTATTAACTCCGTAGGATAGAAAGAGAAGATACACTTGCCAGGTCATTTTACGAGGCTAACGATATCCTGATGAAAAAAATTTGGCAAGGGTAATATGGAAAAAAAAAAGGCTAATCTCACTAACAAGATGGAAGCAAATTCCTAAACAAAATATCAGTGAATCAAATACAGGCAT
Organism: Canis aureus; assembly: GCF_053574225.1. Taxonomy (NCBI): domain Eukaryota; kingdom Metazoa; phylum Chordata; class Mammalia; order Carnivora; family Canidae; genus Canis; species Canis aureus. The sequence continues at coordinate 14,586,536 of NC_135623.1, read as the reverse complement.
TTATAACAACTAAATGCTTACTTAGCCTCTAGTACTCAATTACCAAGTTCAGTTTATCCCAGGAATGAAAGGCTGGTTGTGATTCACCACACTGAGAAAATTAAGGGGCAAATCATGATTATACTAAGAGATATAGAAAGGTGCTTGATAAAAAAAAATTAAAAAAAAAGAAAGGTGATTGATAATATTCTACATTTATTTATGATGAAAGCACTCAGGAAACTAGAGTCGGAAAGGAACCGTAAATTAAAAAAAAAAAAAAAGAGTCGGAAAGGAACCATAAATTAAAAAACAAAACAAAACTAGAGTCGGAAAGGAACCATAAATTAAAAAAAACAAAACAAAACAAAACTAGAGTTGGAAAGAAACCATAAATTAAAAAAAAAAAACTTGAAACAAAAACAAAAAAACAAAACAAAAATAAAAAAATTGAAACATCATACTTAATAAAATAAAAACATTCTCTCTAACATCAAACAATGGCAAGTGTGTCCACCATCATCACAATGACTGACACTGAAAACAAAAACAAAAACAAAAACAAAAAAACAGTGACTGACACTGTACTGGAGGTTCTCGCCAGAACATAAGGGCAAGAAAAAGAATAATGAGAAATTCTAAGGATTGGAGAGGAAGAACTAAAAACCATCATTCTTTGTCCTTTATAGAAACCACAAATAATTCAGAGATAAATTATCACAAGAGTTGCTATATTAAAAAAAAAATCAAAGAACAAAAATTAATTGCCTCTCCAAACACCAGACAGAAGTAGGGAGAAAATGGAATTTTAAAGGATCCGATTTTATAACAGTAACCATAAATACAAGATATCTAGAAGTACATAAATTAAGAAACGAGTAAGATCTAGAATGGGAAAAAAAATCACACCAGTTTATGGACAGCCATTAAAGAAGCCCGAAGGACCCACACACAGCACCCGCATGGATGGGGAGACTCTGTATCATCAAGGCATCAGTTCTTCTCGAATGTGTGGTTTTGGTATAATTAAAGGAAAGGTTCTAACAGGTGGTTTTGTGGATCCTGGCAAGATACTCGTAAAGTTCACGGGAGAACAAAGGGCCTGGCATAGGAAAAAGCGAACTGAGAGATGAACACGTGAAGAGGTGTATCCAGCGGCGCAAGCCACCCTTGCCAACGTGGGTAAACCGTGGCGACGTGATTTTGAGGGAAGTTAAGACTATAGAGGACACGGTCATGTCTCTGTGGGGTTCAGGTGCTGGCTTACTGAATAAGCGTGGATTTCTAAGGGCGCACGTTTACATGCCAACGACGGAGGAGAGCTGCGTAACGGGGGCGCACAACCGGGGCACCCAAGGGACGGGGACTGGAATGGGATTGGTGAGGGGCACGCGTCACTAAGGCAACGGTGGGGTTTTTCTTTTTTTTTTTTCTACGTGGGGAAACGACTGTGCAGTAGTTTGTTGTCTTGACGTTCTTTCCATCTTACTTAGGCTTAAAAACAAATAGGCTTTTTAGCGACTTGATATTTATAAGAAACCGTCTCAGAACTGCCTGCAGAGCATCTACCACAACCAGGTTCCGGGTTTCAGCCGCCCGCAGACCCGGCCGCACCTGCCCCCGGGCCCCTCCCGCCCTCCCCCGGGGCCTTACCTTGGCGGGGTTGAGAGCTGTGATGATCCACACACAGTGTGCATTGTTGTCGTACTGAATAGGGAAATTGGGGGAGGTGATGATGCCCGAGGGGCCTCGGAGGTGGGCATCACACATGCGGGCTGCAGGGACGAGACGAAAGGCAAGCACCTTAGTTTAGACTGGCCCCACTCCCCGTCCCCCCTCCTGCCCCGGACGCAGCCAGCTTCCCACCTCCTCCCCGGTTCTCCCGGGAACGCTGGGGGAGGTGCGGGCTCCCTCGTCTACACCTGCTGCTCCGCGGGCAGGTGTCGCCGAGCTAGGCCCCTACACCGACCTGCGGGCCCGCTGACCTGTGCGGGTCCCCCACTGCCCTCGGCCCTCCTTAGAGCCCCCCCCCCCCCCCGGTCTCAGGCCGGGTGCCCGGCCCCCGCGGGGATCTGGGTGCCACCCCAGTACTTCCCAGTTCCCCCGCCGCGCTCGCACAGGCCCGAAACAGGCTCCTGCCTGGAGCGTAGAGATTCAAGGTGAATTAGGAGAAGTGCTCTCCTCAAGGAGATATAAAGTGTTATCAATCACAGCGTAATCGAATTAAGCTCTTTAAAATAGCTTCTAGACTAATTAGATTAAGTAGTGACGGATGACAGTTAGGGTACTACGTCGCGCGCACGCGGGCCTTTGCCTTCTCCGGGACCGGGCTTCGTGGCTCTGGCCGTGTCGCTCTTGAGCGTTGGCGCCCGGCTACTTTGCTAGAGAGTTCCAGGAGCCGGTCGCATCGCTGCCCACGTGGCAACGTATCCTAATCGTAGGCAAAGTGCCCAACAGTCAGGCAACCGTGAGCAAGCGCAAGTGCTCGAGTGTATAAAGTGAAAGTGGTGTCCAACCTGCTTTCTCTGATGGGGCCACGCTCCGGGGGCTCCTCCCTGCGTGTGGGTAGCGGCCCCGCAAACCTTCCCGGGGACACCCCCGTTGGAGGCCGGGGAGCGGGGCCCACAGCCCCCGGGCCTAATGGATCTGCTCACTCCCTACGTGGGCTCCCACGGTCGGTCACCCTGACACTTCCTGAGCATCTGTTACAGGCCGGGCAGGAACGGGGAGAGGAAACCCCTAGGACAGGAGTGTCCTCTGCAAGGGCCACCGGCGGGCGGGAGGACAGTGGGAAGCAGCAGACTGAGCACAGCAGGTGTCGTCAGGGGACCCTGTAAGCAGCTGCTGGCTCAGAACCGCTCCTTCCTGGTGGGTCAGCACCGTCCGCGAGGACGTTCCCTTGGGCGGCTCGCCCCCATCCTGGCACCTGAGGGATCCTGTCCCTCAAGAGCTCTGGTGGCAGTTGAGTCGTGTTTGGAAAAAGCCCGAGAGAACCCCTTTCCTCTACCGCCTTCACCCGCAGCTGTCTGCACCGGGAAGCTCCTAGAGTCAGAGACCGTCCTGGATACCTCGGGGCCTGCAGGCAGCTCCCCGTGGCAGGAGGGGTGGGGGGAGCAGGGCCCTGGGCCTTTCCAGCTCCGCCCCTCAGATCTGGAATCCGCTGGCTGCTTGGTTGAGCCTGGCCACGCCGGCAAGCCCGCCTGGCTGTACCTCACCTGCAAAGCCGGGCTGGTGCTGGCACCTCTCCCAGCATGGTGAGGATGAAACCGGCGGAGAGACCGGACGGGAGGACTCGTTCAGGCCTCGGGACATTGTCAATACTCAGCGAAGGGGACTGTGGGACCCCCAGTGCCACGTTCACTCGCTTCCCTACCTTCCTTAGGACTTTCCCCCCTTGGCTGAGAATATCAGTACGCAAATGAGAAGAAGACGATCAGAGCCACCCCGTGACCCCGCTGCCCACCTTTGCAAAGAGGACTTTGTGGATTCGGGACCCTAGCCCTACAGGGAATCCCTACAAATCTCCACCAGCACCATTTATACCTCTTCTGGGAAGTCAGGTTTTGCTGCTTAAAAACCCTTCGCCTTCAGACTCCATTTATTCTGCACTTGTTTCTGAAAATCGGATGGTTATGTGCACTCTGTTGAGATGTGCTCAAGGTTGTTGGAGAGAACAGGTCAAAAAGTCATTGACCCCGTTAAGGGCTTTGAGGGGCTTCAATAAAATACTACAGTGTGCGGACAGTTAACGTGGGGCACCCTGAAATAGGCTCAGAAGGGAGCCCCAGTTACTTTTCCCCTCTGCTGTCCACATAGGGTTGGGGGGTCTGTGGACAGAGAGACCTTCCGCTGGGATCCCACCACGTGATGTGGCCCGTCGATGCCATCCACACAGGCTGGCAATGTGGGAGGTGCTCAGATGTTTGAGTAAATGGATAAACACATATTTGTGTTTCTCTATTTGCCCTTTCCTGTCAAATGTTCTTCTGGGTGGCTTCTAGGAGAGACTTCTCCAGGACCTCCCGGGCCTCTGCTCTGCAAACAGCGACCCAGGGGACCTTGGGGACCCTTCACAGGGACCCACGGCCAATCCTGGCACGGAAAAGCCTGGCATGGAAAAGCCTCGAGCTGCTCCAGGTACAAGTGCCTCTGCTCTTCTCTCTTCTCCCCAGATCGTGTCCCCACCCTATTGCACGCTGCGTGCCTCCATCCTCGCCCTTTCCCCAGGCCTCTCGAACCACATCCCTGCCACCAATTCTAAGGCCAGCTACATCTCTCAGAACCTCCCACCCCAACTCCTGCCTCGACTGAAGCCTGGCTCCCCCACCCCCCGGCCAGTGCCTGTCCTGCCGCCCTCTGCCATGGAGACCTTCCTTCTGCCCCCACAACATCCTTCCACAAGTGTTAGCTGAGCCCCCAGAAGAACCCTCCTTCGATCGTCACTAAGTTCTCACCCCACTGACACCAACGCTGTCTCCTGAGCCGTAAGTTCCCTGTCCCCTCTTCCGTCCTTACCCAACTTAGACCTCACGGTCCGTCATTATGATCGTTTTTCTTACAAATCCACCCAAGTCTCTTGCTCCTTTCCCCCTTCGTCAGCCTGGATGACAGCAATCACAGATGAACCCCTCAACCTCCATGCCCAGGCCTGCCCCCATACAGTCAAGCTTCGCTAGAGAGAAGTCGCATGAGTAGGAGGCGTGACACCACTACAAATCCACGATTACCCACTTGAGAGGATCCCAGATATTGCCCAGGGACTCTGCCACTGAGCTCTCAGCCCTGCTCAGACTTACGCCCCACATGTGTCCCCGGGCCCCTCACCCTTCCCCTTGCCTCTTCTCACACTCAGCTGATGAGCTTGCTTCAGTCCCTGTGGATGACTCGGAGGACATCTGGTGGGCACACCCTCTTCCCGACCCCCAAGTCTGCGCTCCTATCTGCCTGTGTGCCCACCTACTTCTTCTCTTCTGGTTCTAATGGAGAGAGGGCTCCCTCCCCTTCCAGAGGCCGGTCCTCCTCGTGAAAGCTGGTGCCCCTGCCCGAGGTCAAGCACGTCCCTGAGCGGAGCCGGGGCCTGCTGCTCTGGGATTTGTCAGAGTCCATCTATGGGACCTTAAACCCCACCATCCCATTGTTTGCCCTGCTGCCTCTGAACCCAGCAGACTTGGTTTCAATGTACCTGTTGTCCTAAGCATAGGCCCCTCCAGCCCTCTGGCTCCCTCGTTTCTCCTCGCCTGCAGATCCCTACCTGGGTCCTTCCTTCACGACCCAGTCCACACCTCAAGACCCTTACCAATCCTCTTGCCCTCGATACTCTTACATCCCCCACTGGTGAGCCCTACCACACAGATTCACGGTTTCCATAGCAACTGACGTTTCAGCTGAGGTCGGTCCTCTCCTTTGTCTTTGTTCAGCTTCCTTGACGGTTTCCTACAGAGGCAACTTCAAACAGTTGCTGCTCCGTTGAGCCACTTGACCCCAGTGGTTGCTTTCTGCTGTTTGCTGCACTTGAGCTCTCTGCAGGATCTGACCCTACGGATCCTTCTCTTTGGGAAATTCACACTCGTTGGCTTCCGTGTGCCTCCTAGCTCCTCTCCTACCTCTCTGACGGATCCTTCTCAGCTTCCTTCTTGTTCATTGAGTCTTCAAAATTAGTTGTTTAAATCTGGGTCAAGAGTGTATAGTTCTTTGCACATTGTCTATTGGTTTACAATTAAATAAAAATAAAAGTTGCCAAAAAGTAAGGAAGAGGGTGTTGTTCTATGTGGTTCCATCCAGTACGTTGACTCCGAAGGGTATCCCGGTGCCATTTTCCAGTAGGATAGAGCTTTGGGAGTTAGGGCTTGAACCGCTGCTCAACCCATTAGCTTTGCGCCCTTGGGCAAGAAGGTTGATCACTCCAGGTTCGAGCTAAACATAAAATGTGGGTATTGCCGCTTTCCTCATACAGAAATGATAGAAAATGCTATTGAAATGCCTACACAAGTGTAAGTAGTATAACAAATGGGAGCTTCATCATTGGTACAAATATAGGGGTAGGAGTCTCAGGCAACAACGGGGCAGTCAGTGTACCACCAAGGGGGGAAGGATCTACAAAGGAGAGTAGAGGAAGGTAGGGAGGGGTAGGGGTGGGGGAAGAGCAGAGCTCTGAACATTCGTGTTTAAGGTGCGGGGCTGAGAAGCTGATGCAGCGGAGGCCGCCGAGAAGGAAGCCGTCACACTGTCCAATCCCGCTGGCGGGTGCCCTATGTCCCACATTTCACTCCCATTTTTTATGAGAACGAGGGAGATGATTCAGAGCATTTTCGTAATCTGCCCTGCGCCATGTGGTATGTTAGCAGTAAGGCTGGAACTTGAACTTAAGTTCTCTGAGTCCTGAGTCAGGTGCTCTATCCACCAAAAGGCTTTTTATACTCTTTTTTTTTTTTAATTACTAAATGATTCTATTTAAATTCGACTGGTTAACATACAGTGCATCACAGGTTTCAGATGTAACAGCCAGTGCTCATTCCATCATGTGCCCTCCTCGGTGCCCGTCACCGGTTACCCTAGCCTCCCACCGTTCCTTGGAGGTGGCCCAGGGGCTGTTGAGAGGGGGCCCTACTAAATCTCATGCCCCTGCCTCGATGAAAGAAGCTCCATGTGTACCTGTTTTATTAGTAGGCTTCTGCAAAAGCTCATTTTTTAACTAGTGGGTTCCATATATAAAGCAGGTCTGACAAGCTCTGAATTCTCCTACCCGTCTCTACCTGGGACTGCAGAGAATTCACGTTGCCCTCAGTCTGCTTGGGATGATCAGACTCGTCTAGGAGTCAAACTTGAAACTCACTCTTTTTTTTTTCTTTTTTTTTCTTTTTTTTTTGGAACTTATTTCTTCGGTGGGACGGAAAAGAAAGAAAAACCCGTGAATACCTAATTTCAAATTTCAAAAATGAGGGCACGGTCCTGTATTGCTCGTTCATTCCAATCATCGCTTCATTCATGTCACCCTCCAACATGTGTTGAGAACCTATTATTTGCCAGGCCCCGTGTTTTAGCAGAAATTAATTGTGTGGAAAATGAATATTTAAAATCAAATCATATTTTAAATGCATTAGAGGGGAAAAAAATAATACCGCTGTTATTGGTAGTGGAGTCCTTCTTAGAGTGCGATCTTTTGATAACCTGCTTATTAGCGGAGCTATCCTGGAATTCAAAGGGTTTTGTCCCTTTTTATTCTTGAAGTGGAGTTCACTTGCACCGCTATAAAAATTTACAATTGTGACAGTAATTCTAACTAATTAAAAACAAGAGATTTCTAGAAGAAAAACTTTCAAAACTATCACAATGAGAGGAGCCTTGAATCGAGTGTCTGTCTCAGCCCTTGGCCTTCAGGGAAGCTGAGGACGGGCCATCTGGGTCCAGACCCAGGAGGCTGTGGCTTGTCTCCTCCTCCGTCCCAGGGACCCGGGGGAGAGAAACAGGAGGGGGCCAGTGGCATTCTAACTGCCTTGAGAACCCCCTCTCCACCGTGGCTGGCTTGTTCAAATGTCACCGTCACTGGGAAGAGGAGACTTTGTTTTCCGAGCTCGTAAGTGAGGGCACAGCTATGGCTAAAGGTGAGGCAGGAACCTGCCCCGGACAAGCATGCTGCTAGGCAGCAGGGGTCCGTGTGTCTGTCCAGCCGAGGGACGGCCGTAGGACGCGCCAAGACAGCGAGGCCCCGAGGGGTGAGGGTGGGCTCCCAGGCCGGGGAGGCTGCGCCCAGACGGTGCCACGAGAGCACGCGAGCCTCGCGGGCACTCCTGGATCCTGTCTCAGTGAGCGCTTTCAAGTCCACTGCCTCCTGTAGTCCTCATGGACATGCTGGGGAGTAGTCACGTTCTTATGATCTTTGCCTTTTAGCAGGAAAAAAAGAGATTCAAGGAGGAACCTGCCCAAGGAGGCCTGGCTAACCAGCGGCGGCGGCTGCATTTGAATGCAGGTGTGCCTGGCTTTGCTTTCCATGGATTTCCTCTGCCTTCCGGTGGCAGGGGATGTGAGGGAAGGAGGTGTAAAGCCTAGCCCGGAGCTCAGTTAACAGGTGGCGGAGAATTTAGAGTCCAGTGCGCCAGAGTCACTGCAGAGGACCTGAAGGGGCCACACAGCACATCTGGAGAAAAGGAGGAGCACGGTCACTTGACTGTGACCTTCCTTCTGAACCACCAGCCCTCCCTTCCCTGGGCCTATGCATGTCCGTCACCGCCCTTACCGAGAGGATAATCTTCCACCAGTGGAAAGGTCTTGGGAGAGACAGGAAGGACTCCACTGCTGCCCGAAGGCATTGTCATCCCGGACCCTCAAAAGGAATTCTTAAAGGGCAGGTCGGCCCAGGGTCTCCCGGCCCTCCAACATGATAATCCTGCGCCTCTCTACACAGCTGGTTTCTCGGCTCCCTGGAAATCGGGTGTTTGCTATCGGTTATTCATTCATTCATTCAATCACCCGCCCGACGTATGCTATCGAACACCTACTACGGGCCAGGCCTCGTTCTCGGCAGTGAACAAAACAGAAGTCCTTGCCCTACCGAGCTGATATTCTAGTGCGAGGAAATGGGTGTTCTTGGCGAGCTCCTCCCGATTCACTACGTGTGTCCATATCCGCAGCTCCATTTGACCCCATCGACACAAGACAGGTAGCGCAGGTACCATTATCTACGTTTACAGGTAAGAAAACAAGCCCAGGGCAAACAGGTGATTTGCCAAACTTCCCACGGCCAGCTGGTGGCAAAGCTGAGAGTTATACTTAAGGCTTCTTCTTTTGTTTGATTTTTTTTTTTAAATATTAAGTAAGTGCAATCTTTGAAATTCTTTTGATTTTTAAAGAAATATTAGGTAACGATGTAGCTGAGATGAGTGAGAACACAAAGTGCATTGTTAACGGTGGGTCTTGGCCACGTCAACGGTGAGAATGAGTATATATGCCCAAAGTTTCTTTCAAAGGTATCTTCATGACCCTCTTCCAAGGTCCCTCAAAAACACATTAAAAACAAACCAACAACAAAAAAACAACCAACCAGAGTGGGTCTCAGTTCCAACTCTGTCTCTTTCTTAGCATAATCATCATCCAAGCTCTTTCTCCTGGACTCCTTTCTATGCATGAATTTCATCTCGGTACGTAAGCCTGGGGAGAAGCAAAGCATCTCCCTCTTAAACAGGGAAGGATCCGCAACGTGACGGGATGGCGGGCGATGTGCCGTCCCCTCAACAGGGCCGCTCCAAACAGCACCTGCTGGCTCTGTTCACAAACTCATTCTTGCTCCAAGAACTGCGCTCCGGGCATGCACACCAACGGTCGACGAGAGACGCACACAGAGCAGAAGAGCCTAACAGCCAGCTATGGGGAGCCGGAGGAGGAGGAGGAGGAGGAGGAGGAGGAGGCAGCGGGGGGAGTCCTGGGGCAGCAGGAGGCCAGGAGGGAGCTGCTGTCCTGTCTCAAGGAAGGAAGACACTCAGGTCTACTATTTTAGGATGTGGGGGATGGGGCCTCTGGCAGCCCAGCCTCAGCCACGCCACGGCTGGGATTGCGGGGTGGCGGGGCCTTTGAAAACAAGATGCCCAGGTGTGGGGTTAGAAGAATCCCACGGAGAAAGAAGCCTTCTGCTATCACAGCCCCTGTGACTCCTGCCTAGCTGAGCGCACCCTTCTCGAGGTGACAGGCCTGTGTATTGTTTACGGAAAGAAACAGAGGGTCTGGGACACACACGTGTTACAGTGGAGGGATCCCAGGGTAACATTATGCAAGGCGACTTCCCTTCCACTCTCGCTGTAGTCGTGCTGTCTGTGCAATGAGCTGGCAACCTGCTTCCTTGTGCCCCCCCACCCGCCCCACCTGACTGTAAGGTCTATGCAGGGCAATCCCCACCCTCCGTACCTCCCGACCTCATACCCACAAGGTGCTGACCAATCATAAGTTAATTAGTGAATGCAGAGCCCAAGGCCCGGAGCACAGCGGGGTGAGCCAGGCTGGGTGAGAGCGTGTACCCTCAGGTGGGATCAGATGTACCAGGAGCCGGGCCCCATCCTCCACGCGCAGCCCATGGTCTGGCCCGCCTCCCTTTCCCGGGGCACCCTCACCTCGGCAGACCGGCCTGTGGTCGCTCCAGGCCGCAAACATGTCGCTCACTTTCATACAGGTGATCCGCTTGGATCCTTGCAGGTCGTAGCCCTCGCTGCAGGTGAACTGGACGCTGGATCCTAACCTGGGAGACAGGGTGCATCTGTGAGCTCAGCCCTGGGCCCCCGGGCCCACCCGAGTCCTTCTCTGTTCCACAAAGCGGTACCACCCCAAGCGTTATTTCTCCTCTGGCCCTTCACTGCTACTCCACTGTTTCATCATTTAAGATCCCCATGGAAAGGAACATCTGCTCTTTATCTTCTTTTTTTTTGGGGGGGGGGGGCATGTAATGGTTTTAGGATGGAGTTTAAAGGTGACTTTGTGAGCACAACAGCCATGCTCTGAGGTAAGTACCAATTAGGACCGCTCAGACTGGGTGGACGATACCCATAAACTTTAATGAAAATGGAGGGTTATGGGAGGATGCTTCGGTTATTAGGAACTCTGCGAGATGTACTGCCTTGGGGCCCTAGTCTCTCCAGATTATGGGAGACATCACTACCGATGAGGGCAGTTCCTGTGACCCAGGGATGGGTCTGCTGGGTGACATTGGCCATATGCAGCTCTCGCGTTCCCCATAAGGCTGTGGGCACTAGTCCCGGGAAAGAACGCCGGAGGCCACAGTTCTTCTCCGGAAAGCGTCTATTCCCGAATCCACACTGTCCCCTGCCTTGTACCTCTAGGAAGGCCAGCCCCTGTCTCCCCACCGCCGCCCCCCAAACCAGGCCATCCACCCTTCTCTGCAATGAGAAAGTTCCCGAACAGGTCTTACCTGAAATCTGAGCCTAGTCTTTTGCCCCTTTCAGGTATGCCAGGGTCTGGACACATATTATGTCCTTGGGACACACCAACCTGAGTTACTACAAAGCAAAAAACAGCACATACAGAGATGGGTAATCACAGGAAGGCACATCCGGGGCAGTGGCTCAGGGTGGGGGGTGGACACAGAGACAGAATGAGGCCCTGCTCCGCGGGGCTGTGCGGGGTCCCGGGGTCTCCCGGCTCAGACTTCATGAATATGCAAGGAGGGGAGCTGCTTTTGACAAATTCCTCGAGGAGCAAAGTCCAAGCGAAATTCATCAAGAGCACGTGGGCTCGGAGGCAGGTGCCCCGGACCGGCAGCCACCCTGTCCCCTCGCCCCGCACCGGCGGCCAGAGGCGTCGGAAGGTCCGCAGCCCCCGGGGGACCTCCTCACCCTGCGCTTTGGATCCGGGGGGGGGTGGCTGGCAACTCTAGATGAGATGATCACCCCCAACCTCAGCCCCAGATGGAGAAATGACTCAAAGGACGTGTAAATAAAAGGTGGATGTGTGATCAGGACAGTAAAGGATGTGAGAGAGAGCTGCAGTCTGACGTTCAAAGCAGGGACGTGAGCTCAGAGGCGGCTGCTTTCTGCCAAGAAACCGCTTCCCACCGGACGCCTCTCAAACGGAGTAAGCAGCAACCCGAGCCTCCCCGTCCACGGCCATGGGCCAGCGGCGCCAAGCGGGGACGGCCCTGGCGGTGGTCCTGGCAGGTGGCGTGATGCTCTCACACTTGCCAACACCGCAGTGGTCTACACGGCCGTGTGCATGGTCCTCCGGGCCAGAGGCGAAGCCCGGCCGGGGCGGCGGATGCACACAGCTCCCTCCTGCCTGCAGTCCAGAAGGCAGAGAGCCGCGGGCGACGGCTGGCTCATTGTTCTCGGGACAGGACGGTCACGCCCGTGAGGCTGCAGCGCCCTCACACCTCCAGATCCCTGGCTCTGGGGACCACCAGGAGCTGCAGCCCGGCCAGAGGCCTTCCATCGGGGCCTTGCCAGCCCCACGATCCCAGTAGCAGCCCCAAGACGCGGATGACGGGGAGTGTGCAGCAACGTTCCCTGCCGTGGCCCATGTCCCCTCCGCCCACTCGCCGTCCCACAATACGAGCAACGGCTCCGTTCCTCACTCACTCACCCACCCACGCGCTCATTCCCATACACCGGTACACAGCAAGCATTAATTGAGCACCGAGTGTGTACAAGACCCAGTTTGGATACCATGGGAGACGCCACTGTCGGATGTCAGGTAAGACCCCCGTCCTCAGAGAGCCCCCCAGTCGGGTGGAGACATGAAATAGAAACCAACTGCAGAACCACAATGGGGAAGTGATGGGAGGCGCAGCTCCAAGGAGACTAAGAGGGAAGGCCTGTCTTAGGTCGCTGAGAGGAGCCTGGAAGGCTGCCTGGAGGAGGTGGCGCTTAACAGGAAATCACCTGAGAGCGTAGGAACTGAGCACATGGTGGCAAAGGAGAGGCAGTCCAAGTAGGCAGAGGGCACAGGGGTGAAGTGAAGACGTGGAGACAGGACTGGGGGCTGCCCCGCGAGGCCAGGAGAGGGGAGAGCATGCTGAGTGGCACAGGAGAGTGGGCGGGGGGGTGGGCTCCGCAGGGGAGACCTTTGAGGGGTTCGAGGCCGATCCTGAAAATGACGGGGAGCCCCTGAGGAGTCCCGAGCGGGCAGGGCACAGCTGAGATGCTCAGGGGCGGCCCGTCCCTTGGAGCCAGGGGGCAGGACGAGAGCTGGCCAGGGCCCCCCGAGACCTGAGTGTGGGAGGTGGGTGCAAGGCGTGTCCTCCCTGGGGGGCCTGCGGCCCTCCCCACACTCACCGGGTCCCGAGCTCACGGACCTGACCAGTGCTCCCGGAAGCCCTGCTGTGGCCGCCAGGGCACCGGGTCTGGGCGGGCCGCTCGCCCAGCGGCTTCCTCGTCGCGTGGGCCTGAGCTCCAGGCCCCGGGGCCGCCCCTCCTTCCCTGGCGTCCCGATCGATCGCGGGGTGAAAAGCAGCCGGCCCGTCGGGCATGGCCCCGGCCCACGCCGTCCTCGCCGAGCCTCTCACGTCAGCGCTCCTGCGGGTCCAGGACCCTCCGGGCCGGGGCGTAAGTTGTGAGCGCAGGCAGGAGCCTCCCTGTTCTAAGCAATGGGGGGACGGGGGTGACGGGACCTCGGGGACCCCCCGAGCTAGGAAGGACGAGGACGCCGGCCCTGAGCCCCCGTGCCCGTCCTGGGTATGCCAGCCTCTCCCGCTCACCCCGTGGGGGACACGCCGCTAAGCACTGGCCTCCTGGGGTCCGGCTCCCGCGCCCACCGCCCTCCCGCTGCCCCTACGTGGGAACCCTGCAGGCCCGCCCCGGCCCCCCGAGCCCCGCTGGACGTGCGGCTCAGGCACCATTCTGGAAGTCACCAGCCACGGCTCCGTAAGCACAGCCCCTGAGACCGCATCTTCCGGGGAGGACTGAGCGCACGGCTCCCCGGCCCCCCAGGAAGGAGCCAGGGCAAGTCCCAGCAAAGCCCACGGTCGGAGTGGCGAGTCCTTCCCTGTCCTCCCTGCAGCCGCCTCCCTGCCTGCAACCTCCCGTGGCCTCCGTCGCAGCACCCCTCTGCTGCCGGACCCCGAGGGGTGAAGGGAAGGGGGCGCGGGCCCGCGGGGAAGGAGGCACGGCCGGGGCACCCAAGTGAAGGTGGGAGGCGCGTGGGCTCCAGTCCTCTTGAGGTTCGGGGCCTCTGTCCACAGGGAGCGTGCGCAGGACCCAAAGGGCCAGATGCTTGCCGCCGCCCGGCGGGGGGACCCCGGGGAGGGGAGGGTCCTGGAGTAGACCCGGGTCTGTGTTTCTGGGGCGCTTCCGCATCATTTCACTTGGGCAAAAGCGTCTTCCCCTTTCTGAGGGCGTTTCGGGCCCCCCTGAGCCGCCAAGGACAGGCCCGGCCCCTCGCCCAGGACGCGCGCCCAGCACCATGTGGCGTAGCTTGTAGCCGCTTCCTGCATCTCTTAGGTCCTAGGCCAGGAAAGCCCGTCCCAGACCCAACATGCCCGGGGAAGAGGGGAGGGCAGGGGGTCGCTGGAAACACACTGGGGCCTCAAGGGGCGTGGCCACCTGGGATAGACACCTGCTCCCCCCAGTCTGGACCATTTCCTCAAAGTCTGCCTGTGGCTTCCGGGCAAACTCCAAGATGAAATCATGCCAGCCTCAGTTTACCCGCTGTCCTGTGGCTCAGGCCTGCTCCCTGAGAGCCCCGGTGTGGCCCCGGGGGCTCCCGGCTCCTCTCCTGGCGCCCAGCAGAGCCCTCGGCCCCCGCGGCCACAAAGCTCAGAGGCAACGAACGGCCCCAGGGATCCGGGGGGACGAAGAAGACCCCTCAGCCGGCCCCCGGGGGGCGCCGGGCCCGGAAGGCACCTACACCCAGCATTGCAACACAACCAGGGCGGTTCCTGGGAAAGCCTCCGCTGCTCTCCAGCCTGCTGGGAGGCCTGGAACCTTCCTGAAGCCTCCCCGTGCCCAGCCCCGAAGGCCCTTAGCACAGGCTGGAGCCTGCTGCCTCCGGGTGACACTGCAGCCCCCTGCCCAGCGCCGGATGTGCCCCTGAGTCGTCCCAACACCAGCGGCTCGACCGCGTTCTCACAGGCGCCCCCGCGGAGCCCCCCCCCCCCCCCCGGCTGCAACACGGGAGCCCAGCCTCTCGCCCGGTCAGGTCCAGGCTCCCCAGTGAGGCCCTGGGGGGCGGCATCGGGGCCCGCGGCCTCCAGACCCCAGCCGGGGTGGGGGGCGGCACCGGCTCCCGGGCGAGGAGCAGAAGAGAGGACTGCTTTAGCAGGTGGAAGTGATTCAAAAGGAAAAATAAAGAGAGAGATGGAGCAGTAATGACTCCCTGGACTGGGTTACAATGGGGTGAGGGAGAAAGAGGAGGACGGGGGAGCAGCGGGGGGGGGCTGCTCCCGGCCATGGGGGGCGGAGGACCAGGACCGAGGGCGGTCACCCCGCATCACCTGGCTTCCCCGCCGTCCCTGCACCCGCGGCTGTGACCTCAAGCAACAGGCCCGGCGGCCGCGCGGCACTTACACACTGACGTCTTCTGGCTGCTGTGTTTGCTGGGCATCAGCTTCACCCCTCGAGACTTCAGCTCAATTTGCTTCTTGACTAAAGAGGAAGCAAGAGGGAAGAGCGTGTAAGCTATTACCTGTGACTGGGGATGGGTCCTTCTAGAATGATCCTGGCCTGGGACATTCCAGGGCCGAGGACGGCCCCGGGGGGCATTCGGGGCCAGCAGTGTCCACACCCCCTGCCACGCGGTCTCGTAGTGATTCCCATTGCACGTCACCCCTTGGCTCTGGGTTTGGCCGGTGGACGTCGGGAGGCGGGTCCCGGGGGGCCAAGGAGGGCCAAGCTACCACGGGCTGGGAGGCCGGGGCCCGCAGGTCACCGGGGGGGCGGCCGGGGGCTGAACGGGGCTTTGGTCCCACTTGAGTCGGGCCCATGGGTCATCGAGACTTTGCCAAATAGCACCAAGCGGGCACCAGGGCCGGGATGCCACAGTTCCCGGGCCTTTGTGTCTGACTGCCTCAGTTTCCCAAGGCATTCTGCAGGCCTCAAAGGGCTTCATGGTGTCCTCCTTGAGGCGTGGGTCCCCGACCCCATGCCGCCTGCCAGCTGCCCCCCCCCCGGGACTCCACTGCTCTCACCACCCAGCAGTGCTGGCGACTGTGCCCAGGCACCTCCTGTGCCCACTTCCTGGGCTAAAGGCCTCTCAAGGTCTTCCCTGCGTGGGCATCGTGGACCCGCGGGCGCCGCCGTTCACACCCGATGCAGCAGGATCCTTCCCCGTCTGCCCCCGGTGTGGTGTCCATGTCCACCGCCCTGGTGCAGCTCTTGGGGGCTCCCCCTGGGGCGCCGTGACCGCCCAGCTCCCCCGCGCCGTGCAGCCCGCAGGCACCATGAGGGCCGCAGAGACCCACGTCGGCCCCAGCACGGCACCTAAAGGAGGAGCCCGCGTGTCTCGGGCGCCCTCCTGGCACCTCTCGGTCTTGTCTTCCAGCCTGACCGCTCTGCTGTGGCTCCCCAGGCCGCCCTGTGCCCCCCGCCTCAGCCTGGTTCCCTCGCGTGCTCTCCCCCGGGGGTTCCTCTCGTGGCCTCCTTCCCTGGAAGCTTCTGTGCAGGCGCCTTCTCCGGCCTCCGCTGCCCCGCTCCCGCCTCTCCTGTCTCCCTGACCGTGGTGCGCCCTGCGTCGTGGACTCGGTGGTTTTGGCCACCTCGGGATGTGCGTCCAAATCGTTCCCGGGGGCATCCTCAGTGCCCGCAGCAGATCCCGGTACGTGGGGGGCGTGATCTGAGGAAGGGCCGTCCCGTTGCTTCCTTACACATCCGTCAACCCCGACCCGGCGGGTCCTCACTGCAGCCACCCGGTCACCAACCTGCAGCTCAGGGTGGTTTAAGTGATTCGCCGCCGTGGGCCACCAGCCGGGATGCAGAGGGCTCCTGGCCGGACCTCAGCATCTTCCCCTGCGACCTGCCCCAGGAGTGACCCCGGGCGCCCCGTGACCTGCTCCAGGAGCCCTCCCATGCCCCAGGCGGCGGTTGCAGCGATGAGGTAGGCGCGGACCCGTGTCCCGGTCCCCCCGCGGCACCCGGCTCTGCCTGCATCCACGGCTCCCCAAGGGTCTGTCCCTCGGCAAGCTGTAACCCAAATGCACGACCAAGTTCAGAGTCGCCACTTCCCAACGCACATCCCCACCCTTCGTATGAACGCGCGTTGCTCTCCGCGTGCACCCAGCAGGGGAACCTGCGATGGGCACTATGGTGGGCCCGTTACAAGTGGGGGGATTGGCGGGGAAACATGCATTGTTCATGGCCCGCCAGCACGGCGCAGCAGCAGGGATCCTTTCAGCCAGTCGTCCCGAGGAGGACAGGGCTGGTCTCAGGCAGCTAGAGCTGGCACCGGGACTGGGGCGGGATGGGGTCTCTAGGACCCCTGCCAGGGTCCGTCTGTGCGGCAGCTCTGGGCACCCGGCCCAGCAGGAGCAGGTGCGCGTCCTCCCAGGCGCCCGCTTCACAGCCTCAAGGTCCCCGGGCGCCAGGAACCCCATTCCCAGGGGCTGCTGCTGCTCCTGCAGGGGAGCCATGAGACGCGGGCGGACGTGAGGGGACGGCGGGGAGCGAGCGGCTGAGACCCGCCAGGTCAGCCCTACACCCTCACCTCCGCGGCCCATTGGCAGCAGACGACGCCATCGCCCTCCCCAGCAGCATCGAACCCGTCCTCCTCCTTCCCTCCCTGCTACTCCCGCAGGAAGGAACTTGCTAAAATGGTCGAGAAAGTGAACTGGAAGGACCCTGAGAAGCCTCTGGGGGCTCCTTAGTTCACACGACCCTTGTGACCCTATTACTGCTCCGAGCCGGTCCCCGAGCCGTGTCACCCGTGCGGTCTGTGCACAGCACTCGCGAGCCTGGGCGAGGCAGGGGCTGTGCCCCCGGACCGTGGTTCCTCACACCAACACCGCAGTCTCTAGATGCACGTCCAGGCCCCTCTGGCACGGGCCCGGGCTCCAGGGAGGGGCACCTAATGGTGGGAGCCGATGCCGGGCCAGGAATGTCTCCCATGCAAGATCCCCATCACCAGGGATGCTGACACCATGATGTCGCCTCCGTGGGCTGGGGCCCGAGTCCTCGAGCGATCCCGGGGAAGGTGTCACACCCTGAGTTACGAACAGCTCCTTTGTCTTTCAAAGCATTCGACCAAGTGGATGGTGAGTGATCGGGGGGTGGAAAAAGGAACACGACGGGGATTCAGCCACAAAATGTGCTTGGCACGAGCTAGCCCAATGCACCGGGTCAGATCAGGTGCAGAGCGTCAGGGAACAGGCGCGTCTCCCTCTAGCTCTCCACGGCGCGACCGACAGACCCCGGCGGAAACAAAGGAGGAAGCGGCAAGGGCTAGAGGGTTTCTGGCGCGCCGTTGTTCATGCTGCTGGTCCGCCCACCCGTCCGTGGAGCGCCCACTCGTGTTGTGCCGATGACATCTCCCCGGAGCTCTGATCTCGTGACGTCGATGCACCGCAGGTAAGGAGCCCGCTGCGGGCTGCACGGTTCTGGCCGCGCATGGATGCACACATGCATGCGAGTACGTGCACACACGCTCGCGTCTACAGTGGGCACACCTGCGACAACGCATGTGCACACCTGGGCACACACGGCGACAAATATGGACAAGATGTTAACTGGCGCCGGCACAGGCATTTGCGCTGTGGACCAAGTCAGGGGTCCCAGAGAAGAGAGCTGGCTGGAGCTGGCTGGCGGGGCTCTGGGTGGCTGCAGTCATGTCCCCCCGGGGGCCAAGGGCGGCGGGCGGCTCAACCCCCTTCCCGCCTGGGTGGGCTACAGGACGTTCCCCCGCTGCCCTGCAGGTAGCGGGACACTCGGTGCGCACTCGGTGGCAGGAATCTGGCACCACACGTTCTTCCCCCGTCTGTGGCGTGAGCTGTTGGGCTGAGCCGGCAGGAGGCTGGACCCGTTGGTGCAGGAGGCGAGGTGCCCCGCGTGTCTCCACGGCCCCGGGGGTCCCACGGTGGACGGAACCCGCAGCCCCCTCGCTCCCCAGCGTGGGCCCTGCACCAGCTCTGCCCGTTCCCGCCGCCCAGCTGTGCAGCTTCACCTCCCCACCTCTGTTCCTTCCCCAAACCCACCTCATTCGGTCTCAGGAACCGTTTCCAACAAACGTCTGCCATTCGGGATTCGGAGCCACGCTCCTGCCGTAAACAAACCCTGCATTGCTTGGATTTTTTTTTTTTTTTTTGATTTATTTATTTCGTTGCTTGGATTTTGTTCACTGATTCACTCTCTCTAACTCGTCCCCCCCAAAATGTTGCAGAGGGTGCTCTTTTTAAAAACCGGAATCCGACTTTTCCCCGAGAAAGCCTGGCGGATGCGCACCCCGGCCTGTGCCCCCGTCTCGTCATGGAGGGCCTGGCCACCGGCCCCGCACAGACACTGTCGGTACCCACAGTTCCTCGCTGGACCAAGTCAGCGTCTAGTGTGTTGGCGGCTCAGCTAGCTCAGATTTACAGACCTCCCAGGAGACCCGAGATCGAGTCCCGCGTCGGGCTCCCTGCCTGGAGCCTGCTTCTCCCTCTGCCTGGGTCTCTGCCTCTCTCTCTCCTCTCTGTGTATTCTCATGAATAAATAAGGAAAATACAGAAGTGGGAATCCAGGGTACTTAAGGTTCCAGGGTCTGGTCCTGAAACCACCAATGCCCCATGAGAGCCTTTGGGTGGGGCTGTGACGTGCCCCGGGCCCCCCATCAACAGGATGGAAGTCGGCCTCCGGGTTCCAGCAGCCCACGCTCCAGGCTCCAGGGTTGTGGAAAGAGCTGCTGCAGCTGCTGCCGTGGGCCGCGTGTTGTCTGGAAGGGAGGTTTGCTCGAGACTGACGAAAAGTCGGACGGTTACCGTGGCCAGAGAGGACGCCGCCTTCTCCGAGGAGCACGTGGCAGGATTCAAAGTGGAGGACGCTCAAGGAAGCGCTGCCGGTGGCCACGGCGGGGGCGGGGGCCGCGGGGCCTGTGGCGGACCCCGGTGGTGCAGCCGTGTTGAGCATCGCGGGCGGCCCACGTGGGCCGACGTCCCGGCTTCTGCCAACGGCTCCAGCTCAGGAAGGAGAGTCGGTGCGGAAACCGCGAAGCCTCGCAAGTCCGGCAGCGACCTCCGCTAGGGATGCGGGCGCTGGAGGGCGGCGGGAGCTTAGAAGACGAGGGAGGCACAGCTCCTGGGGGGCTGCTCGCGAAGACTGCGGGAAGGGGAGCCGCCGGGAGGGTGCGCGTCGGGGCGCGAGCTCTAACTTCCCGAAGGGTGCGGTGGCTCCGTCAGCGGCCGGTGGCGTCCTCACAGACAACCGCTGAGAAGTCAAGGAAAACGTCCAGAAGCAAAGGCAGCTGAGGGACCCCCGATGCCTTTGGCTGCCAGCTGCAAGGCCGCGCGCCCTTGGCTCTTCCTGGCTCGGGTCCTCCCCTCTTCTCTGCAAGGCCGCCCCGCGGCTGCGCCCACTCCGGAGAAGTCGAGGCATCGGAGGCTCCGTTCGGGCGTCCGCTGGTCCTCCTCGCACCGTGACGTCGCGTCCCGTGTCCCCCACGCTCCCGCACCTCTGACCTGTGACTGGCGAGCCCGCAGGACGTTCCCCAACTGAGGACCAAGTGGACGAACGACCGTTAGAAGAATATGTGCCTTGAGCCGCTTCCTGGCAAGAGGAGGGGGTCGGCTCTGGAGCAGCCAAGGCGCCGGGCCCGTGTGTCCGAGCTGTTTTCATGTCAGAATCACTTTCTGGTTCGGTTTAGATGTGTGGTTCCGTGGGCACCGGGCTCCGGGCTCCTGCGCCTGGAAGCCCCAACCCTGGGATTCGCGTGGAGGCCCCGAAGGCCCAGAACCCCGAAATGGAGCTGGCCAGGGCTCAGGCGCTCCGCGGTGCACAGGAACAGGAGAGAGCGTCGGGCGTGCACCCCAGGCTGCCGGGGGCCCTCCTGCTTGGTCTGAGACCACGGCTCAGGCGCAGGCGACGGAGAAACAAGTGCGCATGGAAAGTAGGAGCTTCGCTTTGTTACCATAAAAGCATCTCGATTCATGCAACCTGGATTCCAACGGGTGAGTTTACCCTGCGGGCAGCTGAGATGCAGCGTCGGGCTTCTCGAAGCTGCGGAGCTGCTGCTCCTGCCTGGGCTGCCAGCGACCTTGGTGACGTAGGCTGTCGGGCCTGGCCTCGCGCGGACACGCCTGCCACCTTCCCTTCCGACGGCGGGCCTCAGGCCAAGCGGCCCCGCAACGCCTGGCCCCGGTGCCCTGACCGTAGTGGAATCCGAGCCTGGGCAGGAAACCCCGAAATTCCCCCCGGCGAGACGGGAACGGGATATGCCCGGCGTCGGTCACTCATCTGCCTCCTGTGCAATGCGGCTCCTGGGAAGACACTGTCCATCAACACACTCGGCTTGGGGACCATTAGCTCCCAATTCTCATAAATCACTTGGGACTCAAGCCACAAAGTTGAGCACGGTGGAAGCCGACCCCATGCTGCTGTCTCCCCAGGTCCGATCCTCACACCTCCCTGGCCTGCCCTGTGCCAGGAGCCCGACGCCGGGGGCACGGCAGGGCACCCTGGGGACACGGCAGGGCACCGCAGGCCCTGCTCCCTGTTCCAGCTCCCTTAGGGTGGGCGGGTGGCAGCCACGGCAGACACGAGGGGGACGGAAGACCCAGGTCAGGTGACTGACTCCAGGTCTCCTCCTGCCCTGGTCACTGACCCCCAGCTCCCCCTTCTGCCCTGGTCACTGACCCCCAGGCTCCCCTCCTGCCGTGGTCGCTGACCCCAGGCCCCCCTCCTGCCCTGGTCGCTGACTCCCAGGTCCCCCTCCTGCCCTGGTCGCTGACTCCCAGGTCCCCCTCCTGCCCTGGTCGCTGACCCCCAGGCTCCCATCCTGCCCTGGTCGCTGACCCCCAGGCTCCCCCCTGCCCTGGTCACTGACCCCCAGGCTCCCCTCCTGCCCTGGTCGCTGACCTCAGGCCCCCCTGTCATGCCCTGGTCACTGACCTCTAGGCCCCCCTGTCATGCCCTGGTCGCTGACCCCAGGCCCCCCTCCTGCCCTGGTCGCTGACCCCCAGGCTCCCCTCCTGCCCTGGTCACTGACCCCCAGGCTCCCCTCCTGCCCTGGTCGCTGACCCCAGGCCCCCCTGTCATGCCCTGGTCACTGACCTCTAGGCCCCCCTGTCCTGCCCTAGTCACTGACCCCAGGCTCCCCTCCTGCCCTGGTTGCTGACCCCCAGGCCCCCCCGTCCTGCCCTGGTCGCTGACCCCAGGCTCCCCCACCCTGTGCTCTACACTGACCCAGGCCCCTTCCTGCCCTCTGGGTCTGCGGGTGGCGCCCCTTCTACCCCCCTGCCCTCCCAGCTGTGGGGAGGCCTCCCTGCTGGGGGGTCCGAGGCCGCCTCATCCCTGAGGTCTCCCCCTTCCACGATAGCCAGGCCGCGCGCCCCCTCCCTAGAGCTGCCTCTGCCGCCCCCCGGGTCTCCGACTCCATGACTTGGGCTGTGCTCATGGTTCCTTCGGAGCAGCGGGCGGTTCTGGTCGGTGGGTTTTCTGTACGGGGGTCGTGTGGCTGCGCGGGGGCTTCCAGGTCCTCGGCTCTACGGCGGTGAAGGGAGACGAGGGAGGCCGGGCCACTGCTCAGCACCGGGCAGAGGGATGCACGCCAAGGGCCCGAGACCTAGGACGCCCTCCGGAAAGCCTGGTCCGCGTGGAAGTGCCAACCCCGTTCGGGGCCGTATTCAGGGAGACGGGAAGGCGCGAGGTAGGGAAGCCCGTCACGGAAGCCGACGTTCGGGCTGTGGGCCGTCCCCGGCCGTGGACTCTGTGGGGCGGTCGCCGTTAACATCAGAAACGGGAAACGTTCAGGGCGCATGATGTTCGGGTCAACACCCCTCGGTGACATTTTCTCTTTAGTCCCACAGACAGAAATGGGTCCTGGGTTGTGCTGGAAAATGTCCTTTTCCTTAAAGGGTGGGCTGAGGTTCACAAAATAAAGTTGAGAAGCTGCCGGCGGAGCAGGCAAGGCCGGCGCTGGGGTTCCCTGCAGGGACTCAGCTTCCAGCCCGCGGGGCCGGCCTGGGGCGCCCTGCGACCTCTCGGGCTTCGGCTTCTTTAGCGGAAACGCGCGAATTTAAGGCACATTTTGCCACAGGGCGCGGAGGGGGGCCCGTGGGACGGTGCGGGGCCGTGTGTGCGGCGGGAGGGGGCTCCCGACATCCGGAGGCTCCCGCGCGGCTCGGCCGGGCGCCCACGGTCTGCGTCAGACCCCGACTGTGCCCGCCAGGCCCTCGGGCACCGGAAACAAGTAGACACACGGGCCCCCTCTTCACTCGGATGAAACGCTCACGTCCATCCCCGCCTTCCTGCGTTGGAAACGACGACAAAAAAGATCCAGGCGGCTGCTCTGCTCCACGAAAGCCCAGTGTTGGCACCAGAAAAATATTTGCAGGCGAGCTCTCGGGGGGTGGGGGGGGGCACCTAGGGGACCAGGTTGGTGGTTTTTTT
Organism: Canis aureus; assembly: GCF_053574225.1. Classification (NCBI taxonomy): domain Eukaryota; kingdom Metazoa; phylum Chordata; class Mammalia; order Carnivora; family Canidae; genus Canis; species Canis aureus. The sequence goes on along the minus strand of NC_135623.1, from coordinate 14,563,560 downwards.
TTTTTTTTTTTGGCTTATGTTTTAAATATTTCAAAGGTGTCCTGCTGCCCGATGCTAAGGAAATGAGGCTGCTTAGGAAGGGAAGGCTTCTCGCAGGCCTCCTTTGGTCCCCGCTTCCAGCCGGCCCCGGCGGGGAAGCCCGGGGCCCTACGCGGAACAGGTGCGAAACGCGAGTTCCCACCGAATCTGCGAAAACCAATATCCGCATGTGACTGCCGGTGGTCACGAAGCCCACCCTCGGTGTCCAGAAATGCCGTGTACCTCCCAGTAAGCTCCAGGTCGAAAGGAACGTCCTTATCTCATCTGCTCTCATCCCTCCGCCCCCCGGACTTTGGGCCTCCTCCAGGGCGAAGAGCTCCCTGCGCCCCGGGGTCCCGGGATCGAGTCCCGCATCGGCTCCCTGCACGGAGCCTGCTCCTCCCTCTGTCTGTGTCTCTGCCTCTCTGTGTGTCTCTTATGAATAAATAAATAAAATCTTAAAAAAATAATAATAAAAGGCAGGGGGCGTCAGCTGCCTCGGGAAGCTGGCTTAATTTCCCTGAGCCTCAGTTTCCTTGTCCATATAATGGGGCCATTGACGGCATTTACTTCGCAGGGGAATGAAGCAGGGCAATCGAGGTGGTGCTGCCCGAGCGCCCGGCCCGGCTCTTTGGAGGCACTCGGGCTCACGAGCACCCGGCCTGCGGAGGGGCCGGGAAGGGACAGTGGGGCGAGGTGACCGTGGGGCCACAGGCCACTACGGCAGACACAGAGACCCCAGGTCTGCCAATAAGAACAGGATGCTCGAGGCATGTCCACCCTGGCCAGCCGGACCCAGGCCGGGGCCGGGACGAGCTCCCCAGGACGCAGCCCTGCACCCGCTGACGACGCCCGGCGGCCCGCCTACCTTGGTACTGGGCACTGAAGCCCCGCTGCCGGTGGTTGCCGTCCGACGTAAAGTGCAGCCGCAGCCAGTTCTTGCTGCTGATGACGGGAGCGGGGAGGCTGGCTCCGGTGAACCTGCGGGCACAGAGGGGGCGGGTCAGGGGTGGCCGGGGCAGCCGTGCAGGGGCGTCCCCACGCCCACGGCAGGGCTGGGCAGCTTCGTCCCCGGGCTACCGGGGCTTGCGGGGCCCGTGCATCCTTCAGGCCGGCGGCAGATGTGCAGCCTGCCCCCCGCCAGCCGCGCTGCCAGGGGCCACTCAGGTGCACGACACACGGGAGTCGCAGGAGAGGTGCCCGCCCACCTGAATCCCTGACCCGCGGCCAAAGTCCAGCCCGTGACCCCGGGCAGGGGAGTCCGTGCTGAGGGCCGGGCAGGTACTTGGGGCGGCAGGCCCTGGGGGGGCCTCCGGGGGCTCCTCCCCTGCCCGGGGGCTGCCCTCCTCCCTTAGGTTCCCCTCTGCAGCCCAGCCCGGTGGGGGGCGCCCCCTGGCACAGCCCCCGGACCAGCTGCCAGGTCAGCGGCTCCCTCCCCAGGGCACTGGCGGCTTCGGGGCTCTGCACGGGGCCGCGGCCTCACCAATTTCCCACCGTGTCCCCCGAGGCCCCCTGCTGGGTACCGCCCCCCGCCCCGCCCGTGTGTCCTGAAGCCCCCGGGCCCCTCCGCCCGCAGGACCAGGGACGAAGCTCCTCAGCCCTGCGGGGACAGCCCGCGCCCCTCTCCCAAGCACCCACTCGCCCCCCCAGGTCTGTACCCCCCTGCACGGGCTCACCCGTGTCCATCTGTCCTGCACCCCTGCGTAGTCTGAGGGCACGGGAAGCCCTGAAACCCCCGTCCCGCTCTGCTTGGCTCTGAAGCCCTGGGGGCTGCGTCCAGCCCCAGCCTCGCCCTCGCCCTCGGCGCCAGCCTGGCTTGAGACAGGGTCCGGCCACCCGGGGACCGTGCCCACCGGGCTGCGGCGACAACAGCAGGGCTGCGGGCGGGAGGCCAGCCCCGTGTGGGCCGCACAGCAGCTCCAGGACCAGAATGCCCGGCCTCCCCCCTCGGCGCTGCTGCAGCCCCGCCTCCAGACGTGGGTTTGCGGGTGCGGGTCCTCCCGGGGTCCGTCCGCAGTGGGTGCAGGGGCCTGCTGGACGGCCTGGGCTCCGGAGGGGTCAGCTGACCTCAGCTCCCGGTGACCCGATCTGTAAAACGGGGACGATAGCAGCCGTTCCTTCAAAGACTCGCGGGTCCAAGTGAGGCAGTGCGCAACCTGGGCCTCAGCCCGGCCGCAGCCTCGTGCTCGGGAGCCCCCACCTTCCCGCGTCCGCACGAGCAACCGACAAGCACGTCAGGATCCCAAGGGAAATGGGGGCCCTAACACTAACCACCAGAGGCAGGGCAGGGTCCCAGGGCTGGCACCGAGGGCAAGGGTGAGGTGCCCGCTTACGGGGTGCCGAGGGGGTGCGGACCCTGATGAAGAGGGCTGGACGGGAAGAGCCACCCTACAGGACCAGATCCTCAGGCAGTTCGTGGGAGTCGCACCGGAGCAAGGAGCGGACACCTGGAACTCATCCTCCCTCCCCTCCCTCAGTCTGTGCTGATGCCTTTGGTGATCTGACCCCCTTGGAAGCCAGGAGTGAAGGAGCATAGGGATGCAACCACAGCCAGGTCTTCCCAGACGCGGACCCGCGTGGGGAGGGCCGGGGAGAGAGCGCGGGGGGCCAAGGGATGCGCATGGTGCCCCCCACAACCACGCGCTCAGCAAGGGAACCCACCAAGTGGCTCCACGCCCTGCAAAGCACAGTATTTAATGCAAATGCTGACTCGCACCAAACTCCAACAACATAACCCACACAGCCTGGGTGGGAGCTGTCGCAGAAGCCGTCACCGCATCTCGCCGGTTCCCGTTTAAATATCACAGGCTGAGCCACGTAGGTCCCCCCCCTGCCCCGAGGGGCCCCAGGGGCACGGCGGGCTTTCCCAGGGCCCCGTCCAGTCCCCTCGCAATGACAGGGCTCTGAGCCTGTGCGCAGGAGGGACGCGGAAATGGGGAGAATTTACCTGAATGACCCAGAACCCAAGGCCCTTTACAGAGCCAGGAATGGGGAGGGAGGGAGGGAGGGAGTGGTGACCGGAGGGTATGGGGGTCCCGGCCTGGAGGCACCCCCCGGACCCGTGACCACGCACAGCCACGCGGACAGGTGGCGAGCCCGCTGCGGCTCCATCCACGGGACCTCTGCGGACACGGCCCTGCATGCGAGAGCTGGGGCGAGAGGCGCAGATGCTGGTCCCGGCAAGGGGGACGAGGGGATGGGGGAGCCCCGGAGCCCCGGAGTCGTCCACATTCTGAAGGGGATGGTGGTCATGTGGGTGCACACTCGGTCGAGGCTTTGAAAACTACATTTAGGGCCTCCCGGTGGCTCAGCGGTTAGCGCCGCCTGCAGCACAGGGCGTGACCCCAGGGTCCCGGGATCGAGTCTCCGTCGGGCTCCCTGCATGTTTGCGGGGTCTGGCTGCAGCCTGCCTTCCTCCCCTGGGAGCGCGGGTCCGCGTGCGAGGGCTCCCGTGTGTGCACACGAGCGCCGTCTCCACTCGAACACAGGACCTGGCTCGTGCTGGCCCCCGCGGCAGCCCCGGCTGCACAGAGAGGCCAAGACGCTCCCTCCAGGTCACCCCGCCGTGAAACAGCCAAGGTGGGGGTCAACCGCAGCCCCGCACGCGGCCGTGCGCAGGGGCATGGGCATCAGGAGACCCCGGGTTAGATTTGAGAATTCCTGAAAACCGCCGTCCCCCGGGGAGGCCTCCCGGGCCCCCCGACTGCAGAAGGGGCCTGGCGCCCGCCATGAGGGCCACTCCCCGGGCTCCCTACGCGGGTGGGGGTCCACGGTAGCTGCAGTGCACCCCATTCAGCTGCTGCAACGTCCCTGTGTCTGCACAACCCCCACCCTGCGTCGGCCGCCCCCAGATTCATGCCCCCAGAGCAGCTGCCCTGGATCCCACACGGGGTGGAGGGACCTCTGCATCCCGGGGTCAAGCAGAAACCATCTCTGCAGCCCCAAAGCTGGCACGGGAGGACGTGGGACGCAGGCGCCTGCCACCCTACAGCCACCCCAAGCCCTCTTGGCTCCCCACCTGCACCCTCTGTCCTCTACAAAGCCCAGACTCTTCCACGCCGTTCCTCTCCGGTGACACCCGTTTCAAGTTCCAGCATCTTCCACGCCTCTGCAGGTGCCACTCCCTGCACCTGGAATGTCCTTTCTTATTGCCCCACCTGACTTCCGGGAAAACATCACTCGCCGCTCCCATAAACCCAACCATAGGGCCTCCTTTTCCCCGACTCTCTCCCTGCCCCCACGGGAGGAAGCCTTGGCCTTCGCTGTGACCCCCCCTGCACCACGCTCACGCCCCCGCCGGGGGCCCGGATGCAGCAAGTCGTGACCATCTCCCCAGGTCGGAGCCACGCTCTGTAAGGGCAGGGACAGGGCTTTCCTGGCCTTGCTACCCCGACATCACAGCACGGGCCCGGGACCAATCGGTTCCTCGGAGCAGAGGTTGACACACTCGTCCAAATAGCTTCCCGTCGGTTCTTGTGAATCGAGTTTTACGGGATCACAGCCGTGAGCGCTCCTTTACATACCGTCTGCTTTTTTGCTACCATGGCAGCGAGGAATAGCTTTTTTTTTTTTTTTTTAAAGATTTTATGTATCTATTCGTCAGAGATGCAGAGAGAGAGGCAGACACCCAGGCAGAGGGAGAAGCAGGCTCCATGCAGGGAGCCCGACGCGGGACTCGATCCCAGGACTCCAGGATCACGCCCTGAGCTGAAGGCGGCGCTAACCACTGAGCTCCCCGGGGATCCCTGGGAGTAGCTCTTACAGAAACTATAACAGATCCCAAGAATTTGTATGGCCCTTTATGAACCCCTTTTCCTGACACCTGCCCCAAGCCTTGCAGATGATGCAGTTCGTGGGCAAAAAGTAATTTTCTAAAGGAAACCTGTGCGGCTGCGAGCTTTGCTCACGGTGTGCAAGTACTTAAATGCGCATTTATTGGTCAATCCGTGTAATGCAGGCCGAGGTGTTTGCTTCGGTCGTGGTTTTGTGCTCCGCGCCGTCGGTCGTATATAAGCTGCACCCGTGATGCGTCGTCGCCCCGAGACCAGCTGTGCTGCAGCTTGGTCAGTCAACAAGCACCCATTGGGCACCCACGGTGGGCCAGGTACTGTGTGGGGCGCTGGGGCGCGACAGGGGCAGGAGGGGCCCCGACGGAGCGGCCCCGCTGGGGCGCGGCGGTCCCGGCCGTCCACACCTGATATCTGGGAGGCGATCCTCTTCAGAGATTCCCCTTCGTGGAGTCTTTCCAAGGGTTCAATTCAGTCCCTGCAGATGCAATTCTATTTCCTTTCACACTCGTATTTCATCAGTTTATGGGATGTTTAATTTAAATCACATAATTACAATGACAAGTAGGACTGGCACCGAGAGACTTAGCAAGGGACCACCCGGTTCTCAGGAAGTGCACATGGCTCAGCGGGTGGGAGCGCGGGGCCCTGGGAGGGCCAGCGGGGCCAGGGCGAGCCCGGTCATCACGCCGCTCCGCGAAGGAGGAACCCCGCGGCGCCCTGCCTCCGGCGGTGGGCATGCCTTGTCCTCACGCCCCTCCTGCCGCCAGCGCGGTGGCGGTCAGCTGACTGCATGCTCCCGGGCCAGGAGGGCCTGAGGGAGTTTCCAGGCCTGGGGGGCACCCGTGTCCGATCCCATCGGCGGCCTTGACAGCCAGGCAGGCCAGATCTGCTCCGAGTGTTCCCAGAGCTTGGAAGGTTGGTTCCTTGCCAAGTGCTCCCCGTCCACCTCCATCGCCACCCCCCCAGCCCTGCCTGCTTCCCGCTCATCCTTCAGCTGGAGTCTTTTATTTTTTTTAAATTTCACTTATTTATTCACGCGAGACACAGAGAGAGGCAGAGACACAGGCGGAGGAAGAAGCAGGCTCCCTGCAGGGAGCCCAACGCAGGACTCGATCCTGGGACCCTGGGGTCATGCTCTGGGCCGAGGCGGCGCTCAGCCGCCGAGCCCCCCGGGCATCCCCTTCAGGTGGCACTTTACAGCCACTGGCTCCGAGTCCGCTGTCCCCCCTGCGTACCTGGTGCCTCCTGCACTTCCCCTCCCCCCCAGGGCCCGTCCGCCCTCCAGTTCCTTGCATGCACGTCACATGGGGACCGGGCACAGGGACCGGGCGCGGAGGCCTCACTAAGTACCACCGGGAGGAAGAACCTAGAGTGAGCGAGCACCCCAATAGGTCGAGGCGCTGAAAGCAGAGGGTACGTGTGGGGAGAAGTGGGGACGGGGAGCAGCCTCCAGGGCCACCCCGGCCCTCGGCCCCGCCCTGGGCTGCGCGTTCCCTGGGGACAGAGGCCGGGAAGGCTGGTAACCAGTGTGGCCGCTGCTCCTCCTCCCGGGAGCAGCTCAGGAAGCCCAAGGAGTCACCCGGGCTCCTCCCTGCTCCGCTGTTAGCTCCAGGGGACCCGCACAAAGAGCATCAGGGACGCGCTTTCCACCCACGCACCGCTCCCTGCAGGGCCTGTATGTGAGCCCGGGCCAGGGGGGACTGGGGGCAGCGGGGGGCAGGGCCCGGGCAGCAGAGGTCGTCACCTCGCGGGGTGGCAGCCACACAGCATTTCTCCCACCCATGCCACTGTCATCTCATCCCCGCCCCACCCCATCCCCCCACCCTGTCCCCCCACCCCGTCCCTCCATCCCGTCCCTTCCCTGTCCCCCCACCTCATCCCCCTGTCTCCACCTCACCGCCACCCCCTCCCCCCTCTCCATCCTCTCCTCATTCCCCCACCCTGTCCCCACCCCGTCCCCCTGTCCCCACCCTGTCCCCCCACCCCGTCCCCCCGTCCCCTCCCTGTCTCCCCACCCCGTCCCCCTGTCTCCCACCCTGTTCCCCCACACCGTCCCCTCCCTGTCCCCCCACCCCATCTCCCTATCCCCTCCGTCCCCCCACTCCATCTCCCTGTCCCCACCCTGTCCCCCCACCCTGTCCCCCGTCCCCTCCCTGTCCCCCACCCTGTTCCCCCACACCATCCCCTCCCTGTCCCCCCACCCCATCTCCCTATCCCCTCCGTCCCCCCATCCATCCCCCTGTCCCTACCCTGCCCCCCCACCCCATCCCCCCACCCCATCCCAGTCCCTACCCTGTCACATCTCATCCCCCCACCCTGTACCCTCCCTGTCCTCCCACCAGGACTGGTCCCCACCCCATTCCCCAATCTCCGCCCCCACCCCTCCCCCACCCGTCCTGTCTCCCCCCAACCCCTGCCCCACGCAGTCCCTCTTACACTGGGGGCTGTGCCTCCTCCCTGGCCTGCCCCAGTCCTCCTGGGACAGACTCCAGCCTCCACCCCACCTGCGGCTGAGCCCGTAGCCATGTCCTGCCCCCAGCCCGAGTCTGTGGCTCCAGCTTAGACCTGAGAGCTCGCCGACACCCGGTGGCCCCATGGCCTGAGATGCCAGGGCTTGCCCCATCAGGCAGGTGGGAGCTGGGTCCGTGGGCCTGGTGACCAAGGCACACTCACGCTCTGCCTGGACCTTCTCACCTTCCCGGCTCCAGGTCTCTGCCTACATGGAGATGCCACCTGGCTGGGTCATCACCTGTCCTGGTCCCCTACGCAGACGCAAGGGTTTTTTTTTTTTTTTTTAATTTTTTAAAGATTCTATTTATTTATTCATGAGACACACAGATTGAGACAGAGAGAGAGAGGCAGAGACACAGGCAGCAGGAGAAGCAGGATCCATGCAGGGAGCCTGACATGGGACTCGATCCCGGGTCTCCAGGATCAGGCCTTGAGCCCCCCAAGCTGCCCTAGAGGCAAGGGGTTTAAGGAGGCCGAAGGTTAAGGGCCGGCCCTCTGGAGTCAGCTCAGCCCTGTGTGTGAGCTTGGGCTCCACGTTCACGCGTTGGATAAATATGGGGATGTGCCAAAACTGCTCTGAGCCTCAGTTTCCCCACTTGTGCACTGGGGGTCCCGTGAACAGCTGTGCTTGTTTGTAAGGCGTCCGGGACTGTGCCTGACACAGCAGGGGCCCCATAAATGTGGACTGTTCTCCGCCCTTGCTTAGGTGTGAGAGGAGAAGGGACGGGATCTTACCGGGGCCTTGGGCCCCACCTTCCAGGGCACACAGGGAGAAGGGGGCCCCGGCGTGGCCTGGCTCTGACTTCCCTGGAGGAGGATGCTCGTATCCACCCGGGTGCCAGGAGGACAGAGCACCCCTGGCGCCCAGGGCAGCCCGTCCACGGGGCGGCCACCGCCCTTCTCCCTCAGTGGCCCCAGCCCGGCCTCCCCTAGTCCTGCTGTCTGTCCATCTCCACCTGTCACCGGCCAACACGAGTCAGAGAAGGGACTCGTCCGCCTCCCAGAGCGGGCGGCAGTGTGTGCCTCGCAGAGGTCTCCGGGGACGACGCTTGGATAATGCATCTCATCCAGAGGAAGTGTTTGCAGGTGGCTTACGGGGAGCCTCCCACGCCAGCCTCTGCCCGCCGCTCCACTGCCATTCTGAGCTCGAGCATCATCGACATCCCCTGCCCCCTCCCGGAGGCAGCCAGCCAGCCCTGCCCGAGCGCCCGGCAGCTCCGAAGCCCTGGCTGAGTGAGGGTGTGAGCCTCCCTGAGCCTCCTGCAGGCCGGAGGAGGGATGGGCTGCCCCACTTCGGGGGTGTGCAAGCTGACGAGCAAGGGGTCCTCGTCACACGGAGCTGGATTCGGATCCAGCCTCCACATCCGCTGGCTGTGTGGCCCTGGGAGGCTGCTGCACCTCTGTGGGTCTCCCTTCGCCAGTGGGTGTCTCGCGGCGTGTGGGGAGGCCCGTAAGGCCCTGCCGAGGCTTCCGGACGCAGCAGCTACAGGTTCTTGATCGTGCCATGTCTCCATGCAGCATGGGAGACTCGTGGGCAAAGGGCTAGCACTAAATAGGAAGCAGGTGGGAGAGGAGATGAGGCATGCGGGCCTGGGTTCAAGTCTCAGCTGCCAACTTACCCGCTGTTGAACTGTGGGCAAGGAACTGACCTGCTTTGGGCCTCCGTTTCCCCACCTCCTAGCCTGACAGAAGGTCTAGGTGAAATAATGGGTATAAACGCGCTCAGCGCAGTGCTGGGCCCACGGCACATGGCATTTGCTTTAGCGCGGAGGGTGCACGGCGTGTCAGCGTTGTCCGTGTACTTTCTGACCAACAAAGCAGAGGTCTGGCCAGTAGCACAGTGGGGCAAAAGCAAGTAGAGGGGCGAGGGAGGCGACAGGAAGAGAGTGGGTACAGGGGAGAGGGGCCCTGTCTTCTCCTATTCCTCACTTCCATCACGTCTGGGCTAGCATTTGCTTTCAAGTGGGAGAAACCCAGGTCAGATGGGCCTGGAATAGAGAAGAGATCACTGGCTGCCCCAATCAAACCATCGCTGGCCCCAAGGGTGACTGGCCCCAGGAACCCAAATGCCACGAGGCCCCCCGCCCCCTTAGTTTTAAGTAGAGAAAGCTCCCTGGAAGCCTCTGACTCGTCCAGCTTTGTGGGCGGGGTGCCCTCTCCTGGGGCCAAGGGCACGGGTGTGGGCTTGGCTAGAACCGTTTGGAGACGCTTCTCCAACAGAAGGGATGTGCTCGGTGCTAAGCCAGCAAAATGAGGGGCGTCCACGGCGCCTGGAAGAGACAGGAGCTGGACAAAAGGGTCAGTAGGTCTTGCTGCTCTGTGGCATAAGGAGGTAGCTTTGCCGCGTGCCGCGGGGGGCATCCGTCCGTTGACCATGGGCCTTCTCTGTCTCCCCCCACGTTGGTCTTGTTCCAGGTCTCCTCCTCCCCTCCTTTGCTGTGTCCTGCCAGAGATAAGCAGGCACGTCCAGTCCCCACTAGGCTGATCCCATTCTTGTGCTTGATCATCCGTTTCCATTATCTGTCCTCTTGCCCCCGAGACCCCTGGGCTGGGTGTGGACACCTCGCTTTCGCTCCCAGCAGCCTGCATCCCCAGCGGCAGACGCGGTTCTGTGCACGTGCACACGCTGCTGTGGTCCTAGGGGCGATCAGGGTCAGTCCGCCTCCTAGGCTCCGGGCGCTGTGTGCACGAGGACGGACTGGCCGGATCCATCTGGAGCGAGAGATCCATCAACCCAAGTGAGGATCCATCTCCCCAGAGGCGCCTTCCTCTCCTTCCACTGCCCTCCTCCTGCCATACTTGGCCTTGGTCCTTGCTGGCTCCTCTTCATCTTGACCTCAGTCAAGGGAGCTCCTAGAATCCCCGGAGAAGCTAAACACACGGACGCAAGAGTCAAACCAACTTGAGAGTGAGGGCCAGCTCTCCCACCCGTTGCTTGAAAAAGCTCCTCTCTTTCTCTAGGCTTTTCTGGAGAGGACATCCCGACGACATCATCGTCATTCTTACTAAAATATCACGGTCACGTGATTGACGGTTCTTGGCACCAAGTTAGTCCCAAAGAGCCTAGGCCTAGCGCTCATGACCCTTCCTTTCCCACCAGTCTGGCTTCCGGAAGATCCCAGTGGCCTCCCTCCACCACCACCTCCTTTCCCGAGACCTAGCCGGCCGTCACACGTTCCCTGATGGCCGCACGGCTCCCGCAACTCATGGCCATTTGTGGAGACGTGCGCGCGTACGTGAGTGAGCGAATGAGCTGCAAGAACCCAGGGGTGAATTAACTGGTAAGCGAAGGAGTGAATTAGTGACTTAATGAGTCAGCAAGTGAGGGAAGAAGAGTGTGTAAAATTGAGTCGCTCACACGCCTTGCTCCCACAACTAATCCAATAAGCGGTGGCATAAATGTTCCATCTTTATTAACACGAGCGGGGGGTAAGGACAGCGCGGGAAACCTTACGGGCCGCCAGCTGGACGGCAAAGACTCTGTTCCTTCCCTGCCGCCGCTTTAGCAGGTTACTCCGAGTGTGGTGGCTGCAAGGACGTGGCTGTCGGACGGTTCTCGGGGGCAGGAGTCCGGCATGGGGGTCACTGGGCCGAGAAGACCAAGGTGTCTGCAGGGCTGAGCTCTCTGGCCAAGGGGAGCCCCTGGGCGCTGGCCTTGCCCGACGTCTAGTGGCCGCCCCATTTTTTGGCCTGTGGTCTCTTTCTCCAGCTTCGAAGCCAGCTGTGCTGCTGCTTCAAATCTTTGATTCTGACGCCCTGCGTCTGTCACATCTCCATCTCAGGCTCTGACACTCCTGCTCCCCTTTTGCGGGGCCCCGCGTGGTTGCATCCGGTCCACCCACGTGACCCAGGGTGATCCTCCCATGTCCCGTCCGTTCCGTGATCACATCTGCGCCGTTTCCCTGGAAAGGAACTCCGTCCCGGGCTGTCGGGTATCAGACGTGGACATCCCCGGGGAGCCGACCTCTGTCTGCCCCAGATCCTCCACTCAGAGGGCCCAGGCTGCCAGAGGGTCACCCCACAGGAAGAGGGGCGGGAGGGTGTGGGCGGAGGCCGGTGCTTCCAGAAGCATTTATCAGACGCTGGAGGCCGGTGCTCTGGCTCCTCTTGGGGCCTGAGCACTGGGATCTTCGAAAGCCTCTCAGGTAGTCCCGGCGCGCCCCCAAATTCAGGGAACACGGTCACGGAAGACACACTAAGAGTACATGCTGCTCCAACTGAGGGTCAAATCCACCCTGAGATTCCCAGAGGAGAGGGATCAAGGGCCGGGTACGCTGGGAAGATTTCTGAAAGACCCCATTTTGGAATAAGAACGGGGTTGCAAGGTCAGCACCAGGGGTTTCCCGAAGAGCCCCCACCAGCGTCTGCTAACAGTAGCGTCTTACACAACCGGGGTGCTGTTAGCCCAGAGGAGGACCTCACTCAGGTCCCCGTCCCCTGCTGATGCCTTTTCTCTTGATGCGGCTCCAGCCCGGCATCCCCCGGAGCACTGAGGCGTCGGGCCCACCTGCTCTCTGACCCGGGTCAGCTTCTTGGGCTTCCCTGGCTTTCTCAAGACCGTGGCACTTCTCCAGAGGCCTGGTCAAGTATTTTGTAGACTATCACTTCGTCCAGGTTTATCGAATATTTTCTCACAATTAGATCAGGGGTTTAATTGGGGAGAAGGATGCCGTGACTGCTTAAGGTGGTCACTGCTGGCTGTCTCCACCGCCAAGAAACAGTTGGCCCTTTTCCACACTCGATTCACTAGAAATGGGGCCTATGTCCAACCCACAGGGTAGAGAGGTGCCGGGGGCCTCCCATCCCTCAGCCAGGCGTTCCCCACCACTGTCTTATCACCTCACGGCTTCTTGGCGATGAGGTCCTAACGAGCCGCACCTGGAGACGAGGTGGCAAGGCTGGAATCTGAATTGACGACTGCATGTTAGCACCGTGCAGTCACGAGGACCCCACAGGATCCCACAGGGGCTGCAGGGAGAGCCCCCCCCCCCCAAAAAAAAAGCTGGCCTACGGGGTTTTTCAAATAAGTCCATGGGGGACGCCAGGGTGGCTCAGTGGTTGAGCGTTTGCCTTCGGCCCGGGGCGTGATCCTAGAGACCCGGGATCGAGTCCCGCGTCGGGCTCCCTGCATGGAGCCTGCTCCTCCCTCTGCCTGTGTCTTTGTCTCTCTTGTTCTGTGTCTCTCATAAATAAATAAATAAATCTTAAAAAAAAAAGATATCAAATCAGTCCATGGACTGTAACCCATAGCGGGTCATGAGATGGGCCTGCAGGTCGCACTTTAAATAACAAAAGGGAAGAGAGTACATTACACACGTATTTAAGTGTGGTTTCGTAAAATGTCTGTTTTCTCTGAACGCTGTGTTTAGAGACCTTTATCTTTACAATGTGCATAAAATAGCACCCCTGAGGCGCTTGGCGGTGCAGCTGGTTAAGCATTGGACCCTTGGTTTCCGCTTAGGTTGGGATCTCAGGGGTGTGAGGCTGAGCCGCACATCAGGCTGTGGGCTCGGGGCAGAGCCTGCTCTCTTCCCCCCTCCCTCTGCCGCTCTCTCTACGCTTGCTTTCTAAAATAAATAATTTTTTTTAAAGCACCTCCTCTTGACACACACACAGTTTTTACGAAGATTAAATAAATTGATGCAAGTACTTCGAACAGAGACTGGCACACAAATACCGTGAAGTGTGCACGTGCACAAACGGGTCATGATGCAAAATATGTATTTCTTTATCGTAAACCGCAATTAAGAAATCAGAAAACACTGAACTCCCATCTCTAGACCGGTGTCAGCAGTTTATGACCTGCGGACAACTGCTGATTTTCGTGAAGTTTAATTGTGGGCAAGCCACACTCACCGCCGTGCATACGGTTTTCGGCTACTTTTGACCTAGGACGGTGGAGTGGAGTGCTCCCAATAGAGACCATATGGCCCACAAAGCTGGAAATATTCATTATCGGGCTCTCCAGACCACGGCCCTGGCCTAGAGGTCATCTTCCAACACAAGGGACATTAGATGCCTGTAGGGAGGTCACGTGGCCTGTTCTGCTACTGCCCCGGCAGGTGAACCTGCCCCTGCAGATCATTCCAGGCTGTGGGATTGCTGGGGACTCAGGCCTCGAGAAGCTGGGTACACTTCTATCTTGGACTGATGCCCACACTTGCTTTATTTATCCACTTGCATGGCTGTTCAGGGTGGAAAGCTAGAAACTACATCGGTCGGGGTCCCAGCAGGGAACAGATGGCCGCTCAAATTAGAATAATTTGAGGAGTGTTTAATAAAGAAGTTATTTACAAAGGGAGGAGCGAGGTGTAGGAAAGCCACAAGGGATAGCAGAGTCCTCGGAAGCCCGTAAAAGCAGAGTTTTTAGCCACCCTTGGCAAGAGGGGACAAGGAGAGTGAGCAATTGCTGAACCCGAAGGAGTCAGTCGTTAAGAAAGGACATCTTGGGGATCCCTGCATGGCTCAGCAGTTTAGGGCCTGCCTTTGGCCCAGGGCGTGATCCTGGAGACCCGGGATCGAGTCCTGCGTCGGGCTCCCTGCATGGAGCCTGCTTCTCCCTCCTCCTGTGTCTCTGCCTCTCTCTCTCTCTCTCTCTCTCTCTCTGTGTGTGTCTATCGTGAATAAATAAATCTTAAAAAAAAAAAAAAAAGAAAAAAGAAAGAAAGGACACCTTGATAGGAGCCTAGACCTTCAGTACAGGGTCTGAGACCCAGCTCCGGATGACCTCTCGAGGAGGAAGCCGGGAGAATACATGCCCTGACGTCACCTTCCCCTCCCCCGGATCTACCGCTGGGTCCAGCTTGGCCAAGCTGAAACGGAAGCCACAGCATGAGATCCGTGGATGTGGTCCGTATGCGTCAGCTTCAGGGCAAAGAGCAGGGTAACGAAGGTTGGAGATGCTCAGCTACCAGCACACAGAGGGCTGACTCTCAAAGGCAGGCATACTGAGCCTCCCTAAGGTTCTCTAGACCGTCCTCCCACGTCCTCCCTCCAACATGACACCGTGGCCCGAACCTCACAGCGTAGCCACGGCTCTTACCTTTCATTGCCTTGTCTTCCTAGACCTGCTAGGCTCCGGATGATTATCATAGGGCCAATCCTTCTGGATCCTTCCATCGTGACAAGGGTACAAGGTCGTGAATGGGGGTACAAATGAGCTGCTGGTGGTTGCATGAGTCCAAGAAGAGTCTGATTAATATCCACAGATGCTAGCCAAGCACCTCCTCGCAGCCCATCCTTCCACATTGGAAAGGAGCTGTGTCCTATTGACCTCGGCAGCCCAACTCAAACCCAATAAACAGGTGAGCCGACCCCTGGCCCTCGGGCGGAAGCAGCAGCGTGAAAAAGCTAACGATGCCGAGAGAGGTTCTCAGAGTAATTCATTCCCCGGCCCGACCCCCGACCCCCCTACCCCTACCACCAGCCCAGATGTCCTCGGCTGGCATCTGAGATCCTCCAAGCCTCTACATGCAGCCACAAAGCTACGGCATGTCATCTGGAAGGCCTTTCCCGGCCAGTCCAAGGCACTTACAGATATGAGATCAGAGGCTTCCAGAAACGAAGGGGCTGGCGTCACTAGTCTGGCCACCGTGGGGCGGAGCTGCGGCTAAAATTCGGGACTGGGGGCTCTCAGCAGTTCCCACCTCTCTTTTGCAGAGGATGGAAGCTGACATCAGGTGTGGGGACGCAGGCATGGACCGGAGCCCCATCAATGTGTCTGGTCTCAGGCCAGCTGACCTGTCGGGCTCGGCTGCCGAAGCCGCACACCAGCGCAGTGGGCCCGAGGCACCGGTCCTGACGTGGTGGCCTCAAGCACGGGCTCGAGTCCAGCAAATCAGTCCAGGTTCAGACTCTCACCTATTAGGCTGTTACCCTAATTTTTCTGTTACTGAGGCTCTGTTGCCTCGTCCTATGAATTTGGGGCTGTCATCATCAACCACCGTGTTGTGCTAACCCTGGTCCCGTACAAGCAAGGACCTCAAAGTGTCCAAAGGTCACTTGAATTGTCTTTTCTTTGTCCTTCAGTTGGAAGGCTGCTAGAATGTTTGCAGTGGCTGCCACGAGGGTACGAAGCTGACGAGTCTGGGTATCGCCAGCAGAGCCCCGTACTCTAACCCCCAAGACACAGGGACCCCGTGACGAGAGCGGGGCCAAGAATTTGATCTCATTTTCATGGACTCGAGTGTAATGAGCAAAACCCCCTCAAGGTTCTCCTCCCTCCGCCCACCACATCCCAGTTTCTTCGGAGAGATGCAGCGTTCAGATGTGCATGGCCCAGGTGCTTGGGTTTTATTTTTATTATTTTTATTTATTTTATTTATTTTATTTTTAAATTTTTCAAATTTTTTAAATTTTTAAATTTTTAATTTTTAATTTTTTCCAGGGTTTTATTTTTTAAAATTTTTTATTTATTTTTATTTATTTTATTTATTTTTTATTTTTTTCCAGGTGCTCGGGTTTTATTTTTTATTTTTTTAAATTTTTTAAATTTATTTTTATTTTTTATTTTTTCCAGGGTTTTATTTTTTTATTTTTTAAATTTTTTAAATTTATTTTTATTTATTTTTATTATTTTTTATTTTTTATTTTTTCCCAGGTGCTCGGGTTTTGTTTTTTTTTTAATTTATTTTTATTTTTTATTTTTCCAGGTGCTCAAGTTTTATTTTTATTATTTTTATTTATTTTATTTATTTTATTTTTAAATTCTTTAAATTTCTTAAATTTTTTAGATTTTAAGTTTTTTATTTTTTCCAGGTGCTCGGGTTTTACTTTTTAATTTTTTTAATTTTTAAATTTATTTTAATTTATTTTAATTTTTAATTTTTAATTTTTTCCAGGTGCTCGGGTTTTAAATTAGACAACGTTGTCCTGACAGGAAGCGAGTGACGGCCGTCATACCTGATTATTTTTAGACTTACTACTGAACTCCTTGAATGGTGTGAGCTGCCACCATTTTGAGGCAAACAGAAAGACTTCCCATTTCGTCGTGACAGCTCTGGAACCATCCACCTCCTCGTGTTCGTTATTTCCATCCTGGCTTTGGAAGGGAGCACGCGGCATCTTGACAGTCGTGCACAGAGGACAGTAGACCCCACTGCTCGTTGTTACTACACCCAAGGGACAGAAAGCTCCCACAGCTGAGCAGAGCCCATCGCCTCCGGGAAGTCAAGGCGAAAGGCTCCAGGAGAAGCAGCTCCAAGCCGCCTCTGGATGAACCACGTCTCATGAAAAGCAGAAATGGACCCTCAGCAGCCAAGCAGCAGGAGCAGCCGTGCGCCCGTGCCACAGGCTGGGAATGATGTCACAGTCCCCTCCTCTGACTCAACAATGCCTCCAGCCCTGAAAAGGCCGACCCCTGACTGTAGCTCTTGCAGAGAGAAAAATTCACCGCAAGCAGAGCACCTTCTAGATTGCTCCTGGTGCGTGGAGACAGAAGTCTCTGCTGTCCACGTTACTGAATCCAGAAAAAAAAAATGACCTTATGAACATGGGAAAAGAAATCCAGCTACGGCCCAAGGTGAACGTGTCTTCTTACATCCACTTTTTGCTGAATTACAGGAACAAGTTCAAGGAGCAGCAGCCAAACACCTACCTGGGCTTTAAAGAGTTCTCTAGAAAGTGCTCAGAAAAATGGAGGTCCATCTCGAAGCATGAAAAGGCCAAATACGAAGCCCTGGCCAAGCTCGACAAAGCCCGATACCAGGAAGAAATGATGAATTACGTGGGCAAGAAGAAGAAGCGGAGAAAGCGGGACCCCCAGGCGCCCAGGCGGCCCCCCTCGTCCTTCCTGATCTTCTGTCAAGACCACTATGCCCAGCTAAAGAGGGAGAACCCCACCTGGTCAGTCGTGCAGGTGGCGAAGGCCTCGGGGAGGATGTGGTCCGTGACGTCAGGTGCCGAGAAGCAGCCGTACGAGCAAAGAGCAGCTGTCCTGAGGGCCAGGTACCAGGAGGAGCTGGAGGTCTACCGTCAGCAGCGTAACACCAGGAAGGGCCTCCAAGGGTCACCTAAGAACGAGCGCAGAGGGAAAGCCGACCCGGACGGAGCCGATGGGTCCAATTAGAAATAAAGTGCCGTTCGACTGTGTCGCCCATCGCTGGCCTCCTGTGTGGCGTCCGGGCGGCCGCTGCTGCCGCCACCTTGAGGAAGTGAGTGGGGCGGTGGTGGACCCGGGGTCTGGAAGCTGATGCCGGGGGGCGGCGTGAGACAAAGGGGCAAACGGGTCCAAGGCTGCGTGCGAGGTCAGAGCCTATGGGGCTTGGCTCTGGCAGGCGGGTGGCGGGCTCCAGATGTAACACGGAGGTGGCCCAGGTGGGTGCCGCCTGGTTGCACGTGGTCATCCAAGACCTTCCTCAGGCTCAGGTGCGTGAGTGCCAGTCCTGCCACCGTTCTCATCGTCCTTGAACATCAGCAGGGCCAGGTGGCCCAGAGTTGAGGTCAGCCTCCCCGCTGAGGCCCCCGAGGAGGTTGCGGGGTTGCAGGTGTGGTGGGCCTTGGGGGACTCGGTTGCTCAGGAATTCCAGAACTGCTCCCCCAGCGAGCGTGAAGTACTATCAGTGGGGCCCGGAGGAGACCCCACGGGTGGCCCCTGCTCTGGTGGGAATGAGAGGCGGGGCTGATTTTACCAACACTTGGGCACCTGCCTCTGCCCAAGTCGTAGGACTTCGAGCAAGCCCTGCACGACCTTGGTGGGCGTGCACCCAACCGTTTGTGGTTGGAAGCGTGACACACATGGAGTGGACGTTTGTTGCCTCTGTGACCGCCCGGTCCCCATTCCTCCTCCTCTTGCTCCCAGCACCCACCTTCGCTCTTCTGGCGAGGTCCCCGTCACACGGATGGGTTCTGATTGGCGGGGACTATAGGACTCGGGCAAGGAGTCCTAGGGGACGGTGCCGCCCCGAGGCGGTGGCAAGCCATCTGCCTTGTTCTTGGGCCAAAATGGCATAGGAGGATAGTCTTGGACTTTTCAATGAAAATGAGCCCACAATGTTTCTTTTCTTTTCTTTTCTTTTCTTTTTTTTTGTCTAAGGTAGTCTGAGTTAGGGTTTTTGGCCACTTAGGATGAGTCAAAACTGGTAACTTGACACAAATGGTACTGTTCTGTATCCGTGCTCTACGTTTCAGGCGACGACACACCATGGGCAATGCGTCGAATCAACCAATATAGGTTGATACTTAATATTTTGAAATGGCTCTTGACCCCTTGACGTCAAAAGGGTTGGGCCACAATGTGAAATCGCTTTTTTTTTTTTTTTTTTTGTCACAAAGTCAGGCATACGACAGGCCTCCTTAACTCCATCTCGACTCCTGTTGCATGATGGACTTTGCTACCCTACGGCTCTTTGAACTCTGACCCTCAAAACGAAAATAAAAACGCACGCTTTGAAAAGCCCTATAGACCTGGAGGGCCTTTAGGGGATAGAAGGGAATACGGTAGAGGGATTCAGAAATGCAGGGTCTGGAGTCAGGCCATTTATGGAGGACGCACATGTGGCAGATCCTGTGCTGGTTCCTGGGAGGCCCTGCCTAGGCTCCGGGCAGGTTCCTGCCCCACTAGAACTTTCCTTCTGATGAGATGGACGTGGGGTACACTGCAGCGCTGCAAGGGAGGCTGGACATGAAGGCTGCCAGGGGCGCTGGGGGTGGGAGGGGGTGCCCCCCACCAAGGAGACCTCGGACATCTTCGGGGAGGAGGCAGCTCCATCCTCCTTGCAACCTGCCCTGGTGTTGGCCCGATCCCTGTTTCCCACTCCCCATTCCCCACAGCTGGTGTTCCAACTTGGCCCTGCCTCCCCCCTCTCAGGGGAGGCCCTCGTTCTGCCTCATTGAGAAAACAGAGATCATCACACAGTGGCACTCCTGGTTTCCTCCTTTCTCGGCGTGTGATCCACACCTATCCCCTCCCCCTGGTCTTGAGCCTCACGGGGAGCCAGGACGCACCCGTGACCCCCTTCCCCTGCCTCCCTGGGGCCTTTGCTCCTCACTGTCTAGATGCAAATCCTTCGGCCTCTAAGCTTGCACAGCTTGGCGCAGTGCTGTGATACAGGTGGTTCTGATCTTTTTTTTTTTTTTTTAAGATTTTATTTATTCATGAGAAACACAGAGAGAGAGAGAGAGAGAGAGAGAGACAGAGACACAGGCAGAGGGAGAAGCAGGCTCCCTGCTGGGAGCCCGACGCGGGACTTGATCCCGGGTCTCCAGGATCACGAACTGAGCCAAAGGTGGATGCTCGGCCGCTCAGCCACCCCGGGGGCCGCAGGGTGGTTCTGATCTTAGCCAAGTTCTCTCCTCCGCATCCTCCCCTGTGGGACCTCTCCCTTACGGGCTGTTTCAGCGAATAAATGATATAATACGTGCAGGAGCCTTTGGCCCCATCCTTAGCACTTAGTATGAAGTGTGCGGGGCATCCCCTAAGTGGCTGTCTCACGATCCCTCCCGGCTGTGTCCACACCCAGCTATGATCCCTTCTCCTTATGGGCAGGACCCGTGACTTGCTCTTAACCAACAGAACGGAGCTAAGGACAGGAGACGCGGCCTCCACGGTCATGTAATGATCTACAAAACTGCATCTTGCTGCCTGATTTTCTCTAGAGACTTCGCTGGCTTGATGAAGAGGCCAACCGGGGACAGTCACGAGGCAAGGAACTGTGGTTAAGTCTCTCGGAGCTGACCATGGCCTCAGACCAACAGCCAGCAAAAAACTAAAGCTCCCGGTACTACAACCATAGGAACCTGTGGTGGCGACCACGAAGCAGGGACGGACAGGTGTCCTCCCCCAGCAGAGGAGAGCCCCGTCCCTGCTGACACCGTGACGCGGCCTTGCGAGGATTCCTTACGGGATTCCTGACCCACAGACACTGCCAGCCACACACGTGAATGTGTGTTGTTTTCAGCTGGTGAATGTCTGGTAATTTGTCTCATGGCAACAGGCCGCCGACACGGCACCCAATAAATGCCAGCGTCCTTATAATTCCAGAAGAGACTGTCTTTGACCTTATTTCTCCCTCTAGCTTCGACTTTATGTTTGATTTCCTTTCCCTTGTAGCCTCCCGAAGGTGGAGGAGATGCCCCGGGGCGGACGGACCCCGACGTACTCCTCCACGCTGGTTGCAGTTGGGTTGTCTGGCCTCCAGCCCGCCCCGTGGGCTCCCGGTGGGCAGCAGCCGTGTGCTGTTCCACACGCCTCCCACCACGGCCCTCCCGCCGCGCCTTCCTGGCCTCCCGTGTGATTAATTACGGGAGCACGGATGGCCAAGCCAGAGTTTTGACAACAGTCTGCATCGCCCCTGCTGAAGATGAACCCCATTAACATCCCTTTATGAAGAAGTCGACAGGGGGGTGTGAATCTGCGGGCTTCTAATGGCCGTGATGTAATGACAGTGAGCTGCAGGGAGGAGGCGGAGAAGGGGGGCAGGCCCGAGGCCGTGGGCTGCAGGAGAGGCAGGCAGGAGGCCTGGTGTGGTGCCAGCCGGGCTCTGTGCCCCTGTCCTTGGGACGAGGAAGGCGGGGCGTTTGGGTCCATCACCGTCTCGATGACTGAATCGCTGCACTCTGATCCTTCCCTCCTAAAGCTTTTCCTGTGTTGACTCACTCATTCATTTATTCATTTATTCAACAAATATTTATGTAAATCTTACGCCTGCAATATACCAGAGACCGTTCTGGTGCTAGGAATAGAGCAAGGGCCTTGATCCCTTACATTCCAGGCAGGAGGAGACAGATACTAAGTCAAAAAATAGACACAGCAGGAAAAAAAAACACACACACAGCAGATCTTTTCTATTTTTTTTTGGTAGTGTCAAGCTCTCCAAAGAAAATAAACAAGGGTAATGAGATAAATGATGACAAGTGGGGTGGAAGGCACTTGAAATCAGTGGCCAAAGATGACATCTGGGTTTAAGTTTAAAGCACAAGAAGGAACCAGGTGCGCCAAGTCCTGAAGAAAGCATTCTTCAAGCAGCAGGACAGCCAGTGCAAAGGTCCTGAGGCAGAAGTGAGCTTTTGGCATATTAGAGGCAGAGGAAGGGAGGCCAGGGTGGCAAGATGTGAGATGCCGCTGGAGTGGGGCCGGCCTTGGGAAGGATTTATTTTGGAATCTAAGTGCAATGCGGGGGGGAGCCACAGAGTCTTCTGTAGGGTGGGACCCGTGCCTCCACTTTGACTTCTGGGTATTGGTCATTCTAGAGCCTTCAGGAACTATTCAGTGCTAACAAGAGGGTGCTAGCGCCTCTGAGGTCTGCATGAGCAAGAGATAGGGCCAACAAGTAACCAAATCCATGACACTTTTCTTTTTTAGAGGGGAAATAATCAGGAGCCTCTGCTTAAGTTCTCGTCGGGAGCAGCCGTAAGCTAAAAATCAAACGTGGAAAGTGTGAAACTTCTACCCCCGTGATTCATCTCCCGGGGACGGCAAGAAGGGTGGGCACGGGGAGCAGAATGTCCCATAAGGACACCTCTTCCCAAGTCTCCTATTTGCATATAGAACAGCTTCCCCTGGGCCAGCGGTCCTCACCTCGACCCTACATCGGAATCCCTGCCGAGCACGCCGGTTGCTAGGCCCCACTCCTAGAATTCGATTCCATTTTTTTTTCTGGGGGTTGGACCTAGAATATGCGTTTCTAAAAGTTCCCAGGTGACCCTGATGCTACTAGCCTGGGGCCCACAGAAGAATCCTCCTCCCTCCTGCAAGCCGGGCAGTCCCTTGGAAGAGTAATGATCGGGACTTCGCTGCCTAAGGGGTTGGAGAGGAGGAGCTGACCCTACTCTTCTCGGTCCCCACCCACCGTTGGGCTGCACGGCACACACTCCAATTAGCTCCCTGGTAACAGAGCCAACAGGACGACCCTCATTTGTCTTTCTTCTGTACCTGCCAGCTGGTTCCAAACCTGATGGCAATGAGCAAATTTATTGGGTTTGCCTCGGATTCCAACAGAGAAGTTGATCCCGGTTGCAAAACAACCGATTACCATCTGGAACAGACAATTGTGTCGGGATCTTTTTTTTTTTTTTTTTTTTTTAAGATTTATTTATTTATTCATGAGAGACCCAGGCAGAGGGAGAAGCAGGCTCCATGCAGGGAGCCCGATGTGGGACTCGATCCCAGGACTCCAGGATCACGCCCTGAGCTGAAGGCAAGCACCAAACCACTGAGCCACGCAGGGATCCCCTGTGTTGGGATCTTTATGGTTGATTTTAGCTTCCGCTGAATCATCCATTGTTTGAGGACCAAAGGATCCAGTTTCTGAACCATGAGGCCCGAGGGTCAGGTTCATGAACGGTCCTCCGGGTGCAATCACCGAGGCGATGACATGCTCTCGCTTTGTGTGCGCCTCTAGTCACGCTCCCCCAAATAAGAGCTGCCCGACAGGTGTGCTGGGGAATAAAGGACATGTTCCGGGATATGGCTGCAAGGGAAGTCCGATGTGTAGGAAGTGCCCTGTGAACGAGGGGGCCTGCCCTGGTCCCTAAAAGAGGGGAACATCACACAAAAAGGCAACTGAAGTGGGAGAAAGGCCAGGCAGGGGCCCAGAGGGGGCATGTGGTGTTCCCAGCTGGCTTTGACCTCCGGGTGAGCATGTGCCACCCACGCCCGCGTGGGGCCACCCCTCGTGAGCCTCCAAGCACCAGCTCTCAGTGCCCATCGCTCCCTTTCCAACCCTTTCCCTGCTCTGGCCGCCTGACTGACATCGTAAGACCCCCCCCCCCACCCGTCAACCGCAGCGTTCCCGTGGCTACCTGTCACCCGCTTCCAGCCGTCGCCGCCTCTGCACGGCCGCCCACGTCCGGCTCCCTGAGCAGCCCCCGGTGACCCCACCTCCTGGTACTCACGCCCTTGTTTAATTCTGCTACATGTGGGCTGGGCCTAACGGCTTCACTCCTAATGAATGGCACAGGGCCAACGCGGGAAGACGGGACCCCCTCACCAGCAAGGAGGCTCCAGGAGACCACGTCTGTCTCTCACGCTCGCTCAAAGCAGACCGATGTGTTGCAAGCTGCCCTGCGGGGACGCTCGTGTGGCACCGAGTGAGGGTGGCTTTGGCCGACGCCCAGGAGAACTAGGCACCCTGTCAACAGCCTTCCAGGAAGGAGTGCTGCCCACGCCCGCGAGTAAGCTCGGACGGGGGGGAGGGGGGGACGGGGTGTTCCCCGGCGCCCGGGCACACCTTTGCTGCAGCCTGATGACACCCAGATGAGCCGCACCCGATTCCTGACTCACAAACGAGGCTCATGGGCGCTGTTGGCTCAGGCTACTGCGTTTTGGGGTACTTTGTTACAAACCCAAAGAAACAATAACGCAGACTGTGGTATCCAGAGAAGACACAGTATCATGAAAACTACCTGAACCCTAAGACTGGCTTTGGAACCAGACCATGCGCAGAGGCTGGGAATATTTTGTGGAGCTTCTTAGAAGAGTCTGGACTCTGAGGAAGCTGCCAAGGTAAGCTCGGAAGGCAGCGAGGACACGTTACTGGAAACTGGAGGGGGGATCCTCGTGACGTCACGCCGGGCCGCAGCAGCGTCGTCTACGGCCGACTCCGCGCTGCCCGGGTCCAACCTGCTGAGTGGGTTTATGGGCTGTGTCACCGGCTCCGGGAGATGGAGGCGGGGACCCCCGGACTCCAGCGACCGAGGTCCTCGGGGCCATTTGCCTCCCCTTTCCCAGGCTGTGTTCTGTGACCATACGGGGACACAAAGTCCTGGAGCCCCCGCAGCGTCCTCTGCTCTGGACTGCGACCCCATGTTGTTGCCATCGACCTTTCGGAGGCTCATCTGTTCTTAACTAGCTCTCTAAACCCCGAAGCATTACAACTCCGGGAACTTGGGAAATTCGGCTTCTTAGAGGATCCGTGACCATCGCCGTAATCCCCGGTGTTTACGGAGCTTCCTTTCTGCGGACTGGGAGAGCCAGCCAGCCGGTACCGTAGCGCAGGGGATGCCCCGAAACTGCTCTCAGGTTCTCTTCATGGAGCGCCAGGCCCTTCGCCTTATTTTGTTAGGCTCAAGGAGGTGGATGAAGGGAACGAGTTTTCCTCATTTCTGTCGGAGGGCCACCAAAGAGAAGCTGGAACGGCCAGGCTGACGTGGAAGCTGCGCGGTGGGGCTGGCGCCCAGCCCGTGCCCTGTCCTCACGCACCCCCTTCCGCCACCACCGGAGGTGCCCCCTCTTAGCGTCTGCAGCCTGGACGGGGAGTTGGTGCTCGATTAGCCAGCTGAGCAAATCAGATTCTTTCTCTTGATAATTCGAATCAAGAAATACAGCACGTCTGACCTGGCATTTGCAGGGAACGTCTGGGGCCACGCGTGCTGATTGAGAAGCAGGGGGAGGGGAAGAGACCACGTGGTGCCTGAGAGAGCCCGTTCCTCGGCACCTTCTGTCCGGTGCATTTGTTCAATAAACCCTGTGGATTCCTGAGCCCGGGCCATTGCACGAGCTGTCGCTGGAGGAAGGTGAGATGTTGGAGATAACCTGCAGCTCCCGCTTGGCTTTCTGGGTCACAACATGCCTTCCCCTAGCTTGAGTGGAGGATGCATCTGGGCCCCATGGGCTCCAAGTACATGGAGATGGGGGCAACTATGCCTCCCAGCTAAGGGGACGGACCAGGGCCGCCCGGGTGGTTCAGCTCAAGGCGTGACACTGGAGACCCGGGATCGAGTCCTCCGTCGGGCTCCCTGCATGGAGCCTGCTTCTCCCTCTGCCTGTGTCTCTGCCTCTCTCTCTCTCTCATGAATAAATAAATAAAATCTTAAAAAATAATAATAATAAGGGGACGGACCAGACAGCACAACAGGTGGGTGGGAGACCAGCACATAGTCCCCCCCGGAGGCCCCTGATGACCTTAATCAGAAGCCACCACAGGCCCCCCCACAGCTGCTGGGGTGTGGGTCATGGCTGCCCCAACCTTCCAGCTTGAAGGATGAGGACTAGGAAAGACCCTGTAAAGGAGTCACCGTTAAGACGCAGCTGGGCTACCTGGTGCCACCCACCGTCCTGACGCAGAGGCCCCGTGAGCGCAGTGGATGAGCAGCCCACATTGATCCGTTTACCTGCCTGATGACTCTGTGCGTTTAAAAGACACCCACGAAGGTCAGGGCTGGAAAGGCACCTTAGGGGAGGCCCCAGGACAGCCCGGGGTTGTCACAAATGGGACACGCAAGACCCAAGGACACTACTGAGATGTGACCTTTTCGGTTTCAATCAAAGGAGTCCAAAGCTCCCATAGTTTATCGAACAGCTTTCGGGGCTGGGGGGTGGGGGTGGAAGGGGGATTTTGTTGTGCTTTGTAGCCTCACCTTCCCCACAGAGAAGAAAGCCAAGAGAATATACATTTATGTGGAGTCTGTAGGACTGCATCAAAAGCCGTTGGATGAGAAGAAAAGGAACCTTCTTACCAAGGAGGCAACAATGTGTTGTCACTGATTCGGAAGCCCCATCACCCCTGCTCCACAGGCCAAGACCGGAACAATCCTAGATTTCTCTGAGCTGGAGATTCCAAACGGAGCATGAGGGACAGTGGCTTCTCGGGGGCTGGCTCTTGCCCAGCCTTTACTCAGCCACATTTCGGGGTTCAACCTGCCTTGTCGAGGTGCCAGTGAGCCTCCATCATGAGCCCCATCCTCTCTTGTCAAATGGATTCTGGAAACAGTCTACTGCCCACCTCCCAATCCAATGTGCTCTGTGGGATTGAGTCCCTGCAGGTATCCGCTCTACCCTAAGTGGGGCCCATCTGCCTGCCTGGTCTGCTCCGGTCTCGGGCCCCTGTTCTTGCTCTCCTGTGGCCCTTTCTGGGTGGCTGGCGTTTGGCTCTATTTTCCTGCAGGCTGGGGTTTATCTTCCTCATCTTTGTCAACCTGCAAGTGTCCCTAACCTAAAATTGACAGGCACGTGGGTTGTGTGCCCACCCCATTCCCTGATAATGTGCCTTCCCCAAAAGAGCCAGCTTAGATTGCAGGTGGAATTGGCCTTATTTCTTTGGTTGTTGACAGGGACAGTTAGTCTGCTTTCAAGTCCTGCCAGCATCACCGTAATTACGAGCATTGGCTTTAGGGTAAAAAGTGTTGGCCCCGAATTCTATACACATGACTGACCAACTGTAGGAACTTGGGCAAGTTAACAAACTCCGTTCTTTTGAGGCTCACTTTTCTAGGCTACGTAAAGGGGAGGTTAAAATCTGTCCCATGTGACTGGTGCAGAGTCTATGACAGCATAAAGGACAATGGGTATAAAGAACTTAGCAGAATGTACCACACGTGACGCTTAACACGTAATGCTCCCTGAGAGCTTACAACACATTAAATTCTGTGCAAAGTGCTTTCTAACCATCACTTTAATTTGTACAGTGATCTTGTGAGATCCTATCCCAAATTTTTATTTTTATTTATTTTTAATATTTTATTGATTTATTCATGAGAGACACACACAGAAAGGCAGAGACACAGGCAGAGGGAGAGGCAGGCTCCACGCAGGGAGCCCGATGTGGGACTCGATCCCGGGTCCCTGGAGTCATGCCCTGGGCCGAAGGCGGTGCTGGACCGCTGAGCCACCCGGGCTGCCCTGATACCAAATTTTTAAAGGAGAAATTTGAGGCTTAAAAGGTTTAAGTAAGTTGTCCAAGGTCAACAGCTGCTCAGTGGTCGAGTAAACATGGATTGTGATCTTGTGGAGACAAGATTATGATTTATCTGATTTGACGTCCTAGTACGATGCCTCGCGGATAGTCGTCACTCAAAAAAACAAACAAAAAAAATGGTGTTGAATTAATGTGTGACTCCCAACTCAGTGCTCCTTTGCACAACGGAGTTACGAGCTCAGTTCCATCAGCTTACTGCTTGTCTCTCTCTCTCCCTCCTTCTCTTGCTCCCACCCTGTCTCTGCAGTGGGGGGACTAAGCTGTTCATCTGTGTTTTATTTCTGCTGGTGTTTGTGTTGTTATCCCTGGTACGGCTGCTACTAGATGTTTTAGTACATCCAAACCTTCTGTCCAAAAGGATGTATCATTTCCATACCACCTACTCTAATCAGAGTACTCACGGATTCAGCACTTTGGACAGAGCTGGGATTTTTGCGCTAACGTGTAGTCGGTATCAGATTTGCATTTAAAAACTATTTACATTAAATGTGTGACCCACATATGAGAAACTACTGCACTCCCCATTTCTAGCTCAGCGGCTCTGGCTCTCTCTTCCTTCTCATAGTCTAGGAGATGAAAAAAAGATCGCCATAAAGATTTTAGGAGTCCAAGAGAAACATTACTCAAGTAGGATTTATTTCAAAGGCATCATTCTAAAAAAAAAAAAAAAAAAAAAAAAAAAAGGCATCATTCTGAAACTGTGGCACATTGTTTAAAGGGGAGGCGAAGCTCCTATCGGTGGGATCTTTATACTCAAATGAGGTCCAAATGTTACAGAAGATCCTCTTAATGCCTGCCAGGTGAACAACTTCTTCAATTTGGTTCAAATCAGCAGACAATTGATAAGAGTATTTTTGGCATCTCTGAGCCTGTTCTTGCAACCAGTGATAAGAGGCAATAAGAATATGTTCTTTTCCCCACTTGCACTATGACAAGAAGAAAGGTGGTCCCTGGACTGGCACCTTCGTGCCTTCACACCCCCGTACGCAAATACATTTATGAGGCCCAGCATGTGTCAGGCACTGTGCTGCACACTGTAAGGAAAGCAAGGCACATTTTCTGCCCCCGAGGACCGATTTCCTGGTAGGGGACAGACAATTCCCTCACAGAGCACACGATGTAGTGAGATAAAGGTTGTGATAGAAACCAGAGTTTGTCACTAAAGGCTTGTTCCAGAACCGTGCGGGATGCTCACCGTCTTTTGTCTACCTGGCCAACTCCTATTCGTTCTTTAAGAACCCGATCAAATGTCGTCTTCTCTGTGAATGCTTTCCCGACTCTCCAAAAACAGTTATTATCTTTCCTCCTTGGGGTTCCCACAATATCTTGAAGAAAGGGATAAGTGGGGATGACAGAGACTAAATAACTCTTATTTATATATAAAAGGCCCGCAGGATTAAAAAGCAAGAATTAAGTGTCAAGGAGGGGCTAGAGATAGCTGAGCTGGTTCTTGCAAAACCTAGTGGAGAAGGCCGTTCCAGATGGAGAACACAGGAAGGATACAGGCGCGCCAGGACGGATGGCTGTGATGTACCTATAAAATGGCAAGCATGCCGGCACATTGTGGGGAGCCAACGAGGACGGGAAATGGCAGAAAATGAAGCTGCTACCTTAGGGTGGGGTCAGATGATGAAAATCATCTCTTGAGAAGTTTGCTCTTCATCCGGTAGGTGGTGGGGGCTATCAAAATGCATTTTAACTTTTATTGATTTTTCTGCACCCGGAAAGTAATATTACAACAGGTTTGTCATAAAACTTTTAGAAAACACGAAAGAATAATGAATAATATATAAGCATCCCATTCACCCATTTTTTTCTCTTCTTTTTTTAAATGCCTGTTGTATACGTATGCATGTAAAAAAATTTAACTCCCTTGGATCCCTGGGTGGCTCAGCAGTTTAGCGCCTGCCTTCGGCTCAGGGAGTGACCCAGGAGCCCACCCACTTGGGCTCCCTGCATGGAGCCTGCTTCTCCCTCTGCCTGTGTCTCTGCCTCTCTCTCTCTGTGTGTCTCTCATGAGTAAATAAATAAAATCTTAAAAAAAAATGGGTTGTGCCAATTTATAATCTCGGCAAAGAGGTTCAATGACTTGCCTGAGACTGAACAGCTGGAGAATGGGAGGCTGAGAACTGAACGTGGGCGCTATGGCAGGAGCTTTGGTGGGGAGAGGGGACCGGGGCGGCCGGAGGGGATTGGGTCTGGAGGGCTTAAACGCACTCAGGTGAAGATAGATGGTCTAAGAAAAGAGCATCAGAGGACAAAAGAGCTGTTTAGCAGACAATACATGTAATTTCATACTTGCTCTAAAGCCGCCTAGATCTTGACTTCCCACCCGACTGTTCAAGACTGAAGAGAAGTGAATCATCTCTACCTCTCTCTTGGCTGGTGCTGCCTCGTTGGCCCAGGCCTTGGGCTGGCACCAGCAGGAAGGGCACGGGCCCCGTGGAGGTGGACTCCGGAAGGATTCCCCCTGCCTGCCCTGGGCTTACAGAACAAGCCACTAGGAGGCAAGGCTTCTTAGTTCTCTCGTCATTAAGTGAGGACCCAGTGAAAGATAAAAGACTCTCAATCCACAGCTCTTGATCCTCGTGACCTTGAACCATGAGCTACCATCTTGAATGGAAACCCCGTAAGATAGACTATCCCCTCTCTGCTCTCCCTCCACACAGGTGCCATTTTCCTCTCCGTAGGTGATGTGCTCGAGTATAAATGTCTTAGGCTTTGGAATCAGACAGACCTGGGGCTCCAATTTTGACTCTGCTGGTGACACGCTGTGTGTCTCTGGGCAAGTTGCTAAACATTTCTGAGTCTCAAATCATTCCTAGACCATATGTGATGATGCGTTTGCCTTGCTGGGGAGTAGTGAGTACTACGAGAAACGTCAGCAGTATGGCAAATGGTGGCGGGTGAGATGTTGGGTCTCCTGACAAGCATCTCCTGCTGAGTCCTATTTCTCAAAGGTCCCGCTGACCTGTTGCATCACGGTGGTCTACGATGAGTATCTGAAATGCAGATTTCTACTCTACTGAGACACATTCAGTGAGACTGGGATCTGGAAACTTCCATATTTGTTTAGTTCAGAGCAGCATCCATGATGTCAAGAAGTTGGAAGGCATCAACACATCCAGCCACACTCCAAGGCTTCTCAGGGGGTCCGCAATCAAGGGCCCGTCTGATGCCCCAAAGAGGACACATGCCTGTGAGCTGAGAACAGGATCCTATTTTCAGCTTGTCTTACTCTCAGAGGGAGAGAGTTAGAGACAGTTCCCTCCGTATTACGGGATTTGGACTGTGCAAGCGGGAAGTGTGCTGCCAGGTACACAGGGGCTTTAACTATTTCCATAATCCTCATAGAGAGGAAGAGCCCTTGGGCAGGGCAGGGCTCATGGGCCAGCCAAGCAGACGGACACTTAGGGCCCGCTCCAGGCCAGGCAGCAGGCTGGAGGGTCACCATGACCACGGCAAACTCACGCTGGACAGCTGAACGCCCAGGTTTCCCCACAGTACACTGGAGGTCAGTGCAACCGAGCCCAGATCCACCTTCTGGAGGAGCTGGGGCCTCGAGAGAGTCCTCACATCCACCAACGTATTCACCCTCTTGCGTGTGGCACTCTCTTCCCGTTGTCTCTTGGGGTAAGTTCTCTCCTTGCATCCAATTTCCTGTTCATGGCTCCCAGATGTCTATTTACAACCCACAACCCACCCAAACTCTGGATCCTTGTGTCCATGCACCTTAGATGTCTCATGGGCATTTGAAACCTGACATGCCATCGTTTTCTTGGCCACCGCCTGCCTATCCACCAGCTACTCAAGCCAAGAGCTAGGAGCGACCTCCCCTCCTCCTCCTCCTCCTCCTCCTCCTCTGTGCCTCAGGTTCACTGAGCAGGCGCGGCTGTGTTGCTGGGTTCCCGTCCCCGAAACCCCCTGCTGCCCTCAGTCCCCCCCCCACCCCGTTACAGTCTGCGCCTCATCATTTCTCACCTGGCCTACAGCAACAACGAGCAGTCTGCACCTGTGGCTGCACCCACACCTCTGTCCTGTCCAGCAGCAGCCGCAGTGTTCTTTCAAACATGCAAATCTGATCGTGTCACTTCCCCGCCAGAAACCTTTCGGTGGCTTCCTATCAATCCCGGAATTAGATGCAAATAATCTGGCCTCCGTCTACCTCTCTAGGCTCATCCCATTTCCATTCTCCACACTCCTGAGCTACTTTTCTAGGCATGAAGCCAGAGAGGGCCTCCTCCTTCCTGGGCCCAGGGCTGAGCAATCACCCTGAAGACCACGCTTCTGCTTACCTCCCTCTGCCCTTTCTTTACTGTCGCTGCCCCCAATCCATGCAGCTCAGCACAGACGGGAGAGACAGGAAGAAAAGAACAATTATCAAAATTATTGTCAACACCCCTGAGCTCTTACTGTGCCTCGTGCATCTTTCTATGCAAGTAAACCTCTATAGTAAGAGCTTTATATTCAGGTTTTCATTTTAATCTTTGCAATATCCTCATGGGACAGAGACAGAGGAGGAGCCAGAGGCTCAGAGAGGTTAAGTAACTCGTCCAAGGTCATGCAGCGGTACAAGTGGCACAGATGCTACTTAAGCCCAGATTGTCCCACTTCTGAGACATATCAGAGAACTGTATCAAAGCACACACACAGCTCACATCTATCTCCAGGGATAGATGCTGAAAGAGCCACCCTGCCCGAACGGAAACCCCGTAAGACATACTATCCTCCAACACCTCAGCGCTTAGCCTGGCTTATGGAGGAGGCAATGTTATCTACAACAGGATGATTAGGACAACAATGAACTTAAATCCCAGCCACTGCTGGGGAATATCTGCTCCTGAATTCAATTTGGTTCAATTCAATCCAATTTAATGCAGTGCGGTTATCGAATGGCCACTATGCATCCTGCATCCTGGAAGGGCTGGTTATGGAAAGTCCAGAGAGGAAGGCAGGGACGCCTCTTGGGAAATCATAACTAACCCAGGCGTGGGGCACGAGGACGAGGCAGGAATTGGGAGTGCTGGGAACCAGAGTTCAGGGCAGGGGTCCTGTGTCCAGCCCTGGAGCACACGGGCGGTAGAGAGTGTGCCCAAGCTCCCGTGCGAGCTCCGGGTTGGCGGCAGGTTTTGTGATTCTGCTACTGAGAAGTCTCTGCCCATATTGCTTACGAGATATGCATATGGAGAGGGTACCCCCATCCAGTCTAGCAGGAATTCTCAGGCATAATAACATCCGAAAGAACCCGGGACTGACGAGTGGCTGAGAATAGGGGCGCCGGCGCCAGAGGCCTTGGTTCTGCTGCTTCCCAGCAGGGCCACCCTGGGCAGCCTATGTTAGCGTTGCAAGCCTCAGTGTCCCCATCTGTCAAAGGGAAATGAAAATCGTACCTGCCTCACAGGGTTACTGGAGGGGCTGAGAGACATCATGCATATAAAGGGCTTAGCCCAGCACCAAGGGCCTAAAAGGAGTGTGGGAAGTGTCAGCCCACACTCATAGTTTTAGATCACAGGTATACCCCCAAGGCCTCGCCTGGTCCCTGAGGACATTCATGAAGGTCTCCTGAATCAACAAGGTATGAGTGGGCTGTACCACTGCGGAGTGACAGCCAGCCGGGGCCCCCGGGTGCTGAGCCAAGAGTCTGAACTGTCCCCCGTGGGCGACAGCAACCATGGAAGGTTTTCAGCAGCGTGATGGCCAGGGTGGACATGGGCTCCTCATAGGATCACCCTGGGCCAGAACAGAGGAGGAGGGAGGGGAGGGTGAAATCCTGGAGGCTGGCGGGAGGCTGCATCTGTGTTCCAGGTGTGACACAGGGGTCCTGGGACTATAGGGAAAGGGACAAACGGCAATGATATTGCAGAGGCAGACCTGGTGGGAGAGGATGATGGCCCCGTCCGCGGAGGAGAGGCTGAGTCGGTGAGTCGGGAGGGCGGGGGGAGCTGCGGCTTCCTTGGAAGCACCTGGGCACTTGCACCGGGAGCACGCTCGCGAGTGGCCGGCCAGAGCGGGAAATCCTTCCACGGAGCAGGTCTCGGAGCTTGGAGCTTGCGGCTGGGACCAGTGGCCAGCAGCGGGCAAAGGCCTCCCCTGAGGCCCAGAGGTCACTCCCAACCGCAGCAGCAGGTGCACTTTCCCGGGGAAGTCTCCAAAGCTGGTCAGACGAGAAAAACTCCTGAAAAGACTTGAAATAAAGGGAAGACGACACCCGTTTGTTCACAGTTGCTTCATGCCAAGTGCCGTCACCAATTTGTTCTCATTCAGCCTTGAGCATGACTGCAGAGTGGGTCTCACGGTTTCCGGTTAGGGAGACCAGAAGCTCCAGAACATGCTTGCTTGCGTTCGTTCATTCATTCATTCATTTATATTTTTTCAATCCGACCAGTTTGTCAGTGGAGGAACTGGGATCCAAACTCCACAGTCTGACTCCAAAGCCCGTTCTCTTTCCTGTGCAACATATTTCATAATCTTTAATTTTGAAAGTCCCATTTCTTCAGACATTCACATACTGTTCGTGGCAGGGCAAAATGATCGAAAGCTTTTAGAAAGCAATTTGGCAATAAGAATCAAGAGTCTTAAAAAATATTCATTCTGGGAATCGCTCCTAAAGAAATAATCATAAATTCAGAGAGGGAAAAACCAGGCTTTACACGCAACAGTGTTCTTCACAGCAATATTTATAACACAAACAACTGGAGATGATCTAACTGTCCACAGAGGAAGAGATGGTTAAGGAAGTTGTGATATCTCCACCTAATGGAATGTTTTGGGGCCTAGAGTTTATAATAACACAAAAAATGCCAATGGTGTAAGGGCAAAGTAATCAGGATATGAAATTATGTGACATCATCTAGTGATGGGGTCACGGAGCTGCCTGGAGTCGCATTTTGGGGGGCTTGTCCCTCCGATCCCCATTAGCTCCTTCTAAATCCCTCCAAATTAAAAAAAATAGTAGCATAATTGGACACTACATGATTTCTCAGTCTTATATAAAGTGGGAATAAAGACATCTTTCGAAATTGTGTGATTTGTATTGATCTGTGATACAGAATTTAGTAAAAGCTGTGCTTGCCTGTAAGTCTCTCCTGTGCAGAATCATGAGGCGGCCAAACCTTTCATTTCTCTTTAATATGGTTCTGAGGGTGCTAGTCATGGAAGAAACCAGAAAAGCCCCCAAAACACCACCCACCAAATAATAATAATAATTAAAAAACCCAACCAGCGTACACACTGGAAAGGAAGAGAGAAAATTGCATTACGTGTAGTTCAGATGATTGTCTGACTTAGAAAATCTAAAAAAATCAACCTTAAAACTGGTAGATCCCATGAGAGAGTTCAGTGGGGTGGTCAGTTACAAAAGAAATGTACAAATATCAATGGTTTTCTCATTCACCAGCAATCAACAATTAGAAAAGCGCAATGGTAAAATGACACTATTCACAATAATAAAAACTATAAAATTACCTAGGAATAAAACCTAACAAGAAATTTACTAGGCCTAAATGATGAAAACCATAAAATTTTATTAAAGCACATAAACAAAGATCTGAACAATGAGAGGCACACCGTGGTCCTATATAGGAAGGTTCACTATTGTAAAAATGTCAGTTCTCTCCAAATTAACCTACAAATTCAGTGAGCTTCTAAGCAAAATCACAACAGGTTTTCACAAGGAACGTCCGAAACCTCACTCTAAAATTTATCTCGAAAAGTAAGTACACAAGATTGGCCAAAAAATGTCTTAAAAATCCTAATGGGGGAGGGCTACAAAGCTATCGTAATTGATCCTGGCACAGAAATAGAATAATGGATAAATGAAATACAAGGAAAAAAAGCCCAGACACAGAACCACAAACAGATGTGAACTCAAGTTTATGATCAAAGGCCAGAAAGGACAGGTTTGGGGACAATTCATTCTTCATTTGGAACTCAAAGTTAGATCTATATCCCACACCCAGCACAAAAAAAACATCATTCAGACAGCTTACGGAGCTCATTGTCAAGTAGGAAATCCTGGGGGATCCCTGGGTGGCTCAGTGGTTTAGCGCCTGCCTTTGGCCCAGGGCACGATCCTGGAGTCCCAGGATCGAGTCCCACGTCGGGCTCCTGGCATGGAGCCTGCTTCTCCCTCCTCCTGTGTCTCTGCCTCTCTCTCTGTATCTCTCATGAATAAATAAATAAAATCTTAAAAAAAAAAAAAAAAGGAAGCTACCCTACAGGTGCTGTAACAGGCACATGAGGATAGATGCATGAAGGTGTTAACGGTGGTACCGTTTGTCGGCGACAAATACGTGACGGCGATGGCTGAAGAAGGAAGGAGGCAGATCTAGGAACCGACACAGAAAAATATCTAACAGCCACACCTGAGGGAATAAGAACAAGCTGCAGGGAGGCAGGTGGCCGTTAGCCCCTGTCCCGCGTGTGTGAACGCCCAGGACACATCTGAAAGCCACGTACCGGCCCGTAACCGTGTCCGCCTGTGGCCGGGGCTGGGGGGCCGACAAACAGAAGACGAACGGCAAATCCTGGGCTCCTGGGTCTGCTCTGAATTCTTCACAATGAGCATGAATTGCTTTTGTAAACAGTGAAAAGGCCGCACCTATCCGTGCATCCGTAGGCCGCAGGAACACGGCTCTTTAAGTTACCGACGAAACAAAGCCGCGCTCCGAGGAAACGGAAGGCAGGACGTCAACGCGCTCGCGCACAAGAGCCTCTTTATCTAGTTTTCCTCTGTTTCCTACATTTTCTTTAAGGACCGTGTGCTCCGTCTATAAGGGAAACAAAACACAAATACTCTCTATTCTTTTTAAATGGTCTCCTTTTAGCTGGCAGCCGATTCGGTGAAGTAATTGTGCTTTCTGTCTTCTCCACGGAGGCCGGCCGGGCGGTTCTGGAGCCCAGTGCGGACTCCGCGGCCTCTGGGGCAGGTGAGGGACCAAACGGGTGTGGGAACAAGCCAACGGGCCTGGAGAGAGGCTCATGCCCTCACCTGAAGAATGACCGCTGGGACTTTCCTCACGTTGTAGCAGGTGTGGACTGAGAGGATGATGCTTTATGGGATCATGCATGGAGCGTCACGCAACCCTTGCATCCCCTCCCCACGCCGGCAGGAATGTCTGGGTCGTGGCTCCCCTGTCGCAGTCTGCGAGGTGGAGGGAGGGAGGGGGGACTTAAAGCAGACAGAGAACTGGAATGACGAGAACGGAAGGAGAGTCGCGCTCATTAAACACCCACGATGCTGCGCTTGTCTCCAGGCTTCCTGGTTGGCAATACTGCACCCACTTTGCAGATGGGAACACCGAGAGCGGGCGCTGGCCCGAAGCTGACCCACGCATGAAACGGGTCTTTCTGACCCCAGGTCCCGGCCTCTCCTTCCTGGCCGGCCAGCCGGGGCGCCGGCGGGGGGAAGCACAAAGTCTTCTGCAGCAGGAGGAGGAAACGGGTCAGGATCGTGTTTGAACTCCTGAGCCTTCTTCCTTCTCCCTAGGCCGAGTTCCGAAACTTCTCACGGTGGTTCCAGAAAGCGACGAAGCGGGAGCTGGGGTGAGTCTAAATAAAGCCCCCAGGTGGGCGTTGCTGCTGAACTATGCATGAGCGCTGGGTGACTTCACCCCAGAGCCTACAACGGGTGGAAGCAGCACGACTTCCCTTAATGCACAGCCAGAAAAAGGCAAAACCTTCCAAAAATATCTGAATGTTGACAGCAGGCTCTTCTATGCCAGTGAATAATTGGTTTTCCTGAGTGTGCGCGCGCGCGCGTGTGTGACCTAAATCCACAGGGCTTACCATTCTGTGACGATAAAATAAGTTTTGTGCCCCTGATTTCCCAAATCTCAGTGGCTAATTGCCAACCTAGCAGGAAGCCTAGGCTTTCCCGAGGCCCCTTGGGGTGCTGGGCGCCGGTCCCTGGAGGGGTCCTCTTGTGGCTACACCCTGCAGGGAAGGGCAGGATCCCCCTGACGCGGGGCCTGACGCAGGGTCTACTCCTCCTCCTGGCCCGGGACGTCTCCGGGCGGCTGTAGACTGGAGCCGGCGGGAGGGGACCGGGCGTCGCAGCCACCGGGCTGCCTGGGCGGTGGTCCTGCCGTCCTCCGTACTGCTCACCGGAGCCAGCGTGCCCCTGTCCAGCTTTCTGTAGACATGCCAAAGCCTTAGCGGGTCCTCAAGGCTCCAGGGAAGATGCTCCGGCTCCTAGTCCTGTGTAGTGAGCCGCCCAGGCCCCAAGGCTTACGCTCCTTCATTCCCACCCTGCGGGGGTGGGGGTTCCAGCATCAGAGGCCCGACGTGCCAAGAAGCGGCGCTCACCCGTGGGGACCAGCTCCTTGCTGGGGTGTCCAGGCCACTGAAGGTCCCCACCTCCTGCGGGGTCCCAGGTCCTCCTCACGACAGAAGGTTCAGGTACTTCTTCGGAGATGACGACGAGCCAACCTCAACGTCTCTGAGCTTCCACATCCGTATCAGGACGGTGGCAGCGCTGGCTCACCTGGCTCGGTGCTATGAGGGTGGACGAGGGTGGATGAGGCTTGACGACGGCCCCGCGCTGCTGCGTGCCACCCACACGCCAGACCAGCTGCTCGGGGCTGGGGCAGCATCCGCAGCAGCCTGACGCAGGAATCGTTATTCCTGACGGGCTTGTTTTAAGGCTAGAGAAATAGGGGCTCAGAGCGGTGAAGCAGCTGGGCCCCTCCCAGAGCTGAGCTCTGAACCCGCCTCTGACTCTGCGGCGCTCCAGACACACCGCCCCTCGCGGGGTCAGGGGCCGCAGCACCTGCTGGGGGATCCTGAGGCGTCTGTGTGTGTGTGTCCGGGTTGGTGGGTCGGGGAGGAAGGAGGCGGGGTGGCTCGGCTGGGGGGTGTGAGGCAACAGTCTGAACCCAAGGAGGTGTGGGCCGGAGGCGGCTCAGCCTGGGCCTGAGCAGGGTCTTGCAGTGGATGGGGCAGGGATGCACGTGGGCAGGTGGAAGGGGACGGCGCAGGGGCTGCGGGGGACATGCAGGATGTCAGGCACAAGAGCCGAGCGGTCCCAGGACCCGGCCCAGGGGCAGCGGCCGGGAAGGGAGGCTCAGGGCTGCTTGCTGGATTGGGCCGGCCCTCCGGAGCGGCGGGGATCGAACCTGGAGGGTCTCTGCTTCAGGGGGGTGGCACACGGACCGGCCTTCCAGAAGGGCTCAGAAGCGCCCACCAGGTGGGGTGACCTTGCTTCCTGGGCCGTGAAGGGCCGGGCCTGAGGCTGCGCTGCTTGGCCTCCCTGGGCCTGACTCGGAGCCGCGGACTTCCTCTCGGCCGAGGTGCCACGCAGGCCCCTGAACCCCAAGCTGGGTTTCCTCTTGAGAAGTCATAGGATAAAGCGCTTTACATATTAATCAGGTTAGGAATCTGAGCGCCCGTATCAGGGGACTGAAATATGTAGATTTTGATGATGAATTCACGCTCATCAGAAAACCAATGAATCATCCTAACTTCATTATCAGGAATTATCTGATGGGGGAATTGGCAGGGGGGCTGGGGGGCGAGCAGGGGAGCGCCGGGGGGAGAGGATTTCTTGGTTCTCAGCCCAGACCGCTGTCTCCCAGCAGCACGTTCGTGCAGGAGGGCAATCTGTCTCTGTGACGTGGGGGCTGACGACGGTTGCACCCGAAGCCCGGGGCAGACACGGGGACGGGCGCAAACAACCCTTTGCAAACAGCGCTCTTTGCCGCTGGTTTAAGACCACTGGGCACACTCACTCCCATGATGCTAACCCCTGGCATGACCTCGGGGGGGCCGCACGCCGCCTCCCTGCCTCAGCTGCCTGGCCCGGAGAGTGAGGGTCCTGAGTGCAAAGCTCTGAGCAGACCTTCCAGGGATGGAACAAGGGGAGGGGCTGGGCCCCCCAAGTTCCAGGCTTCTCATGCACTAGACGCTCTGAGCTGTGGGGAATCCAGCTGAGAAAAAATAAAAATGAAGAAACGGACATTCTAAGGAGTGGGACACTGGTCATTTTAAACAGGTGGTGTGGCCTGGGGGGTGGCCCGGGCGGAGGTGGAGCAGTGAGCGTGTGAATGCCTGCAGGGAAGAGCGGTCCAGGTGGAGGGGGACCTGCAAGTGCAAAGCGCCCGAGGCAGAAAGAGCGGGTGGTGTCGGGAACAGCAAGGAAGTAGACGAGAGAGGCCGGGACGGCGGAGGTCAGAGAGGACGGGGACGGACGCGGCAGGGCCAGAGGTGTCGAAAGGGGACTGAAGCCAAAGCAGCGTGAAGGAGAGGTGAGAAGAGGATCCAGAAGATAAGGTGGCTTCTCTACTGGGTAAACTGAGGCTCAAGCAATGGCGGGGGTGTCAGGACAGGCAGACAGAAGAACACGGGGTGACGGAGGCTTTGTGTGGAGGCAGCTCTCGCAGGAAACGATGCGGCTGGGACTCTGTCCTGCAGAGCGTGGTGAACGCCAACGACCGACGGCATCAAAGGTGGAGGAAGCGGGTCTGGCTGAGGCGGGGAAAGCCCAGGCTCTGCCTCGGCTGCCCCACGCGTTTGCAGAGTGATGGAAGCGTGGGGTAAGGCAGGAGAACAACGCCACACCTTGTACAGAACTTTCTGGAAGCCTCAGATCCTGTTACTCTTCCGGTTCCCCGCCCCTGTACCACCTCCTTTGGGAACCACGGAGGACACGGCGTGTGGATCGGCGAGGCCCCCCAGACGCTGTCTCAGCCTGGGGAGGCTAAGACCCAGGCCCCAGCCAGGACAAACGGGTTCAGTCCTCTCGGGGTGGGGAGCAGGAACGGCTCTCTCCAGGCGTCTCGCCCGGGCTTCTCCGAGGAAAACACAAAAAGGAGTTGACCGGGGCTTGACACATACGTGTAACGCTCCTGCCACAGGCTCGGTGCTTGTACTTGCTCTTCCTGGACCCTTCCAGGGCCCGGGAGGAGGGCTCTCCCTCCCATTTTGCAGATGAGGAAACCAAGGCTTAGTCAGAGGGGTTAACACGTACAGTCGACCCTCTCCCTCCGCCTGTGTCTCTGCCTCTCTCTCTCTCTCTGTGTGTCTCTCGTGAATAAATAAAATCTATAAAAAATAATAAAGTAAAGGGACTCCTGCAGGTCAAACCCCTGTTGCTCGCGGGTCAGCGGTGCCATTGGTCCCTCCCACCCCCTGCACGGGAGCTAGATTTACAGAGGAGGAAAGTGAGGCTCAGGGAGGTTAAGCGATTTGCCCAGAGTCACACAGAGTCCGCACTCCGTACCTCCTGCCAGCCCACGTTGCTAAAACATTGCGATTTCTCACGCAGTCCTTCTACCCAACATCCCAGTCCCCCAAATACCCGTCTGGGGCTGGGGTTCTTGCTAGAGGGACATGGTAGAGTCATTACCAGACTCTGAAGAGATAAAGCACCACAAATTGAATGAGAAAAATCTATTTTCGCATCCCGATGAAGACATAACTGACACTGAACGGTTTTGGAGGAAAACACGGCTCCTGGTTTTGTCCGTTTTTAAAACCCAGAGTTATAGCGTTAGAAAAATAAGAGCAGCTGACTATCACAGATAAAAATGCCCTCTTGCCTAATGGGATCCTTAATAAGGAACCCTAATTAATTCTCCTGAATAGAGGACTTTTACACTGGTGTTATCTCAGCCCCGTGCTGATGGGCCTGCTTATTTCCAGATACAGAATAATGAATCTTTTCCAGCTGGGCTAGGAGTCGCCAGAGACTTGTCAACTTCCCTGGAAGGTAATTACTTGCCGAGGCACGGGGGGCGGGGGGAGCTGGGGGGCCAGGGGAGAGTAATCATAAGCAGGGGGCCGGGGGCATTGAGGGGAGCCGGGGGGCATCGAGGGGAGCCGGGGGGCATCGAGGGGAGCTGGGGGGGCATCGAGGGGAGCTGGCGGGCATCGAGGGGGGCTGGGGGGCATCGAGGGGAACCGGGGGGACATCGAGGGGAGCTGGGGGGGCATCGAGGGGAGCTGGCGGGCATCGAGGGGGGCTGGGGGGCATCGAGGGGAGCCAGGAGGGGCATCGAGGGGGGCCAGGAGGGGCATCGAGGGGGACCGGGGGGCATCGAGGGGAGCCGGGGGGGCATCGAGGGGATCCGGGGGGCATCGAGGGGAGCCGGGGGGCATCGAGGGGCCCGGGGGGCATCGAGGGGGGCCGGGGGGCATCAAGGGGAGGTGGGGGGGCATCGAGGGGAGCCGGGGGGCATCGAGGGGAGGCGGGGGGGCATCGAGGGGAGGCGGGCGGGCATCGAGGGGAGGCGGGGGGCATTGAGGGGATCCAGGGGGCATCGAGGGGGGCCGGGGGCCATCGAGGGGAGCCGGGGGGCATCGAGGGGAGCCCAGGGGGCATCGAGGGGCAAGGGCTGGGAACTGCAGCTGGGAAGGAAATTGCTGGTGGAAGCCACATCATCATCCGGGGTGCTATCCCCGCTCAGAGCCAGGCCGAAGGGACACTTGTCTTTAGTGAGAAACGCCCCTCGATGGAGCTCGACAGATTCTGGTACCTGCAGGCGCCCCATGGGCCGCCCCCGAAGTCAGGGAGCAGGCCTGCCCGCGTCTGCTCTTCGCTGGGACGAAGGCCACGCTGTCACTGCCCAGGGACTGTCGCAGCGTCCTTAAGGACGACGCTAAGCGAACAGGGTTATCGGGACAGCTCAGGCCGCAGAGCAGCCACGAGACAGATGCAGCGGAACGACACGGGCGTTTGTCCGCAGGGACACGGCGGCTGGTGGCCTGTCCCGGCTCCCAGTGGGCCTTCCGGGCAGCCGCAGCGCGCTGGACGATGTCGCCATGAGCCCAGCTTCGTGGACTGCCTCTGTTTCTCAGTCACATAAAGACGCAAAGGAAAAAAATTCAGTGTAAATGCCTGACATGCAGTTGGCACCTGCAGGGTCCTTGTCTTTTCTTCCTCAAATCCTCCGGGACACAAACTGTTGCTTACAAAGGTGGGAGGGGGCTGGGGGGGGGGCTGCGGGGAGGGGATTAAGGGGTAAAAGTTCTTAGTTATAAAATAAATAAGTCGTGGAGATGTAGCGCACAGCCCACGGAGTGTAGCCAGTCATACCACAATAGCTTTGTACGGCGACACATGGTGACTAGACTCATCATGGGGACCGTTTCGTAATGCACACAATATCCGCTGCTGTGCTACACACCCGGGACTAACAGGACCCTGTAGGTCAATTCTACTTCAAGAAAAAAGCATTAAAAATCAGTAATAAATAAGTAAATAATCCAATACATAAAACAACATCAACAACGAC